>NC_141089.1:48547454-48729954 GCF_041138505.1 Cibotium barometz | reverse complement strand
TTCCCTCCATGTAAATACAAGTTCTAACTTTGTTTATATGTTGGATGGTGACATGTAAGACTTTTTCCCCATTCGCCTTTATGGATTTGATGGTGATTCTCTCACTTCCAACCATGCTCGTCTATGACCAATTGTGTAAATTGTAATCTAATAGCATAGGTCCTTTGAGAAATTATTTAGTTGTTCTTTGGCTAGTAATGTATTTCAATTGGTCCTTCATTATGTGTTGGTATTGTTCTTCACTCAAGTGTGATGGGGATGAGTTATGTAACACACACACAATTTTACTCCCCAGGGACCTTGCTCGGTCTCAGACAATCATTAACATCCTACATCAAAGATACTACTTTCGTTTGATGTAGGAACCTCACTTGCTCCTATCTTTGAGAGTTCATTGGACTTAAATCAACTAGTAACTCTTTTGTGATCATTTATATCCAATTGATAATCTCTCTACTTTGACTAGTCTCTCACAAACCCTATTGATGTTTTTGGAAAGACAGTACGTTATCACACTAGGTGATAACCTACTATCTCACCTAGTGTGTGAACCTACTCGGATAGAGGTGGGTACACACACACACACACACACACTTGTATTTTGCCTCACAAAATTTGTTTTCTTTAGACCTATTTATTGTATTCTTCTTAAGATGCATGAACATGTACTTTGATTAGTTTAATTCAAAACTCATTATAAGGCTACAATTCATTGAATGGTGCACTCTTTGGAACCCTACTCACACATTGGACCCCTTGCCCTTATTCCATAAATGAATTATTCCTCCATATCATGTAAATAGCCTCATTGATTCCTAATTGTGTCTTCCATGATACTACTTATTTTATTTTGATTCATTATAAAATCTCATCTAACCTCATGGACCTTCGCATGCACATGTTAGTGTCTTCACCGCCTTGGATTGATAGCACCTTGGATTCATAGCTGTCATTACAATCTTAATTGATTCCCTTGATCATTTATATTTTTCTCTTTGGTTTTCATTTTCTCTCTCTCTCTCTCTCTCTCTCTCTCTCTCTCTCTCTCTCTCTCTCTCTCTCTCTCTCTCTCTCTCTCTCTCTCTATCTATCTCTCTCTCTCTCTCTCTCAATGCATGGAAAGTGTGCCATCGTCCCCTAATCTCTGCACCGTTTCCGTCAACTTCTACCGCCATGTTCTGCATTTTGTTTACGTAATATATCAAACTTTACTTGGAATCCCCTAATGTATTTTTTCCTTACTCATCTATTTCCCTAAAGCAGTTCTATTGCTTCACCTCTCTCTTGTCTCTTCCCTCCTAGTTAACCTCTATTTCTTGCTTCCCCTTCGGGTTCTGCCTCTTCACTCATTAGAGCATCAAATCCATTACACACAGCTCGACTCCCTCCTTGACGTTACTCCCTATACAGTGCTTTGGCCACTTCACATTTGCTGGTCATACCTCTCCACTCTTGCATAGTGTTGTTTTCATGTGTTCGAAGAAGAGATTATCATGAACATAAAACTCAAGGGCACCCACAAACAGTCTCTCTTGCTTGGTGTTACTTGACTCTGCCTTCTCGGTTTGCAAAGGTTTTACTTCAGCATTAATTTTTGCCTTATTGACTCATGCATTGGTTTTTATACCATGGAAGTGAATACACTAAGGTGTCTTATTTCTCTCACACAAATTTATCATGCTCTTTTTGCATTCACCTAAGATATAACCTACCTTTTAACTTTTACATTGTGCGGTAAGTCCGCATAATTTCTTTAAACAATTGTAATATGTGGTATTACCTAGGGTATAGAAGAGAGGTTCTCACAATGTCACATTTTCTTATGAGTACTTTTCTTATTTAATACATATCAACATATGCCCTTGCTCTAGTTATGATAAATTATCAAATGCTAAATAAATCTTGTGGAAAAAAATCATTTGCGGGTCTTTTCCTCTAAACCTCTATCTCTTAGCTATTTCTTTCACTCAAAGACACTTATATTTATTTTCTTTTTTTAATATAAATTATGTATGGGATTTTCAATAATTATCTTACTCAGAGCTTCCTTTTCTAAAGTTATGTTACATAATCTCTTGGTCTCACTCCAACTTTTAGATGTTTTAATTCTAATAACTTCTTATTTGAAGGGCTTCATGATCTAAGTTTCTTATGGTACCAAGAATTGTTTTATGGTGATTCTTTTAAAATTCTTTTGAACCTTAGGATTCCACCCTTAATTTATTCAAGAAAAAATCCATCATTGGTGTAATTTATTTGAATTAGGGTTCCCTCACTACACTTGAGTAGATCTAGGTCATTGTATATTCTATAAAGATGTGACTCTGATAACAAGGGTGGAGGAATGTTGACACCTGTCTTCCCTCCATGTAAATACAAGTTTTAACTTTTTCTATATGTTGGATGGTGATAGGTAAGACTTCTTTCCCCTTTGCCTTTATGGAGTTGATGGTGATTCTTGATCTAATTCTCAACAAATCTACTCACTTCCAACCATGGTCATCTATGACCAATTGTGTTAATTGTAATCTAATAGCAGAGGTCCCCTGAGAAATTATTTAGTTGTTCTTTGGCTACTAATGTATTTTGATTGGCCCTTCATTATATGTTGATACTGTTCTTCATTTAACCATGATGGGGATGAGTAATGTGACACATACACAATTTTACTCCACAGAGACCTTCGTCAGCCTCACACAGTCATTGACATCCTACATCAAAGATACTAATCTCTTTTGATGTAGGAACCTCACTTGCTCTCATCTTTGAGAGTTAATTGGACCTAAATCAACTAGTAGTCACTCATTTATGATCATTTATATGCAATTGAGAATCTCTCTACTTTGACTAGTCTCTCACAAACCCTATTGATGCTTTTGGGTACAGTAGGTCATCACACTAGGCCATGACCTACTGTAGGTCATCACACTAGGTCATGACCTACTGTCTCACCTAGTGTGTGAACCTACTGGGGTAGAGGTGGATACACACACACACACACACACACACACACACACACACTTGCATTTTGCCTCACAATTTTTTTTCTTTAGACCTATTTAATGTCTTCTTCCTAAGATGCATTCATGAATATGTACTTTGATTAGTTTAATTACAAACTTATTATAAGGCTACAATTCATTGAATGGTTTGGAACCCTAATCACACATTGGGCCCCATGCCTTCATTCCATAAATCCTTGAGAATTATTCCTCCATATCGTGTAACTAGCCTCAGTGATTCCTAATTGTGTCTTCCATGCTACTACTTAGTTTATTTTGTTTCATTTTACAATCTCATCTAACCTCATGGACCTTTGCATGCACATGTCAGTGTCTTCACCGCCTTGGATTGATAGCTGCCATTACAATCTTAATTGATTCCCTTGATTGTTTATATTTTTTCTCTTTGGTTTTCATTCTCTCTCTCTCTCTCTCTCTCTCTCTCTCTCTCTCTCTCTCTCTCTCTCTCGATGCGTGGCAAGTGTGCCATTGACCCCCCTAATCTCTCCGTCATTTTCATCAACTTCTATCACCATATTCTAATACTTTTTTACATAATTAATGGAGATTTACTTGGAATCCCCTAATTTAATTTCTCCTTACTCATCTATTTGCCTTAAGCAGTTCTATTGCTTCACCTCTCTCTCATCTCTCTCCCTTCCATTTAATCTCTATTTCTTGCTTCCCCTTCGAGCTCCGCCTCTACATTCATTCAAGCGTCAACTCCATTACACACAACTCAAGTCCTTGCTTGAGGTTACCCCCTTTGTAGTGCTTTGTCCCCTTCACATTTGTTTGTCATACCACATTTGATGATCATTCATTTATGCATACATACATACATACATACATACATACACACACACACACACACACACACACACACACACACACACACATATATATATATATATATATATACACACACACACACACACACACACATACATACATAGATATATATATATATATATGTATGTATGTATTACATACATACATACATACATACATACATACATACATATATACATACATATCACCATGTTCTGCATTTTGTGTACACATTATATGGAGCTTTACTTGGAATCCCCTAATATATTTTTTCCTTACTAGTCTAGTTGCCTTCAGTAGTTCTATTGCTTCATCTCTCTCTTGTGTCTTCCCTTCCCAGTTAACCTCTATTTCTTGCTTCCCCTTCGGGCTTTGCCTCTTCACTCATTAGAGCGTCAAATCCATTACACACAACTTGACTTTGTCCTTGAGGTTACTCCCTTTATAGTGTTTTGGCCGCTCCAAATTTTCTCGTCATACCTCTCCACTTTTGCATCGTGTTGTTTTCATGTCTTTGAAGAAGAGATTATCATGAACATAAAACTCAAGGGCATGCACAAATAGTCTCTCTCTTGCTTGGTGTTGCTTCACTGTGCCTTCTCGATTTGCAAAGGTTTTACTTCAGCATTAATATTTTCCTTATTGACTCATGCATTGGTTTTTATACCATCAAAGTGAATACACCAAGGTGTCTTATTTCTCACACACAAATGTATCATGCTCTTTTTGCATTTACCTAAAGATATAGCATCTCTTTTAACTTTTACATTGGGGTGACTCTACATAATTTCTTTAAACAATGGAAATATGTGGTATTACCTAAGGGATAGAAGACAGGTTCTCACAATGTAACCTTTTCTTGTGAGTAATTTTCTTACGCACTCAATACATATCAACATATGCCCTTGCTCTAGTTATGTGATAAATTATCAATTGCTACACAAATCTTGTGGAAAAATATTCATTTGGGGGTATTTTCCTCTGAACCTCTATCTCTAAGCTATTTCTTTCACTTAAAGACACTTAGATTTATTTTCTTTCTTGAATATAAATAATTCTCTTACTTATAGCTTCCTCTTCTAAAGCTATGTTGCATAATCTCTTGCTCACTCCAAATTTTAGATTTTTTAATTCTAATAACTTATGATTCCAAGGGCTTGATAGGATTCCACCCTTAATTAACAATTCCATCATTGGTGTAATATATTTGAATTAGTGTTCCCTCACTAAACTTTAGTAGATCTAGGTCATTATTGTATACTCTATAAAGATGTGACTCCGAAACAAGGGGGGAGGAATGTTGACACCTATCTTCCCTCCATGTTAAATACAAGTTCTAACTTTTCCTATATGTTAGATGGTTACAAGTTAGACTTCTTTCCCCTTTGCCTTTATGGAGTTGATGGTGATTCTTGATCTAATTCTCAACAAATCTACTCACTTTCAACCATGGTCATCTATGACGAATTATGTTAATTGTAATCTAATAGCATAGGTCCCTTGAGAAATTATTTAGTTGTTCTTTGGCTACTAATGTCTTTCAATTCGTCCTTCATCATGTGTTGGTATTGTTCTTCATTTAATTATGATGGGGATGAGTTATGTGACACACACACAATTTCACTCCCCAGAGACCTTTGTCAGTCTCACACAGTCATTGACATCCTACATCAAAGATACTAATTTCTTTTTATGTAGGAATCTCGTTTTCTCTCATCTTTGAGAGTTAATTGGACCTAAATCAACTAGTCACTCATTTATGATCATTTATATGCAATTGATAATCTCTAGTTTGACTAGTCTCTTACAAACCCTATTGATGCTTTTGGGTAGACAACAATAGGTCATCACACTAGGTGATGACCTATTATCTCACCTAGTGTGTGCACCTATTGGCGTAGAGGTGGGTACACACACACACACACACACACACATTTGCATTTTTCCTCACAAAATTTATTTTTTTAGACCTTTTTAATGTCTTCTTGCTAAGATGCGTGAATATGTACTTTTATTAGGTTAATTCCAAACTCATTATAAGGCTACAATTCATTGAATGGTAAGCACTGTTTGGAACCCTAATCACACATTGGGCCCCATGCCCTCATTCCATAAATAATTGAGAACTATTCCTACATATCGTGTAACTAGCCTCACTAATTCCTAATTGTGTCTTCCATGCTACTAGTAGTTAGTTTATTTTGTCTCATTATAAAAGCTCATCTAACCTCATGGACCTTCACATGCACATGTCAGCGTCTTCACCACCTTGGATTGATAGCGCCTTGGATTGGTAGCCGTCATTACAATCTTAATTGATTCCGTTGATCATCTATATTTTTCTCTTTGGTTTTCATTCTCTCTCTCTCTCTCTCTCGATTCGTGGTGGCAAGTGTGCCATCAGCCCGTAATCTCTCCATCATTTTCATCAACTTCTAACGCCACATTCTGACTTATTTTACATAATTTTTGGAGGTTTACATGGAATCCCCTAATGTATTTTCTCCTTACTCATCTATTTGCCTTAAGCGATTCTATTGCTTCACCTCTCTCTCATCTCTCTCCCTCCCATTTAATCTCTATTTCTTGCTTCCCCTTCGAGCTCCACCTCTACACTCATTCGAGCGTCAACTCCATTACACACAACTCAAGTCCCTGCTTGAGGTTACTCCTTGTGTACTGCTTCGGCCGCTCCACATTTGCTAGTCATGCCACATTTGTTGATCATTCATTTATACATACATACATACATACATATATACATATATATACATAGATATATATATGTATGTATGTATGTATGTCATACATATGTATACTTAAACTGTAAGGTTTCCCCCCTTCCAAAATAGGGGAAACACTTAAGATAGTCTACTAAGTCTTATCTTGGGAAAATTTCCTACTCATCGACACCTTGACCATACAGACATTCAAGGATACGATTCATAGGTAAGACCTAGTTCTATCCCGCAGGGGGAGCGTGGTCTTCTAAAAATCAAATCACCCATAGGACAATTGATCATAAATTAGGCAACTACTAGACTTGATTTCTAGAGACAACGCTTTTTTCCTCATCTTATGCAAGGCACAGCTGCCATGCCACCCACTGGCCTAGTCTTCTAGAATAGAGTTGCCCAAGAACCTAATTATCTAGCGTAGGGCTTTCACTTAATCTGTTGGAAAGCTACCCGACTAATCGGGTCCACCCATCCGTAGGATGGTGCCGTCGGGGCATTCCATCCTCCCACTTTCCACCCTACTCACGCATCAATTTGTTTTCTAACTAATCCTACCACATTGTTTGACATAAATAAACATATTCCTTAATTAAGGCCCTTTTCACAAGGTTTGTTAAAACAGCCTTTTTACACAATGCAATCATGCCAAAGACAAGATTTATAAAAACAAAGTTTAAACATGGATCAATTTCATACAAGCCAAACCGGCTCTCTTATTCTTTTCCTTTATACCGCCGATGATCTAGAATTCGGCCTTCCAGCCTCTATATGCTCGGCAAAACCCTACGGGACCATACACCTCATCGTCGGCCGCCGCCGCTAGCGAGGACTCAAGCCGGCCTGTCGCCCTCTCAGGCTCCATCGCTCGATCCTCCCGCCCCTCAGAGGGATGTCTGCGCACTAGGGTGGGCTAATTCACTGCACTAGCCTGGGCCCTCAGAACTAGGCAGCATCACAATCACTCGCCTCAATCGGCAAACCTCATTCTCCCAATGGTATGAGGGATACCATGGACCAACTCCGGGCCTTACTAACGTCTTCGTCGTCCGGCTATACAAGCACAAGAACAAAGCAGCGTCAAGGTAGGGAGAGTTGTACCTGTACCTTAATTTAACCAAGATAACAATCCATTTACTCAACTAAACCATAGGACTAGAATCCATGTTACCTTCTTAACAAAACAATCCTTTTCACAAAGATTTTTGCATTTCAACTTGAGATTGCAGATAAGACATTCTTTATTAAGGCATATGCTATTGTTTAAAAGAATATAAACTTTAAATAGTAAATCAATCAAATAGATCACTATTAACAATTAATAGAGAAGCCGGGGCCATACCTCAACCCCTAAGAATGATATATAATTGAAAAACAAAATATGTATATACCTTATAGAAATTTGTTATTTATCGTTGTCTTTGCTCGTTAATAAGAGCTTTAGAACTTGACATATGAGAATAGAGTCTTCTAATACCTTGTCTTACGACGATTGAAATCATCCAGTCATCCCCAAGCTTTATCTCTTCTTACTCGTATTGTGACTCTTCTCTCTTTCTAAGGTCTATGGCAAAATAGCCTTCTCTTACAAGACTACGGCATACTATTCTTTCTCTAAAAGAAAAGCTATGGAGTTTTGGTCTCTTCTTCCGAAAGACCATAGCAATCTAAGCTTCTTTTCTAAGATATTAGATAAGAATGGAGGGATATATACATCTCAAACTCTAGAATTACCTTGAGGCTACTTGCTGCCTTCTTACAGTTTTCTCTGTGTAGAGACCCTGATAGAAACAGAAATTTGTTTCGACCATAACTCTCTGATAAAAACACAAAATATGGTCATATAACCAGTCAAAAGAACGAGAAGATACCTGGTCTACAAGCCCGCATGGGCATAATAGGCAAAAACGTCTGTATATAGCCACAAACGCACCATATTCAGAAACGCGTTGTTTTTTCACATTTTTAGTATGCATGGACTCTAAATGTGTAAAAGTACTCTAAATATGACCTCTTATCACCTAAATTCAAAATTCTATTTTTGGAGATACTTATCTCTTAATAGGACTATTCTTATGTTCTTATTTCTTGTAGGATTTTTGGAGCTAATATTTTTATTCTAACACTTTCCTAATGTTTCTAGCCTTGTTGTCTCACTCTTCTCTAATTACACTCTCTTTCCTTATTGAAATCTATATTAAAAGAGACACATACATACATGGCTTGGGAGGGACCTTACAATCTCTCCCACTTAAAAGATTCGAGATGTCCTCATCTCGCGAGCTGGGGTAGTATCTAAGTAAATCCTCCTGTCTCTTTCAAAGTGGTGTCTCCACTAGGTAAAAAAGTTCTTTTATCTAAATATTATTCTTAAAGAGTCATTTATTTCATGTGTTTGGCTTGTTTTGTTGTGCCTCTAAAAGGTCTTTATTATTCTAAAGTTAATTGACCTTATTATCCTAAGTTCATGCATCCATATACCTCTCATATGATATGAACCTTTGAATTCCTTATTCTATACCCCCATATAATATGGTACTTAACAAATTATCATGGAAGAACGTAAGGGAATCAATTCTTTACGCAATCTAACCTATGATAGCAATTTCATAATCTTAGTATCGTCTTGTAGAATACCTCTATTCATCATGCACATTACTTCACATAAATCTTGCACCAATCCTCTTCTATTTACTCATAGAAATACTTGTTGAATTCAGGTATCTTTAACTGAATTACTTCACATGAATCTTGCACCAATCCTCTTCTATTTACTCATAGAAATACTTGTTGAATTCAGTTATCTTTAACCCTGCTATCCCTATTTTTTGACCTAATTTTTGCTCTAGCACATGATTCCTTGTAACCAAGGGTGGGCTTGCGTTCCTCTTGAATTAAGGGACCTCTTCTTGATTAACATGGAAGGAATCATGTCCTTCTCGATACTTTCTATATATAAAAAACTTTATCACAGTCTCTGGCTATAATTATGGCTTCTAAAATAGAGGATGGTTTTACATTCTTGATGAGGTTATTCAAAGGTAGATTAAGCTTCCAAATGAATCGATGGAGAAGAGTTACCTCATCATCTCTAGAGCAAATCGGAGAAGTTTAACAAAAGTTTGGTGGTATTCTTTTAGGGTCTTCCCTTCTTGGGTTAGCTTCAAAAATTCGTTCATTTTATCCTTCTCAAGATCCTAGAGGACAAAACCTTTCACGAAGGTGTACTTTCATGGCATCTCATAATAACTGATTCTAGCTCCAGTGGATAGATTGACAAAGTTTAAAACGATTTTTAGACGCGAGCAAGGGTGAGCTTGCTTCTTTCATTGTATCCATTAAAAGTTTAAAACTATCAAATACTTATTATAGCACCACATTTGAAGGCAGTCAGGATTAATACATCCAAGATCTTCATTTTTTTGAGAATTACACATCTGGTGTCTTGGGATTGACACATCCAAAGATTATCAGGATTGACATATTTGAGATGATTAGTTTTCTAAAAATTACACACCTAGTATCTTGGGATTAACACATCTAAGAGCATGATCCTCTGGGAATTACACATCCGAAGTTAGACCCATGTTTGTCTGAGATGGGTTCTAGATCTTGGATGATCGTCCTAGTGTAAAGCATCCAATGGATGGCATTCACATGTCAACTATTCAAATCTTAATGGAGTTATAATCTTAATAATTTATAATATACAAATTAATGAGATATCCTGAAAATTTCCCTAAACAAAGTTTCGGTCTATCCTTCTAGTCATTCAATCTCTCACTAGTTTCTTAATTTGATCACCCTATGTTTTCCTCACAAAAGGTTTTCTCCCCAATCTTATTTCTCAAATTTATTGTACAAATATCTTGCGTGTGCACCCCCAAGATACAAGCACAATTTCATAGGATGATTGTCTCAACATGTGAGGATATTCAAATCACTTCTATGGCCAGTAGAGATGATTGATTCATCCTCATATGATAAACAATCACTTGGTTTAATCCCTTGACAGTTAACCTTTGAAAAACAAATCCTAGGAACTAAGATCGGCTCTGATACCACTTGTAAGGTTCCCCCCCTTCCAAAATAGGGGAAACACTTAAGATAGTCCACTAAGTCTTATCTTGGAAAAATTTCCTACTCATCGACACCTTGACCATATAGAGATTCAAGGATACGATTCATAGGTAAGACCTAGTTCTATCCCGCAGGGGGAGCGTGGTCTTCTAAAAATCAAATCACCCATAGGACAATTGATCATAAATTAGGCAACTACTAGACTTGATTTCTAGAGACAACGCTTTTTTCCTCATCTTATGCAAGGCACAGCCGCTGGCCTAGTCTTCTAGAATAGAGTTGCCCAAGAACCTAATTATCTAGCGTAGGGCTTTCACTTAATCTGTTGGAAAGCTACCCGACTAATCGGGTCCACCCGTCCGTAGGATGGTGCTGTCGGGGCATTCCATCCTCCCACTTTCCACCCTACTCACGCATCAATTTGTTTTCTAATTAATCCTACCACAGTGTTTGACATAAATAAACATATTCCTTAATTAAGGCCCTTTTCACAAGGTTTGTTAAAACAGCCTTTTTACACAATGCAATCATGCCAAAGACAAGATTTATAAAAACAAAGTTTAAACATAGATCAATTTCATACAAGCCAAACCGGCTCTCTTATTCTTTTCCTTTATACCGCCGATGATCTAGAATTCGGCCTTCCAGCCTCTACATGCGGCAAAACCCTATGGGACCATACACATCATCGTCGGCCACACTGGGGCGAATATACATACATACATATATATATATATATATATGTATGTATATGTATATGTATGTACATATAATATATGTACATATATATATGTGTGTGTGTGTGTGTGTGTGTGTGTGTGTATGTACATGTACATACATATACATATACATATATATATATATATATATATATATATACGTACATCTAGATATATATATACATACACATATATATATGTATATACATGTCTCTCTCTATATATATATATATAGATGTACGTATATATACATACATACATATATATTTGTGTATGTACTATCCGGGACTTACTTCATCTATCGTAATAACAGAAATTGAGTCTCGATTTACGGATCCATCAGTCCATATCCATACATCCACATCCACATCCACATTCACATTCATACATCCACATCCATATCCACATTCACATTCATACATACATATCCGTATCTACATCCATACATCCATATTACATCCATTCTCGCCCTAACACATTCCATATACATCTTATCATATCCTATCACATCTCATACACATCTTATCACATCTCATACACCTCTTATCACATCTTATCACTTCCCATAAGCATCTTATCACATATTATCACATCTTATCACTTTCCATACACATCTTATCACATATTATCACATCTCATACACCTCTTATCATGTCTTATCACATTTCATATCTTTTTATAGAATACAAGAGAATTCTTATATTTGATATAAGATTTCTCTGCATTTTTATTTATGCATAAATTTCATTTAAGGAGACTAACACTTTCAAATTAAAAATCAATCTTTTATGCATCTTCCTATGCATAATTTCATTTTAAATGAAAATGACACTTTTGAATTAAAATTCAATCTTTTATGCATCTTCCTATGCATAAATTCAATTTGGATGAGAATTGACATTTTTGAATTAAAAATCCATCTTTTATGCATCTTCTTATGCATAAATTCAATTTGGATGAGAATAACGCTTTTGAATTGAAATTTTATTCTTTTATGCATCTTCCTATGCATAAATTCAATTTAGATGAGAATGACACTTTGAATTAAAAATCAAACTTTTATGCATAAATTCAATTTGATAGGAATTACACTTTTAGAATAAAAGAATTTCTCTTATGCATCTAAGTTATGCATAAAATCCATTTATGATGAAAATCACACTTTTAGTATAAAACGATTATCTTTTATGCATACCTCTATGCATGAAATCCAATATGATAAAAGTAACACTTTTACAATAAAATAATCAACTTTTATGCATACCTCTATGCATGAAATTCAATTATGATAAAAGTCACACTTTTATAATAAAATAATCAACTTTTATGCATACCTCTATGCATGAAATTCAATATAATAAAAGACACACTTTTATAATAAAATAATCAACTTTTATGCATACCTTTATGCATGAAATTCAAATATGATAAAAGTAACACTTTTGATATAAAAATTTATCCATTATGCATACTTCTATGCATACTTCTATGCATGAAAATAAAAATGATAAAAGTAACACTTTTGATATAAAAATTTATCCTTTATGCATACTTCTATGCATGAAAATAAAAATTGATAAAAGTAACACTTTTGATATAAAAATTTATCCTTTATGCATACTTCTATGCATAAAAATAAAAATGATAAAAGTAACACTTTTGATATAAAAATTTATCCTTTATGCATAATATAAAAATTTATCCTTTATGCATAATATAAAAATTCAATTTCTCCATGATTACAATGAAATTATTTCAATTAATGTAGGATGATAATTCCTAGAATATGGTAGGAAGTTCGCTTTTCATGCTTTGAATGAAATTATTTTATGTGTAAATTTTTATAAAATTTTACCATAGCTCCGCTGCTATGACTGATAAATCTCAATTATTTTAAAAGATAAAGCTTATCTTTAAGAGAATGATTAGAATGATCCCTAATTGGATCATTAATCCATAATGGATTGAATAAAAAATAATCATGAAATACATAAACTAAAAGCATAGAAAAAAAATCATTAATTTGGTCTCAAGCATAGATTAATCTTGGATTAAGGAAAAGCTTTATGAAAAGCTTCATTTGGATTGAGAATGGATCATGAGTATGACCATTTCTTGAGTGAGAGAGAGAAATTACATAAAAACCATTAGAATTAGGCATAAATAAAAATTTATATAATTCTTTACTATCATTAATCAATTAACTTCAATAGCATTCATCAGATTATGTAACTCTTCACTACTAATCATCAATTAACTTCAATAGCATTCAAAAACCATTCCAATTAAGCTTCTCAAGCTTGAGAGGGGTTGAGAAGAGAGAAATATGGAGAAATTATAGAAAAGATCAAAATTCACCATTTACCTTACAAATTGCTTGATTCTTTGTTCACGGTAGAGGCCACCAACCAATCAATTGGTTTAGCATGTTGATGGAGCCACCAATGGGGATTGAAGAAAGAGGGAAGTGTCAAAAACTAGTGAATTATTAATGAATTCACAGTTCTTGGCTTAGGTGGAGTAGAGTAACAATGCATTAAACATTGTTGAGTTTCAACAAAGGGGAAGGCCTCTATTTATAGGAAAAAGTGAGCTCCTAACCAAACAAACTGATTCTAGAATTTTCCAACTCAGTTTGGTCAATTTTTGACCATTTTTAGGTCGGTTGAGCTAACTTTTTGCAACTAGACTTGAATTAGGAGAGAGGAGAGATGAAATATCTCAATTTTTATGAGTTTAAAACTCATTCAAGCATGTGAAATATGCACCTCCTTTACTGGACTCTCCTTCCTTACATATGTGTCAAAATGGAATCATTATACCCAAAATATCTCATATTTTTTATATTGCTCATAGTTTTTTACTAATAAACCTTGTACATTTTCAACTCTTCATCTTATGTGAGCATTTACTCATTTTTGGATATCCAAAATATCTCATATTTTTAATATTTCTCATAGTTTTTTACTAATAAACCTTGTACATTTTCAACTCTTCATCTTATGTGAGCATTTACTCATTTTTGGATACCCAAAATATCTCATATTTTTAATATTGCTCATAGTTTCTTACTAATAAACCTTGTACATAGTCAACTCTTCATCTTATGTGAGCATTTACTCATTTTTTGATATCTTCTATCTCCTCCCTACACATGGATTGATGCTACTGAAAATCTAAACCCTTAGGCTAAGGTCCTTTATACCCATTTCCAATAAATTCCAATTGTACATTGGAAAGTTTTTTTTGAATTTCTGTTTAGGAAAATTCAATTTAATAATATGAGAAATTTTTTTATCTAAAAATATTCAAAATCTGAATATTCTCTCTCTATGTCAAAATAGGCAGAGACAAGATCTTTTATATTTCTGAAGAGGGGATTGATTACAGGGGAGGAATCTTACAATACTAGAGTATTGGGCAAGCATAGATCTTTGATTGTGTAAAGTATCCTTAATTGGGTACAAAAGGCATCCTTCATTGGGGGTGCAATGTGCATTGTATGCATGCTATCAATTATATGTATCTTAATTTTAGAACACACATTTATGCATTCGTCTTGTCATGATGCTAAAGGTTTAGCAAGGATTAATATTTATGGTTATGTAAGTATCCAAATAAAATAATTCATGGTCTAAAAACTTTCAGTCATCCTTTGCATTTAGCATGAATTGTCATGGATATCTTTATTTTCTAAAGTTAAAACAATAAACTACGTATATGATGATCATCCTTCATTGGGGGTGCAATATGTGCATTGTATGCATGCTATCAATTATATGTATCTTAATCTTAGAACACACATTCATGCATTCATCTTGTCGTGATGCTAAAGGTTTAGCAAGGATTAATATTTATGGTTAAGTATTCAAATAAAATAATTCATGGTCTAAAAACTTTTAGTCATCCTTTGTATTTAGCATGAATCGTCATGGATATCTTTATTTTCTAAAGTTAAAACAATAAACTAAGTATATGATGATCATCCTTCATTGGGGGTGCAATATGTGCATTGTATGCATGCTATCAATTATATGTATCTTAATCTTAGAACACACATTCATGCATTCGTCTTGTCGTGATGCTAAAGGTTTAGCAAGGATTAATATTTATGGTTATGTAAGTATCCAAATAAAATAATTCATGGTTTAAAAACTTTCAATCATCCTTTGCATTTAGCATGAATCGTCATGGATATCTTTATTTTCTAAAGTTAAAACAATAAACTATGTATATGATGATCATCCTTCATTGGGGGGTGCAATGTGCATTGTATGCAATGCTATCAATTATCTGTATCTTAATCTTAGAACACATATTCATGCATTCGTCTTGTCGTGATGCTAAAGGTTTAGCAAGGATTAATATTTATGGTTATGTAAGTATCCAAATAAAATAATTCATGGTTTAAAAACTTTCAGTCATCCTTTGCATTTAGCATGAATCGTCATGGTGGATATCTTTATTTTCTAAAGTTAAAACAATAAACTACGTATATGATGATCTTTTGAGTTTGTGAACACGTTAATGAAATCCTTTCTCATTGTAAAAATTGATTGTACAAATTACCCTACATATTAGAACTATGGATGAAATTCTCCATATACGAATGCTGACATTGGAAATAACAACAGTTATGGTAATGTCCGAAATCAGAGTGTATGAAAGATCACGCCTGATGAAGCTGTAGAGACGTCAAATTGGTCTAGACAATAGAACTGTGGGACGATTGTGATGATGTAGTAGACGAGAACTTTGATGTTGGACGTACATCGTGCACCAGCCTTGAGATAGAAGACAATTTGGACATTGACTTAGATGAGCTTAATTTAGCAGACGAGAGGGTAAACGATGAAAGAATTTTGGAGCGAGATACTAGAATAGAGGAAGAAGCCATTTCATTAATTTCATAAAAAATACTTGTACAAATGATTGTATTTGGAGAAATTATCAATACAAAAGTAGGATTTATGTCTTTCTTAGCTTTCATCTTGAAATAAATTGCGAATAGCACTAGGAGTTGCATCTAAAGGTCCTGGTGGTTTATATTCGCTAGCCATGCCGAACACTGTATAAATACCTTGATTTATTGGGACACTGCACAATGCACATGTGGAAATACTTTGCATGTGCCTCACTAGACATATTAAGTGGTAGTAGTGTCCACAGGGCATTATATACTGGCCGCTCCACTCGTCGAATACTTTGTAACATATAGGACATTGGGGGGTGGAGGAACTAGTAGCCTCAGCAGAAACTCCCACAAGATCAGGATGTACCAAAAAATGAGAGATGTGGTTCCCTTGGCGCGAAGAGAGGGTCTGTACATCTTGGCTGATCTTTGTGAGCTGCTCTTGAATCCCTCTATTGGCCGGGGGAGGAGTTGACGCTTGAGATAATCGTACAGCTTGTATCATTACTTATCAATGATCAAACAAAAATGGAATATCAAATAATATTACTGAAATCAACATCATGCAATACATCATGGCATCAAACGTGAGACAACCACAACAAGTGTATCATTACTTATCAATGATCAAACAAAAATGGAATATCAAACAATATTACTCAACTCAACATCATGCAATACATTATCGAACGTGAGACAACCGCAACAAGTGCATCATTACTATCAATGTTCATCGAACGTGAGACAATCGCAACAAGTGTATCATTACTTATCAATGATCGAACAAGTGCATCAAACATAAGCTTCTATACATAATCACTAGAGATCATCATACATGAGCTTCATTACTAGAATCGAGAGAGAGAGAGAGAGAGAGAGAGAGAGAGAGAGAGAGAGAGAGTTGTGGAGTCGTGTGTATCGATAGGTGTGCAGATGAGAGAGTCAACATTGAGTGACTAGAGAGAGAGAGATGATAAAGCCAAAGTTAATGCAACTAATAGTATACATTAAGACAAGTTGTAAAAGTGTTTAAAAGAGGATCTTGCTAGAGTGAGTGGCACACACTTTACCCAACTCCCTCTCTCTATCTTCTTTTCGTGTGCCTGCTCCTCTCTCTTTCTACTACAGTCATTTTACTTTGTAAACATCTTCTATGTATCTCAAAAGTTTATTTTTGACAAGAAAGTGCCATACCCAAAAACCTACACTTACATAATAAAAGCTATCGTTAGATTTTGGAGTGTCTTATACATGTTGCCCTCCTCATCTACACACCTACCGTGGACACAGAGAGAGAGAGAGAGAGAGAGAGAGAGAGAGAGAGAGAGAGAGAGAGAGAGTTGTGAAGTGTATCATGAGAGAGAGAGAGGGGGGGAGGAAGAGAGAGAGAGTCGTGACAGATAGAAAGAGAGGGAACATTAGATAACATTTTTAATAGTTTTGTGAGTTCTTAAAGAGAGGAAAATAATGTTTAGTATTGTTTTATATTTTAAGAAAATAGAGGGAGAAAAGGTAATTTATTAGAGATTATGTATATTTTAAGAGAAAAAAAAGCACTCCTCATCTACACACCTATCATGACAGAGAGAGAGAGAGAGAGAGAGAGTGAGTTGTGAAGTGTATCATGAGAGAGAGAGAGAGAGAGAGAGAGAGTTGTGAAGTGTATCGAGAGAGAGAGAGAGAGAGAGAGAGAGAGAGAGTTGTGAAGTGAATCATGAGAGAGAGAGAGGGGAGAGGAAGAGAGAGAGAGTCGTGGATAGATAGAGAGAGAGGAAACATTAGATGACATTTTTAATAGTTTTGTGAGTTCCCAAAGAGAGGAAAATAATGTTTAGTATTGTTTTATATTTTAAGAAAATAGAGGGAGAAAAGGTAATTTATTAGGGATTATGTATATTTTAAGAGAGAAAAAAAGAACTCCTCATCTACACACCTATCGTGAGAGAGAGAAAGAGAGAGAGAGTTGTGAAGTGTATCATGAGAGAGAGAGAGAGAGAGTTGTGAAGTGTATCGAGAGAGAGAGAGAGAGTTGTGAAGTGTATCATGAGAGAGAGAGGGGGGGGGAGGAAGAGAGAGAGAGAGAGAGAGAGAGAGAGAGATATATATTCATTTTTACGAGTCACGACATCATGAAATTAAACTTAAATATGATGTAAACTTTGATCCATGAAATACTCATGCCGCGTTACCAACCAAGTATCGCATGGATCACACACAATAAAAACAATACAAGCCGCATCAAGCAAATTTACGACATTTTTTCGACCGCGTTAACGATCAAATGCCGCAATATGCAAAAAACAATATATGCACTAGCGGACGACACCAACTTGCCGCGTTAACAACAAAATGCCGCCCGAATCTATGGGAATATGAATAGGATACGGACATACACTGGCCGCGTTACCGACCATATGCCCGCATTTTTTGACAAAGGGAAGGGAAGGGAAGGTGACATCGCCATAACGATACTATGCTTGCCGCGTTACCGACTAGTACCGCTACGACATGCCATACTTACCATAGGACACAAACCAGCCGCGTTACCGACTATGTGCCCCATGATAAGCACCATTCCAAAGACTGACCTTACACACACACACCCCTCGTGTGGCGGACCACCCACATCCTGCCGCGCATTGCGACCATGGGTAGCTGCCCGCACGAACACACACACCCACACACACACACACACCCACAACTATCATTAACTGTGTATACTGTCAGCAATGAACTCCCAAAGGGCCCCCCGGGCTCGTATATATACAAAAATGTAGCCCGCCGGGCTAAATGTAGCCCCCGGGGTTTTAAAATTCCCGGCGGGACCGCCGGGTATTGCATAAATCCCGGCGAGATTTTAGCCAGTTACCAGGGAACCTCCCACCGGCTTTTTTGGGAACATGTTAACATGTTAACATGTTAATAACATGTTAACACATGTTATTAACAAAAAAAAAATTATGATCATGTGAATATAAAATCATTGGCCGATACAGCAGGTACAATGGCTAGTACAATCGGTACAACGGCTGGTACAGTAGGTACAGCAAGTACAAAAGCTGGTATAGCCGATACAATGGGTGGTACAGCAAGTACAGAAGCTGGTACAACGAGTACAAGGGTTGGTACAGTGGTTGGTACAGTCAGTACGATGGTTGGTACAGCAGGTACAGTAAGTACAAAAGCTGGTACAGCTTATACAATGGGTGGTACAACAAGTATTGAAGCTTCAGTATTTCTTCACGATGGAAGCCTCCAAAACAGTCCCCAATTCTTCATGGGCAGCCTTCAAGAGAGAGAGAAAGACAGTAGCCATCATTAGGGCAGCTTGTAACGGTGGTAGAGGCTAGTGTGCAGCAAGAGAGCCTTTTTTAACGAAGAGAGAGAGCTCCAATTTATAGATTTGGGCCTCCCATGAGCTAAAATGGCAAGAGAAGGCTACAATAACAAGTGGAGAGCCACACAATAGCTGAAGTGACAAGTGTGAGACCACTTGTCTCACTTTGATCCACTTTCTAACAAGTGTCAGGCCACTTGTCTCACTTTGGTCCACTTTCTTGCCACATGTCCCAATCTAAGAGATGGGTCCTTCCATAAACTTTATCTCTAAAAATATCCCAAAAACTGGTAGACATTCTATCATAGGCACTTTGCCAACTCTTGGTATCTCCTCAATTCTAGATGCAATGACACGAACAAAATTTCCATCGGAGTCGATGGGCCAAAAATAGCAACTCTCCTAAATTTTAGGAGTGTGGTCCTGTGTATTCTAGGATAATCCCCCATTCCCAAAGCTTGTACTTTCCAAATATTTAAACATCTTGGAGTCCACCAGACTGGGAAATGTCCAGGCTAGTGACATCCTCCCCAACTTCTTAAAAGTTGTCTGCAACTTTAAGCTTCAAGCCATATATTCAAGATATAATCATGTCCCATTGGGCACTTCAAAGGGTAGTGACAAGCACAACATACCCTGTGTAGTGTTCTCTTGTCCTACGTGCTCTCTTGAAGATTGTTTCTACAATGTGTGGGTGGAACAATAGAGAGCAGATGGAAGGGAACATGGGCACTTGAGAGGGTAGTGTGAGTTGGTGGCCGAAATGCCTACAAACTATTGGTGGCCGAAATGCCTATAAACTATGTGTAGCAGAAATGCTTATGGAACACCAGGTTATCTATGCCTACGAGACAAGTGATTGTTTTATCTTGTTACTTGAGCCCACCTCTCATCCAAGGTGTGTGGTTAGAGTACCAACACAGAGTGCAAGTGGCAAAGTGGACATGACTGGACTTATGTCTATGCCAAGGGTCATGTGGACCGATGTCTTGTTGGTGGCAGAGCAGGAGACTTATTTTGTCTCACCCATTTACTTGGGACATGGATTATGATATCTGGACTTATGGGACTGTTTTGTCTCGCCCATTTACTTGGGACATGGATTATGATATCTGGACTTATGGGACTGTTTTGTCTCGCCCATACTCGGGACATGGATTATGATATCTGGACTTATGGAACTGATTTGTCTCGCCCATTTATCTTGGGACATGATTATGATATCTGGACTTATGGGACTGTTTTTGTCTCACTCATTTATCTTGGGAGGACATGATTTTGATATTGGTATTATGGAGACTTATTTAGTCTCGCCCATTTTTTTGGGACATGGATTCTTCAGTTATATTGGATTTTTGAGACTGTCTCGTCTCGCCCTTCCATCTGCTCTCTATTGTTCCACCCACACATGGTTGAAACAATCTTCAAGAGAGCACGTAGGATAAGAGAACACTACACAGGGTATGTGAACAATGAGTTTCATAAGTCCAATGCATCCCAAATAAAGGGAGCCATAAAGAATAATCCATCCCAATTAAAGGGAGTCATAAACATAATCCATAAACCTGCTGAGGATGGATCCAAATCCCTGGAAAAGAAGTCCAGGAATCCATAGACCTATATACCATAATCCTTGTATACCATAACTCTTACCACATACTTTATGCTAACCACACACCTTGGAGTAGAGGTGGACTTTATCCATAAAATCATCATATCCATTAGATATCCAAAGATTTCTTCTCTATAAACTCCGACAAATTCGTCCATAGAAATTGCTTGTGAAGCCCAATATCTATATAAATCTCGTCCAAGAAAGAAATCTCCATGGATATAATCCATCCCAATAAAGGGAGCCATGAAAAGAATTCATCCCATTAAAGGGAGCCATAAACAATGTTTCCCTGAAACCATCTCAAGACAAACAACACCACCTTTCTCCTTGCATAGCTATACAAGGGTTAGTGACATCAAAAACACTTCATAGTAAATAGCCAAAGCACCAACTTTGCAAACTCAAAGTATACTTAGCTTTTCTTTGCTAGGTTGGTCATGAAGCCAAAAGAAATATCTCGTCACCATATCCTTAAGATATCTCGTCACCATATCCTTAAGATATCCTGAGATATATCTCCATATAGCTTGCCTGTAAGCTTGATAATATAATCCACAACATCCATATGGAAAGAGTGCTAAACGTGTGCACATAAAGCCAACTTCACACTTCAACGATGAAATTCTGTGAATTCATAAATCCTTAGATAACAAGCTGTCTACTGTGCTCACGCTCTTGCTTCATAAGCTATGAAGCGGCTAGCCATGCTTAATAGCAATGATGGTAAGTGTGGTCCCCACTTGAGATCTTTTCTCTTCCTTATTGATAGAAGGAAGCCTCCGCTTCCAAGAAAGCCTATGCTCTGATACCAATGTAACTCGCCGGCGGCGGCAGGTGCCCGAGGGACTAGGGCCTTTGACACACTTGTTGATACCATCAATGCATATTAAATCATTTAAACATGGCCACAGCCTTAACACATATCCATCATCACTTTGCATAAAACATAAAGCTAGACAAAACATCCACAAATGCTGAAAATGGAGCTTGCATGTGTGACACCGCATAGAGGCCGGAATGGGCCGACACCCCTTGGAGTATTTTACTACCCAAGGAGAATAATATCTTGTACAAGCTTTGAGAGCCTTACTTTCCCCACGGGAGATGCCGGATTATCCATATACAAATGCCATAACACAGCCCAACACGAGGCAACCAAGCCGGAACATAAGCTATAAAAATGCCGAGCTAACAATATAATCCATATACCTCCGTGTGGGTACTGATTCTTCCCCAAAATCCACGGGTCTTCATGCAATAGAAAGGGTACAGCAAGTACAACTCTCCATTCAGCTAGTACAGCGGATACAATGGTTGGTACAACCGGTACAGTGGCTGGTACAGTCGATACGATGGCTGGTACAGCAGGTACAACAAGTGCAAAAGCTGGTACAGTCGATACAATGGGTGGTACATCAAGTATAGAAGCTTCAGTATTTCTTTGCGATGGAAGCCTCCAAAACAGTCCCCAATTCTTCATGGGCAGCCTTCAAGAGAGAGAGAAAGAGAGTAGGCATCATTAGGGTAGCCTGTAACGGTGGTAGAGGCTAGTGTGCAGCAAGAGAGCCTTTTTTAATGAAGAGAGAGGGCTCCAATTTATAGATTTGGGCCTCCCATGAGCTAAAATGGCAAGAGAAGGCTACAATGACAAGTGGAGAGCCACACAATAGCTGAAGCGACAAGTGTGAGGCCACTTGTCACTTTGATCCACTTTCTAACTTTGATCCACTTTCTAACAAGTGTCACGCCACTTGTCTCTTTTTGATCCACTTTCTAACAAGTGTCAGGCCACTTGTCTCACTTTGGTCCACTTTCTTGCCACATGTCCCAATCTAAGAGATGGGTCCTTCCATAAACTTTATCTCTAAAAATATCCCAATTGGTAGACATTCTATCATCATAGGCACTTTGCCAACTCTTGGTATCTCCTCAATTCCAGATGTAATGACGCGAACAGAATTTCCTTTGACACACTTGTTGATACCATCAATGTATATTAAATCATTTAAACATGGCCACAGCCTTAACACATATCCATCATCACTTTGCATAAAACATAAAGCTGGACAAAACATCCACAAATGCTGAAAATGGAGCTTGCACGTGTGACACCGCATAGAGGCCGGAATGGGCCGACCCACCCTTGGAGTATTTTACTACCCAAGGAGAATAATATCATGTACAAGCTTTGAGGGCCTTACTCTCCCCCCACAGGAGATGCCGGATTATCCATATACAAATGCCATAACAGAGCCCAACACGAGGCAACCAAGCCGGAACATAGGCTGTAGAAATGTCGAGCCAACAATATAATCCATATACCTCCGTGTGGGTACTGATTCTTCCCCAAAAACCACGGGTCTTCATGCAATAGAAAGGGTACAGCAAGTACAACTCTCCATTCAGCCTGTACAGTAGGTACAATGGCTGGTACAACCGGTACAGTGGTGGCTGGTACAGTCAGTACGATGGCTGGTACTGTTGGCTATATATAGAGACACATCTGTTGGCTATATATAGAATGTCTCTATATATAGCCCTAGGATCTCCTCTATATATACTCATCTATTGTGTGTATTCTACACTTTGGGGATTCAATCTTGTGTCTCGTGTGCTTCTCTCTCATCTCTCTCATGCTATCGCCTCCATCTCCAACATGGTATCAGAGCGAGGTATGCATCAATCTTTGCATCCCTCTTCTCTCTATGGAAAGCTTCGCTTCCTTCAATTATTGAGGACAACGTATCAAGGCATAGAACCAGGTGTTTGGGTATCGATCCCAAGACGGAAAGAGATTATACTTAGATGAATATAAGCATCAGTGTTAATAGAGGGAAAAATTGATGCTCTCTGAAGGATGTGTCTCTTACTCCTTCCTTAACATGAAGATGAAAGCGAGCTGCTCAGATATATGCTGTGTGAAGGATGTGTCTCTTATTCCTTCCTTAACATGAAGATGAAAGCGAGCTGCCCAGGTATGCCTCCCCTGAAACTACTTTCTCTCTTTTCTTTATCTTGTGTGTATTTCTTTGATCGTTTCTACGGTATGCGGGAGAATTTAGGGTGCCTGGCTTGAATTGTGCTTTATCGAACATCCATGATTTTTTTTTTGGGTCGAATTCTTTGCTTTCATCATGCTTTCCGGCACTGGAACAGTTATGGACAGCTCTGCATCGCTCTCCTTCCCAAACTTCCCATAATATGATTAGCGCCAGAAGCATGTACCGTAAGTGCAATATAGTATGCCATATTGTATGAAGAACACCATATTAGAGAATTTGGGAATCTCCCAATTTCCATTTTTGAATACTAAAAAAGGGGAGACATGGATAACATGTTTGTAAGTTCCTCAAAGCCCTATCATGTGACCTATCATTGGAAAGCGCTTGAAAAATGGGATCTAAAGAGCCATAAACCACTCATTTTGGATTAATGGTGTTCAAGTTATGCAAAATCCAAAGTTTTGACCACATGTCCCAACCTTGTGGGAAATTCCTATATTCCCCAATATGGTGTTGAAGGGACTTAAGAAAAATAGAATCTTTCCTCGTGACCAGAAGGATGATCCTCCCTCCTACTGGCTGCTTCAAATCCAATTCTTTAGTTCTGTTGTTCCACCGTCCAGATATCCGACTTGATTTGGCGCCACGACACGTTTGCACAACACCTCTCTGCTAATGCTAATTATGGGAGCCTTGCTGATATGATAGCCTTGCTAATTATGGGAGCCTTGCTAATTATGATTTGTCCACCCTATGAAAGCGGGACCCACAGGCCACACGAGGGGCTATGGTTGTTTTGCAAGACCTTTACGCAACTCTTTCTTGCAGTGCTTCTGGAATTACACACTAACATACACCTTTTGTGGCGTTTTATACATGTAAGGATGAGTAGAAAGTGTTACAAGTAGTTGTGAACACCACAACTCATAGCTTCAATATGTTGCATGTGATACCATACATGTATGAATGCTTAGTCCACTTTGTCCTAGGATGAAATAGTTACGAGAACCGCTTCCTTTACATCACAAAAACTTTCTAGCTGTTTTTTTTTCTTGGGTGCAAGCAATCGTGCAGATCAAAGGTAGTTGAATCGGAATAGTGAACAAGCCAATTACTAAAGCCGAATTGGAAGTGCCCAACTTTGTTACGACACCATACATCTCAAAGTCAAGCAATTGTTCTTCGCGCAATTGCTCTGAATCTCCAAACGGTTGCCATGCATATCAGACAACAACCAACGTCTAGAACTGGTCTTCCACAATCTGATAATCTATGATTTCACTTCTTATGGTTTCTTGATCATATATACATTGCAGCTTGACATATTTCTCTTAGAGAGAGCATAACTACTATTTTACACAAGTTCATGCTAATTTTACCTTTCTCACCCTGCATTTGGTGTCGAGTTTGATATGGCTATCGTAACCTGCTAATTTTGACATCTTTTAATGGAAGCTATTCATCAGGAGTAGTTTGTGACCCTAAGGAAGATCTTGTGGAGACATAATCCTTATCTCCATCATACAATGGTAGCATTGGTTCTCCATCACGAAAACTGCTATATGGGTAGGTATCCATCAAGTGCGTGGAGGATACTCAAATCTCACTTTTCAGATGAGGAGCTGATAGGTATGATTCTCATATTAAATCCTCAAGAAAAGATATGTTCCATCACGAAAACTGCTATATGGGTAGGTATCCATCAAGTGCGTGGAGGATACTCAAATCTCACTTTTCAGATGAGGAGCTAATAGGTATGATTCTCATATTAAATCCTCAAGAAAAGGTATGTCAATTGTTTCTCCCATATTGATTGTGATGCTTTTAAATGCATCTTGTTTCTTTCATATTGATGGAATGTGCATCCATTGACTTGGTTTACCTTTGTATTAATGCTTTGGTGTTGTCTCATGATACTATGGTTTCCTTCCATGATGATGGTTACACGTTTCCTCAAAATGTCCATGATGCCATGGTGATGGTTACACATTTCATCGATATTGGTTGACTATGTTCCCATGGAAAAGATCCATGATGCCATGGTGCTGTTTTATGATGATTTTTCAAGCATACATATGGATGCTTTTTCGTCAAAATGTCCATGATGCCATGGTGGTGATGGTTACACATTTTATCGATATATGTATATGTGTTCATTGCATTGATGTAATTCACTCACTACAATCCATGATGCCATGGTGTTGTTCCATGATGATGGTTACATGTTTCATCGATGACGGTTGACTATGTTTCCATGGATTGTATCCATGATGCCATGGTGTTGTTCCATGATGATGGTTGACTATGTTTCCATGGATCATTGTTCCATGGTGATGGTTATATGTTTCGTTGATGTTGGTCATTCCAAGCTACATGTTTCGTTGATGTTGGTCATTCCAAGCTACATGTTTCGTTGATGTTGGTTCACTTGGCTAATCTATATTGGTTGATTGTGTTTCCATGGATTTTATCCATGATGCCATGGTGGTGTTCCGTGATGATGGTTACATGTTTCGTGAATGATGGTTGACTACGTTTCCATGGATTGTTACCATGATGCCATGGTCATTGGGGATGCACCGTGCCTTGGCTTTGGCTCATCAGATTGACTAGGTTTATTTAAGTCTATCAATGTCTTTTGTGGTCGACAATGCAACCATGCAGGTCTAAATGGCTATAATGATGGTCAAGTCTTGGAATTCAATCTATGGCAACTAACAAGAAATTCCGTCAAGCATATTTCTCGAGAGGTTTGATTTCTCGTCCCATCAGCTTATGAGGTTTATGTTCACGTCATGTTATCCTGACTACATGTCAGAGGTTTGATTTCTTGTCCCGTCATCTTATGAGGTTAGTTTACGTTCACGTCATGTCATCTTGACTACATGTCAGAGGTTTGATTTCTCTTCCCGTTAGAGGTTTGATTTCTCGTCCTATCAGCTTATGAGGTTTATATTCACATCATGTCATCCTGGCTACATGCTGCCTGCGGATGTCAGGTTTGATTTCTCGTTCCGTCATCTTATGAGGTTTACTATCGTGATTTGTGAATGTCACACGTTTGATTTCTCGGCCTATCATCTTATGAGGTTTACTTTCAAGTACGTCATGTCAGAGGTTTGCTTCTTCGTCCCGTCAGAGGTGTCTACATCCTAATTATTGTTTCATGTCAGAGGTTCGCTTTTTCATCATGTCTGGTCATCCTACCTATGGACGTCAGAGGTTTGATTTCTCGTCCTGTCATCTTCTGAGGTTTACTTTCATATCATGTCATCCTGGAGGTTTGATCCAAGTTATAGTTGTCTCATTATCTTGACTCATAATATTGAAGGTTTGATCTTATGTCATAGATTTTTCCCATGGCAAAGATATGATTCTAGCTTTCCATGATATCCTTACTAACTAGAATGAGTGTCATTTTCTATTTTAGTGTTTATTGACAGGTCAATCTTCCAAGTCAACTTCTCCAAGTAACCAGATTCTCTTACCAAATCTAGTTCATTTGCCATTGATTGGATGATCTTCCACAAGTTGACATTGCCATGCATGTCCTTGTGGATGGACTATATTCCTAAGCAACCATATAATAGATACCTTTATGTCTATTTCTTTGTGTACATCTTTTCGTGTACATCTCATATTTCTATAACAAAATTATGGTTTTCCATTTGTTGTGGAGACTTCTTCCATATTACAGGGTTTATGGATCAGGATTGTATTTGGATATTGTTGAGCTTCAATATAGAGAAGAGACTACAAAAATATTATTTGGCATTGTCATGAAGATAGACTCGCACCCAACCTACATGAATGGATCAAGACAACATGAAGATGAATGACGATGACTCCTTCAAAGCCTTCATGGCTATTGTACACATAAGAGTGATGAAGTATATATGGGAGTGATGTAGCTCCTTCATGGATATTGTGTATATGGGAGTGATGTAGCTCCTTCGTAGCCTTCATGGCTATTGTATATATGGGAGTGATGTAGCTCCTTTGAATAATACTTTGTAACTATAAAATAATTTAATATAGTGGTAGGTGTATATAGAGCTGTGGGTTTTTCCCTTGAGCCCCCAAGGGTTTTTTCATCCACAGTTAGAGACCCTTCTTTGAGCGGGGGTGTTGGCTATATATAGAATGTCTCTATATATAGCCCTAGGATCTCCTCTATATATACTCATCTATTGTGTGTATTCCACACACTTTGGGGATTCAATCTTGTGTCTCGTGTGCTTCTCTCTCATGATTCTCTCTCATGCTATCGCCTCCATCTCCAATAGGTACAGTAGGTACAACAAGTACAGAAGCTGGTACAATCGGTACAATGGGTGGTACATCAAGTACAGAAGCTTCAGTATTTCTGAGCCGATGGAAGCCTCCAAAACAGTCCCCAATTCTTCATGTGCAGCCTTCAAGAGGAGAGAGAAAGAGACTAGCCATCATTAGGGCAACCTGTAACGGTGGTAGAGGCTAGTGTGCAGCAAGAGAGCCTTTTTTAATGAAGAGAGAGGGCTCTGGGAAATGTCCAGGTTGGTGACAGTGTCATCAACTATCAAGACCTCATAGGTTCTCCATTCAAGATGCCTCCGAATCAAGTCTTGCACACATTTCATGAATACTGTCTTGTTGTGGTCAAGAAGATCCAATCCTGGAACTTTCGCCAGTGTGAAAGGTGCTTAAACTCTATAGTTCTCCTATGAGAGGGCATCTCTCCAAATCCATGGATACAAGTATCTAAAGAAATCTTCCATTGTGCAGTCAATGCTATTTTTCATACAAGATGTCCATAAACATAGAATAAACTCCCTGGAGCAAGATTCAATAAACTGCTCCGCATCAGGCTAGACGATGTAAGTGAAGCCATGGCGAGAGCCAATTGGAGGCACCTTGTGAAACTTGAAATGAACTGCAGCTCTGTTTTGAAGCCGGGGGCTTCATGCCCCTAAATTGGTTGTACCTTACCAAAAGCAAACCGTCCATATCCAGAACTAGCTGCACTTTAGGGGTTGCAATATGAACAATCTTTTCCACAACACAGCAGTTGGTGGCACACTCTGCTCTGCTATTTCTTCATCTACATTCTTTGATGTGCCGGTGGAAGTATCCTGCTCTCTTGTTTCTTGATCATTCTTCTGCTGTGCAGCTAGTGGCACACTCTGCTCTGCTATTTCTTCATCCGCATTCTCTGATGTGTTGACGGAAGTATCCTGCTCTCTTGTTTCTTGGTCATTCTTCTATTGAGATGCAGTTGTGGCTTCCTCTCGTGTGACATGTAGATCACACTCACAACAGCCACAGCTTTGATGGCACTGAGTACATCTCCACCATGACGATGCATGTCCAAGCCAAAACCTTTGTCCTTGCAAGCGTGTAGGACCACTAGCATGCCTCTGGCTCCCCATGGCAACTTCCATGAATAGTCAGGAACAAACAGTTCTGCATTATCATACACGTCATTATTTTACAACTTTCTGTACCATGACCACTACATATTCATCATGTAGAGGGCAAGGAGTGTGAGGAACATATCTGATAGAAAATTGTTGCATTACAACGCACAAGACAACTTTGGATAAATGGCAAGAAGAGAAGACAACATGGAAGAACAAAAAATTTCATTGCAATCAAATCTCGATGGGCTATTACAAAGGCAAAAGCAGCCAGAGTCTTTTGATACAAAATAGGTGAACAACACTAGCTTCAGAATGATACAACTATGAAGGCGAGCATTTTTTGGCTCCGGTAGTAGCGGCATTTTTCCTTGCATCTTCACCAGCTTCATTTCTTGTGCTAGTTTCTCCTGCAACAAGAACAATCAATTAGTGAATGGACCCAAGCCTCATTTCATAAGTAGAAAAATAAGAAAAGGCCAACTTCCATTTCATTTTTTTCGCCATCATATTGAAGGTATTTGCAAGCGCGTCGCTTATCTTTTCTGGCTTTGAACATGCACGTGTTTTTGTCGCAGAGGTTGCCACCACCTCTGGGTTGCTGGAAGGAGGAAGCGTCTTTGTTGCATCCACTTCCGCCTATCATACCTCTGTTTCACTGGAAGTAGCACTCTCAGATGCCTCATCCGAAGAATCTTGCTCACCTTTAGGGAGATCATCTACCATGTGTAGGAGACTATCAGAAATATCTAGATCACCATCACCACTAAGGAGCAATGCTTCTTCCTCTGCCAAATAAAACAATATCTGAGGAAGTAAGGAATATGTGTAAGAACATCTTAATATATACAATCATATTGGGAAAAAAAAAACGAATTACCGCACTTTTCATAGATGCATTGGTATTTTCAATATTTGCAGTCAAAATTTAAATAATAGTTTAACCTTCTTAGCTCATTAGCTAGCATAAAAAAACTCATTTCTTTTACCTTTTGGAAGATCCTCACATGAGTTCTAGATGGTGTCAGATGTGGTAGCTTTCTTTGCTAGGTGATTGCAGTTCTGCAGTCATGACAAGGATGTGAGATACAAAATGATAAACTATCACACATGGTAGCTTTTAGCCACAAATCTACCTACCAACCAAACAAATATAACAATGTAACTACCTGCTTAGTGAAAGCTACCATATCATTATTAGTAGCTACCTAACCAGTATGTGGCAGCTACCTGACCAACATGTGGTAGCTACATGCCTTGCACTATGGGTCTTCGTCCCTCCTTTCACCTCACTTCACTCACACACACTCACTAGCATGCATTAGGGAGAGAGATTAGCAAGAGCAAGACTCAATTACACAATAGGAGAGTCTCTTGTATTATGAGAGAAATTCACTTATATACATGGCCATAAGTGTTCACACCCACTTAAACTATGGCCGGCTAAGAACTTTAGGCTCATAAGAGGCTTAATGCTATTACAATGACTACTCTCATAATATATCCATGAAGTACATCACTTAGGACTTCATCCTAGCTTACTACCACACGCTCTTGAAGCGGGAATCGCCACCATAAATACTCCATCACACCATTACAGGTGCCTGCCCAAGTTGTAGCTTTGGACACTATTGCTTCATATCTTGAATGTATGACCCTTTGGTGTATCTACCGTGACTCCTTGATGTAAGATAATGGCTATAGCTCTTGTTAATCCTAGAGTTGGATTAGCATTCCTCCCTTCCTGATGACGATTGCGTCCTCATGATCGCGTTGATGAAGACCTTTGTGTGGGGAGAACGAACAAGCTTTGTCGATGGCTTTGATGTTGAATGACGTCCAATGGTCTTTGTTCCTCCGAAAGAAGGAATAAGAAAAGATAGTTACTGAATGAAGAGGTTAGTGGTGTGATGATCGCGTCCTCATGATCGCGTTGAAGACCTTTGTGTAGGGAGAACGAACAAGCTTTGTCGGTGGCTTTGATGTTGAATGACGTTCAATGGTCTTTGTTCCTCTAGAAGGAATAAGAAAAGATAGTTACTGAATGAAGAGGTTAGTGGTGTATTGGGAATTCCTAATGGGATGGGGCTTTTTTCGAATGATTGCGTTTTTATATTTGTCTGAGCCTTTTTTTAATAAAAAATTTGGCTCAATTTGTTTTTGGCAGTCATTGGCAAGGTTACATATGATTTTTTTTAGTGGGGATACTAAGAGATGTTAATAATGGAAGAGAGGAGAGAGAAGGATCCAGAGGAACATAGACTTAATCATTAGAACGAGATGGTAATTCAGTTCCTCATTTGATTCATTGAAGCGACATTCATCATTTAAAGTATTTGGCTTGTCATGATGCCCCTTTGTGTGACAGGATTCTTGTCAAATTTTGTTGAGTAAGACCTGATCCTGTCTTCTTCTGCCCATGTGCTTTTTATGTTTCTATGCAAATTTCAGTGCTCTTATAAAGCAGATTTACATAAAGTACAAGAATTGAGTCATGACTCTTATTGAACTTCTCTGTGTTGAAGTAGCCACTTGTTGGTGAGGATTGAAATAATTACGTCGACTTGCGAGGCTAATATGATCTTCCCTAGGGATTGAAAATCATTGAGTTGTGAATATTGTGGCGTCGTTTGGAGAAGTTTTTAATTTGAAGGAAAATTCCAGGCGATGGGTTGTACCATTGACCAGGCTTTCGCCCACCATGGCCCCCCCCATCTAGAGATGTACCTAGAAGTTGTCGATGGTGAGGCTTTGGTGGTGCAAATGTTCTCCGGTGCATGAGTATGGATATGTACTCATGGAGCAGCTGCTACATTAATTTAGCCAAACGAATAGTAAGCAGTAAGATTAACAAATATATAGTGGCTATTGTCTGATATGGCTGAATCCATACTAAGACTTAAATCGTGAAAGTGCAGGTTCTTAAGCCGTGAGATGGAATTTCGTGAATTTGTAAATTTTGACCACCATTTGGTTTTTTTTCCTTTTTTTTTCCTTTCACATGAACTACTAAGACGTGAAACACTGAGGCATGAATATGCAGACGTGAAACTACAGACGTGAGTGTAGACGTGAAAGTCATGACGTGAAATAGCACACGTGAAAGTCATGACGTGAAGATCATGACGTGAGAGTCATGACGTGAAAGTGCAGACGTGAAAGTCATGACGTGAAATAGCACACATGAAAGTCATGACGTAAAATAGCAGACATGAAAGTCATGACATGAATCTGCAGACATGAAAAGCATGACGTGAGATAGCAGACGTGAAAGTCATGAGACGTGAAGATCTAAGACGTGAAAGTGCAAACTGAAAGTCATGACGTGAAATAACATACGTAAAAGTACAGACGTGAAAGTCATGAACAAACGTAAAAGTCATGACGTGAAGATCTAAGACGTGAAAGTCATGACGTGAAATAGCAGACGTGAAAGTCATGATATGAATCTACAGACATGAAAAGCATGATGTGAGATAGCAGACGTGAAAGTCATGACATGAAATAGTAGATGTGAAAGTCATGACGTGAAGATCTAGGACGTGAAAGTCATGACGTGAGAATCATGACGTGAAAGTGCAGACGTAAAAGTCATGACGTGAAATAGCAGACGTGAAAGTCATGACATGAAGATCTAAGACATGAAGGTGCAGACATGAAAGTCATGACGTGAATAAGTTAGAGAACTTACAAATCTATCCTTCCAGGAAGTCTTTCAACCTGATCCCCAATGCGTTGCACCAAACTTCTCCAATTGTGTTTGATGTGCCACCTTTTGCTGTGGAAATTGATTATTTTCTCGTGCCTCTTTAATGGCTTTCTCCCACTCCTTTTCACTAGCCTCCGCTCTGTATGTTGACATTATGATCATCATGAATGGCTTTCTTTACTTGCCTTCAAATTCGTGATCGCCTACTATTATTAAGATGCTTAATGATGCGTTCACGAATACATTGCTCGTCGAATTGCATCCCAGGGGGGTTAGAAAACCGCTCATTCAGAGTTTTAAGGACATACATGAAATCACGGCTTCTTTGCTTGGCCCATGCTTTCATGGAATCTTTATACATGGAGTTCACTATTTGCTGAAAGGCAAACATGAACTGTTTGCCACGAAGATCCATGAAAGGACCACCGTCCTCTCAAAGCTCATAGTGTATATGAGCCTCACCACCATGTTCCTCAGCTTCTTGACCTTCCCTCGATGGAGAAGGAGATCCATTGCCACCAAAGCAACACCAGGATCCACTACCACTAGATTGGTGATGAGTGGGTGATCTAGATCTACTAGTGGCCCTGCCACTAGTAGATTGTCGAGATTGTCTATGGAATCGGGGTAGCGAGACGGCTGTAGGAATGGATGGGTTAGGAGATACGGTTCACCATAGGAGAAACGGATGGAAATGGGGATGCAGTTTGCATGGAATGAACAGATGGCCAAGGGGATGCGGTAGCTGTGCTAGGTGCAGTTGGATTACCACTAAAGGTAAAGGGCGGTTGGGGAGTAGATGGCATGCCTGGAGGTGTAGTAAAGCCCATGCAGTTCACCGCGTCAGGGCCTAACCTACGAGTGAGCTCCTGAGTGGCAAAGATCCATCATGCCTATGCATCGTAGATAGCTTGAACACTTGGATTATTGACAAAAGGCACCATCAAGGAGGATCCACCAATAGATGGCCACCTCTAATCAAATAGAAAAAACAATTATATAAGATAAATAATTTTTCTATTATCTTCTAGAGATTAATAACTTTATAAATTAGAATTAAATATATACCCGCTCTAGATCATAGTCTTATATATCGATACCTGACCAAGAATCTACGCCATCTATAAATAAAGATAATCATAAGCCTTAATGCACAATCCTCATGCATAAGCCTCTCATGCATAAGAGGCTTGTGCATAAGCCTCTCATGCATTATCCTCTTATGCATAAATAAAGATAATCATAAGCCTTAATGCACAATCCTCATGCATAAGCCTCTCATGCATAAGAGGCTTGTGCATAAGCCTCTCATGCATTATCCTCTTATGCATAAGAGGATTATGCTGAAGCATCAGCCTCTCATACATTATCCTCTCATAAGCCTCTCATGAACAAGAGGCTTATGCTTTCTTATGCACAAGCCTCTTGCAAGAGGCGTATGCACATGCATAAGGCATATGGTCATATGGTCATGCATAAGACATGCATAAACCTCTTATGCATAAGCATAAGCCTCATGCATAAGCACAAGCCTCATGCATTATGCATAAGAGGCTTATGTACAAGCCTCTTATGCATAAGCATAAGCCTCTCATGCACAAGCCTCTTGCATAAGGCTTATGCACACACATTATCCTCTTATGATGCTCTCTTATGCACAGAGGCTTATGCACATGCATAAGTCATATGCTCATGCATAAAACTTAAGCACAAGCCTCTTATGCATCAGCATAAACCTCATGCATAAGAGGCTTGTGCATAAGCCGCATACATAAGCCTCATGCATAAGAGGCTTATGCACAAGCCTCTTGCATTGTGCATAAGAGGCTTGTGCATGCATTTACCTCATAAACTTAAGCCTCTTGCATAAGCCTCATGCATTAGGCTTATGTTCTCTTGTGCATAAACCTCTTATGCGCATAAGCATAAGTCTCATGCAAAATCCTCTTATGCATAAGTGGCTTATGCACAAGCCTCATGCATTATGCATAAGATGCTTGTGCACAAGCCTCATGCATAAGAGGCTTATGCATAAGCCTCTTGCATTGTGCATTATGCATAAGAGGAAAAAAAGAGGCTCATACATAAGCCTCTTATGCATAAGAGGCTTATGTACAAGCCTCATGCATTATGCATAAGAGGCTTAGCCTCAAGCCTCTTATGCATAAGAGGCTTATGCACAAGCCTCTTGCATTGTGCATAAGAGGTTTGTGCATGCATGAGAGCATAAGCCTCAATGTAGAGAAGACCAACACTTGGCATGAGGGCCATCGTAGAGAAGACCAACACTTGGCATGAGGGCCATCTCTTTTAATTGAAGAGGAAAAAAAGAGTCGATATGCTTACAACCTCGAAAAAAAGAGTAGTGTGTAGAGGGGACGTAGAGGTGGAAGACCAACACTACACATCAAAATGATATTGTTAGCATTTACCTCATAAACTTAAGCCGCCTCACGCATAAGGCCTATTTTCTCTTATGCATAAGCCTCATGCATAAGAGGCTTGTGCATAAGTGGCTTATGCACAAGCCTCATGCATTATGCATAAGAGGCTTGTGCATAAGCCTCATGCATAAGAGGCTTATGCACAAGCCTCATGCATTATGCATAAGTGGCTTGTGCACAAGCCTCATGCATTATGCATAGGAGGCTTGTGCTGCATAAGCCTCATGCATAAGGCTTATGCTCTCTTGTGTATAAGCCTCTTATGCATGAGAGGCTTATGCACAAGCCTCTTGCATTGTGCGTTATGCATGAGAGGAAAAAAATAGGTCCATGCATAAGCCTCTTAGCATTTAGCTTGTAGGCTTATGCACATGCATAAGTCTTATACACAAGCCTCTTATGCAAGAGGCTTATGCACAAGCCTCATACATTATGCATAAGAGTCTTGTGCATAAGCCTCAAGCCTCTTATGCATAAGAGGCTTACGCACAAGCCTCTTGCATTGTGCATAAGGCTTGTGCATGCATGAGAGCATAAGCCTCAATGTACCTGCAAGAAAAGACCAACACTTGGCATGAGGGTCATCTCTTTGAATTGAAGAGGAAAAAAAGAATCGATACGCTTACCTTAAACAACCTCGAAAAAAAGAGAAGTGTGTAGAGGGGATGTAGAGGGGATGTAGAGGCGGAATACCAACACTACACATCAAAATAATATTGCTAGTTACCTCGTAAACTTAAGCCTCTTGCATAAGCCTCATGCATAAGAGGGTTGTGCATAAGCCTCTTATGAACAAGTGGCTTATGCACAAGCCTCATGCATTATGCATAAGAGGCTTGTGCACAAGCCTCATGCATTATGCATAAGCCTCATGTGCACAAGCCTCATGCATAAGTGGATAATGCACAAGCCTCATGCATTATGCAAAAGAGGCTTATGCACACGCGGCTTATGCTCTCTTATGCACAAGCCTCTTGCAAGAGGCTTATGAACACGCATAAGGCTTATGCTCAAGCCTCTTATGCAAGAGGCTTATGCACAATAGGCTTATGCATGAGCTCATAAGTCTCATGCATATTTAAAAAATAAATAAAAATCCCGGGCACGAGGGCCCTTTCTTTGTATACATAAAGCAAGGCAAAAATAAGCTTAAGCATAAGAATACTTACCTTAAGTTGTTGGAGTGTGAAAAGTGTAAAAATACCTACACAAAAAAAAACAATATTATTAGCATTTATTAAATTTAGGTAAAACATGAGCTCTATTTAAACAAACCCTAATATCTATTAGTAAATGAAAACAAAGAGGAGAAGAAGAAGAACAACAACAACAACAACAATAAGAAGAGAGAAAGCAAAAACATGGAGGTAAATCTATTCAAACCCTATCTATTTCTATTCACCCATGCATATCCAATAGCTTTGTTTGCATGAAAGGAAGAAATAGAAACATACAATAGAAACCATCAAAGCATCAAATACAAGCCACATGAAAGCACTTACCTTGAAGATGATGTGTTTGTAGAAGGAAGATGATGTGTTTATAGAAGGAAGAGAGTATGTGTTTGTAGAAGGAAGAGGGGATGAAAGTCTAGTGCAAGGAGATGAAGAAGAAGATGAGGTGATGTATATAGAGAGGAGAAGAAGGGTCCAAGACAAGAAAGCAGTCACTTCAAATAGAAGTTCTATTTTTGGCATTGGTGTGCGAAGCGGTGGAATCCTAAAAACTTTTCCAGGTGGCGTGGTTACTAGTGGCAGAGCTACCAGCGCTATTGCTAGCTGTATTAGGAACCGCGCCACCAACCACATCAGTAGCCGCGCCCTTAAGCGCGTCAGTAAAAACCGGATACCTTGCAGAAAAAAAATAGAGAGCTACTATTAGATAGTTGATGATGTGTAAAACATATAATTTGTTTTTTTAATAGGTTCCAACACACTCTTCATCATCAAGTGAATATTCGATGCCTCCAATATCAAAGTCAATGGTTAAACCAAAAGATTCGATGTCCATGTGCAAGATGCAAAGGGGAAATTGTGCGTCTTCATCGAATCACACTTAAGCATGTCGAGGACTATGGTGAATGGCATGAACGTAGGCATTGGAGTTCCTTGGTGAGTGGCGTGAATGTATGCATTATGAACCTTTTATTATTATTATTATACAACTTGATGTAGTATTGTTAATTTATGCATGAATAACTAGGATGATGATGATGAGGCGGATGAAGAGGAAGCTCGTCAAAGAATGGTGGAATCATTGCCTCATTATTCTATGACAAGTGGATGGTTACGGAGGGAAATTCGACCACACCAAGAGGTACTTGTTGCCATAAATGAGGGTGTGCACCGACGAATGAACGAGGATCCCCAAATATGTATAAGAAATACCACCATCAATGCCCCATGAAGTGAGCCATGGTCAATGATTTCTTCGAAGAAGGAGGGGAAGGTGATGCTGTGAGTGTCTCACATCGAATGAAGCAGTCGAATGAAGCACTACTACGGGAACCGTCGAGCACTCCACTATACAATGGGTGTGCATACTCCATTCTTCGTGCCACCCTAGAGTTACTCAACTTACAAACCATATATGGATGGAGCAACGCTAGTGTTACAAGCCTCTTTGGGTGAGTGTCCTATAATATCTTTTTGATATTTTTTATAAATACTCTTATCCAAAAGTAATTCATATCGGGAAACTGTGTGTTTAATAGCCTTATGAAGAAAATGCTTCCAAAGGACAACAAGATGCCCACAACAAGGGAACAAGCAAGGAGTGTAGTGACCGTTCTTAGTATGGATTACAAGCACATACATGCATGTGTCAATGATTGCATACTATTTTGGGGAGTTCACCAAGATGCTACCATTTAACCAATATGTGGGGAGTCTCGTTACCGTAGTAGCGATCTACAAGGTACAAAAGTTCCTCGCAAGGTCTTGAGGCATTTTCCTATCATACCTCGCATTCAACACATGTTTTGGTGCAAATCTATTATAGAGCTCATGACATGGCATGACAATAATCACTCCACTGATGGCAAGATGAGGATACCCGGACTCACCCGAATGGCAACACATAGAGGTGATGTGGGTCAAATTCAAAGAGAATCCACAACACTTGTAGCTTGGAATTGGGATGGATGGATTCAATCCTTAAAGTCAACCTCATGGACCACATGGCTGGTGGTAGTAGCAAACTACAATCTTCCTCCATGAAAGACAATAAAGAAGGGTCATGTAATGCTTGCCCTTCTTGTTGCCAGAAAGCACAAGGTCAAGAACATGGATATCTACCTCGTGCCTTTGATCGAGGAGCTTGAAAGCCTATGGCATGGGATCCAAGTACCTGATGTGTCTGGACCACTTTAACAACGCAATATGGAGGTGAAGGCTATTTTAATGTGGACCATGCCTAACTTTCCGGGATATGGCGAGTGCTCCGGTATGCTTTCTATGCTACTTCCAATTATAGTACTTTCTTTCTTCATTCACGTCATTGAAGATATGTCATATTTCATATTTGTCATTTGCAACAATCAGGTCTCACCACCTCCAGCTACAATGCTTGCCCTATATGTGGACCATCACTTATTGCCTCAAGATCGGACCATCTCAAGAAAGTGGTGTATGAAAATCATCACCATTTTCTTCCACATACTCATGAGAAGTTTGTCCCATCTTCGAAAGGAGTTCCACCACACTCACTAAGCATCAACGATTTGGAAGTCTATAGGAGAGGAGTGGACAACCCGCCACCACCAAGGATGACAATGCACTTGATCTTCTTTCGCCTCCCATATTCAGCATACTTAAAGATCAATCATCTTCTAGATCTGATGCATATCTTCAAAAATGTGACATCCAATATTTTGGACCACTTGATTGGTGCTTGCGATTCTCTTGTGGTTCGGGAGGACTTGACATCAATTGAGCATCTTCCAAGCACTTGGCCAAGGGAAAGGCCGAATGGAAAAGTGGTCTTACTCGTCTCACCTTGGATCTTGATGAAGAAGGAGGAGAGAAGAGTGAAGGATCAAATTGCCTCCTTTTGTACTTCCACGGGGTGTATGCATTCTTTGAAAGGTGCATTCACAAAAACAAAGAAGCGGGGGGCAACACAATTGTATGGTCTAAAAACACACGATTGGCATAAGATGTTACAGCTATGTTTGATCTTTACTTTATTATTCTAATTAACATGCTTGATGTTTTATGCTATATAGTTCATTCTTCCAATATGCATTAGTGGGTGTGGAGATCAAAAAGTGTGTGAGGCAATATACAAAATGGGAGGACTTGTGAGGTAAAGCAAACTCAAATCTTCTTCTTTTTTTGTGATAGTTAGTGACGATTCATTGTGCTTATTATATAGTATCATGATCATCCCAATTGTAGGTACATAAGTTCGAAAGAAATAGATCCATCCTCTATTGATGCGGCTTGCATAATGGTGGTGGAATTAGTGTGTATGATCGAGGAAAACTTTTTGAGATCAATACTCACTAGTCAACTACATCTTGTGGTATACTTGGTCGATGAGGTGGCCATGTGTGGTGTGGTGTGGTGCATACTCGATGGATGTTTTTCCTTGAGAGGTTTATGAAGACCTTAAAAGATTTTGTGAGACAAAGAGCAAGCCCGGAAGGAAGCATGGTAGAAGGTTGGTTGGTTCAAGAATCCCTTGTGTACATTTTCGAGTATCTCTCTTGGGTGGATCCCTCAATTCCACAATTATGCAGTAATGATAAAGATGAGGGGATGGTGTCTCATGTACCACACGGCAAAGGAAGAGAAAAAACCATGGATCGATCAATGCTCAAGAAAGTGAATACATTTTGTATTCTCAAGAGTGAAGCGATAAAGAAGTGGGTGGCAAGATATGAAGAAGTAAGGAGGATAAGAGATGAAGAGAGAAGAGCATTTAGGAGACAACACATGGGAGACGTGTGTCTTTTTCACCTAACCTAGTATAACTTCTGAAGGATTGTAGCCTTCAATGGCTAGATGATGAAATAGACAAGGCAGAAAAAGATGGAGAGGAGGTCACCAAAGAGGAATGGGAGTATGCTAGGGGATGTTTACCTCAAGTAAGTGTGTTTTTATCTCTTCTTAAGTCCAATTATACTCATATTATTCTAAGAACTATTATTACTTAATTTTTGTTTTGCTGTTGGTGTATTGTACTCTATACAATGCCATGTGGTCCAAGGGAAGGTATTTTTGCACTCGTAGTATAGATTCTAAGAGGAATACACAAGATTGTGAAATCATGGAAAGTTTTGAGCGAGTGAGTGGAGCAATGCTTGATTATTGTGGCATGATTGAAAGAATCCTCAAGATTGACTATAGAACATTCCATATATTCATATTGGATGTCAAGTGGTTCAAGGACATGGTGTTTCAAGGTCCTCATGCAACCGTGAAAAGGCATCCAAGTGGAATTATGGCCCAATAGATTCTACAAAGTTTTGGCAAGAAGAGAGAGACACATTTGTGCTACCTCAACATTGTAAATAGGTAGAAAACTAATAATAAAGATTAAATTATAAGTTGCAATGAAAAATCTTAACGCTTGATGTATTTCTCTTATTAGGTTGTGTTTCAACCGGACTTAAATGACAAGAAATGGTGGTATGCCATACAAGTTGCTCCTCGTTTAAAGACTATTTTTCAAGATAAGAATGTTGAAGAGCTTATCGAAGAGGTGGGAGTCGAAGATGAGCATGCATCGATGGAAGCCAAAGATGAACATGCCGAGGATCAAGTGCAAGGTGGTGATGAGGAATATGTCTCAAATAAAAAGTGCCACAACTAATGGAAGCCGAGCATAATCATGAAAGTGGGGATGGTGATAGCGATGATGATGGAGAGTCCACTAGTACTGGAATAGATCTCTTTGTTGATCTTGAAATAGACCAATTAGCATGTATGGATCTAATTCAAGATGCGACATATATTGAGCCAAGCTCATCCTAATACTTATGTATTTTTCATTAGTCAAATAAATTGTGTTTGATTTATACTTGTGTGTCTATGCTTATGTATGGATGGATATGTGAGAGAGATAGAGAGACAAATAGACAAAAACATGCTCTCGGGTTTTCTTGGGGACAGTTTTTTTTTTTGCATGGCTACTGGCACGTCTACCAGCACGGTTACTCACGTGGCTAGTAGCGGCGGCGCTAGTAGTCGCGCACCAGCACCCGCGCAGCCTTCTCTCTCTCTCTTTCTCTTCTGCGCGGCTATCTCACGCGGCTATACTCGTGATATATTTTACTGTATAGAGGAGGCAATGCTGACCGACACATTAACGTTGACCTAATTAAGCTTGGAGTTAACTAGATCAAGTTTCACATATCCACATAAACCACACTATTTTTTCCATCCTAGAGCACTCATTGAAACTACTAGTTATTGCCATGTATAATGGCATCCTATAACTCCATCGAGTTACATAGTATATGCACATGGCATAACTAACATCATATAGCTTGATCGACTTACATCATGCCCATACTTTATGCATGATGAAATGGCTATAGCTATATATCACATATATATAACTCAATCAAGTTATTAAAGTACATTATTTTAATAACTTCAATGAGATATTAAAACATATTATTTTAGTAAATATATTGATTTATTGACTTGAAATTTTAGGCAAATTTGTTTAACCATAATGTTTTTATATTTATTTAGAATATTGTTATATGGGTACTTAAAATTATTTCAATAGGTTATTTCAACATGTTTAAAAAAGAATGTTTTTGAAAGTTCATCGTTGGTCTTGGGAATTTATTCTCTAAAGTCCACCTTTGCTTAAACTTTGAAGGGAACATATTTTCCCTCAAAAATTCCTTTGTCCATGCCAAATTGTTTTCTTAGAATATCCAACTTTGATAATATTCTTTCCTAAGGTTTCTACTACAAAACAAAATGAAATATTATCTCTAATTTGTGGTAATCTAACCATATAGGATATATGATAATGCATGTTCTCTATTGTGTAATGATTGTATCTACTCTCTCTCTCAAAAAGAAGGAGGAGATAAAATTAACTTCTCTTCTAGTCAAACTACAAGGATGTATTTGACCATGACTTTGTGGTGGCAAGAAGATTCTTGAACCTCACACTCAAACTCATGGATCATCGCAAATAAAGGCCCACCTCTTTGAGTGTGAACCATTCCTCAAATCTTGCCCATGTGAGTTTCTACTACCATCACTTGCCCATGTGAGTTTCTACTACCATCACTTGCTATGTTTTCCATCCGACTTCCATATGGATTTTGAAGACATGGTGTAGATGCACTTTTGGACAATTGAAGCAAAAGCATATCATTGGCACACACATGTCCTTCAATCATCTCTAAGTGTATTACCAAAACCATTGCAAGGTCTGTCTTCCCAAGGGGTTGTCCTCATAGACTCATCTCAATGCCGAAAATATGGCAAAGATTTAGCTTAGGGTCCATGTCAAGGGCACTTGATATGGGGAGAGCTTAGTGCATCTAGGAAGTCCTTCGTTTGTAAGTCACCTTTCAAAATCATTGTACATGTATCCATTTTCGAGTTGCATTTGCTAGAGGGGCATGCACTAAATGTCAAAATTCCAGTCACTTGAATTGGACGGGCAAGCATTAAATGTGCTAGAGGGGCATACATTAAATGTCCAAATTCTAGTCATTTGAAATGGAAAGGAAAGCATACAATTTGAACAATCTACTTTTTGTATGGAGGAGGGAGGAGATATATTATATTACTTTTTTTAGCTACTTCTACACTCACAAACTATTTATTAACACACACACACATTGTGCACTTGTAGATTAGTGCTTCTACACTCATAAACTATTTACTAGCTCACACCATACGCACTTGTAGCTTAGTGCTTTGCTAACAATAGCCAATACCTTGCATTATCTCTTTTCTTGCACAACATGTTATCTTTGATTATTTTGTGGTGCACATAAGTAGTAGGTAGATGCTTTCATCATTCAAGCACATGCATTAGGCACTCTTTTTGGTTTTGTCCTGTGCACGTGCATTTTCACCAATATTAGCACCCTCGCCTCACCATTAACACCCTCGATCTTTTTGACACCACCTTATATCTTCAGCAACATTACACCCTCTTGACTCCCAGATCATTACCTTGCTCCAAGGATGGACCGAGAACCAAGAGGCGGGAATGTTAACCATATGGTTAATAAGGCCAAGGCCATCTACTCTACACACCTTGGGCACCCTGCAAGGCCATGGTTAACAAGGCCAAGGCCATCCACTCTACACACTTTGGGCACCCTACAAACCCAAGACTGAGGCATCATCATCAGAACTAAGGGTTTCATTGTTGGCACATGAGGAGCATGGATTATGATGGATTATGGAAGGATTGGAAGACCAAGAAGGCAAATTATATCCGAAAGAAGGCCATGAAGGTTAAGGGCATCTAAACACCTTGGACACCCCTAAAATGCACAATGTTTGCCCAAGCGTAGCAATGTCACCCAAGCAAGAATCACCAAAACCCCCCATCTATTGTAATTCCCATGGGAAATGAGCTTCATTTTGTACTCAAGGGATGACCGAGCCAAAAGAAGTGCCCGCATCCACCCAAGCGTGAATCACAAAAAACCCCCGTAATTCCCTTCGGAAATGAGCTTCATGTTGTAATCAAGGGATGAGAGATACAAAAGTGCCGGCATCCACATCAAGAATGATTAGGATCCATAACGAATGCATTAGGACAATAGAAAAGTGCCTAACTCATTGTCAAGCAAGTGTGGATGCTCACGGACAATAAAGTATGTATATAAGTCAATTTATCCAATAGAAAAGTGCCTAACTCATCATCAAGCAAGTGTGGATGCTCACGGACAATAAAGTATGTATATAAGTCAATTTATCCAATGAGAAAGGGACATTCTTTGAGATTGAACTAGAGATTGTTCTCCTTTCTTGTGCTCTTGCCCTCTTATCCTCTATGCTTATGGTAGTACTTGATTGAGAGAGTCTGTGTGTGTGTGAGTGAGAGATCTCATGCCCTCCCTTCTTACATGCCTTGCTAATTGAGTGTGTTGTGAGTGTATGGGAGTGAGTAGGTGATAGTCTGGAGAGTAGTTTCTCTTCTATGGAATCAAGGACTGCTTCACATGGTCATTTTAGATACCTAAATACCTACCCTTCACCGTCCATGAATATTCCTAATTTTTATATTTTTCTTTAATTATCTAAAAAAATTTAAAATATTCCTAAATAAATATTTATCCATTAAATGATTATCAAAACATCATCCCAATGATTTTTCCAACATTCCTAAATCATTTCCAAACATTTTATCCAATTTTAGTAATTTATGATGTTTTTAAACCATTTGTTTTGAGTCCGTTAAAATTCAAAGTTGGTTTTGAACCTCCCTCAACACTTCTAGACACTTGTATGGACTATTATTTTGGACTAATGATAAAAGGTTCATTAAAATATTTTCCTAGGCCTAAAGTTCAATGTGGTGACACTAGAGTTGATATATGAAGGGTCACTATGTATGCCATGGGACACCCCTTCACATGAAAGGGAGGTTATGGGACATCCAATGCACAAATTTTGTGCATTCTTGGACGTAGTTGAGTTTGGGATATGCATTCATGCTATTTCGTTGAGTGAATTTGCCTTCCTAGATCTAGCCCAAAATCTACCAATCCTATGCATCCTAGACATAAATTTCTCAACTCAAAGCATGAAGAAATGAAGGATTCAATGTTCCAATCAATGATTTAAAGAGTAAATCAAGAAGAGTATGATTCAATCTCTATTTTTTATGGTAGAGGATGAATTTTATTGATTTAATCATAATTATCATAATTCCAATGCGAGGGGGGTAAAATTATCAAATATGATATGAAACATGGGGAGACACTTGACCAGAATTTTGAAGCTACCTTGAAGGAGAGGAGTATAGCACTAGATAGGATGACTCTTCCTATGTGACTACGAATGAGGATGAAGAAGAAGATCAAGATGAGACTCTATTAGGCATAGACCCAAAATTGTTTGGCATGACTCTAGATTTTGATACAAATCAAAGGGGAAGGGCAAAAACCTTAATATTGGGATCAATGGGAGACACACTTCATGATGAGAAAAAGGAGAAGCTAAAGCAAATGTTAGCTATAGACCTCAAAGCTCACAAGCATGCTAAATTGAGCTCCCAGATTTGTACATGACTAAATATACTCATATTAGGGGGTGTTCACTAATACAACATCACATAGATTTGAAGCCAAGAAGTAATCCAGTGGTAAAAATATTAAAGATATTGGGAGTGATACAATAAGAAGTACTTTTGATAAAGGTGAAGAGACTTCTAGCTAAAAGATTTATTTATCGGGTAAACAATTCCGAGTGGGTCTCTCTAGTTTTCATCACTCCAAAGAACAATGGGAAGTGGGGAGTGTGTGTGGATTTCAAACTCCTAGATGAATGCACAAGGAGGGACCAGTTACCTATTTCTTTTCAAGATGAGATCCTCAATGAGGTGGCACACATGAAAGATATATTGTTTATGATGGATACTCAAGCTACTTTCAAATCTACATAGTGGCAGAGGATCAAAGGAAATTTGTTACTCCGCGGGGCTCTTTTGCATATAAAATGATGCTTTTTAGACTCACAAACGCCTTGGAAACATTTCAAAGGTTCATCAATTATGAATTTGAGCCATTATTTGGGAACTCTATTAGATTTTTCTTTGATGACTTTTCTTTCTTTAGCATCAAGATATCACATTGTTCAAAGGTGGAAGATGCATTAGGAAGGCTAGTTGGGAGGGCAACGCAGCCCAAATAAGTTTCAGATTTCTTAGACAAAGTTCAAGTTGTCATTAGGTGAAATTTGAGGTCAAAAAAGGGCCCTCTATAGAATGCCATGTCATCTTTCCTTCAAAAAAAGGGGGGACACAGTGAACCTTGCCTATCTTATGGCAAACCCCCCTAATGTGACATATCGTTGGAAAGCTCATAAATCTACCACCTCTTTAAAAAAAAAAAAGAAAAGAAAGAGTTCATATGCTCAAGATATACCTTTCCCCACAAATGTCAAATTCAAAATCCACATTACTATGTCACATGGGGGGGTTTTGATGTAAGATAGGTAAGGTTCAAAGTGGCCCCCCATTTTTTGAAGGAAAGATGGCATGGCATTCCTTAGAGGGACATCTTTTGACCTCAAATTTCTCCTAATGTGGGACATGAGGTATCTTAGGCAAGAATTCAACTGGCTCTAGACAAAGTGAATGCTTTCTTAGCATTCGAGGCTCCTACCAATGTTAAACAATTGAATACTTTTCTACAAAAGGTGAGGTACATGTCTAGATTCATAGATTTGTTATCTCAACTTATATATCCTTTTCAAAAACTTACTCATCAGGGAATAAAGTTCAATTGGGAGGATCTCCATATGAAGGTGTTTTAGGATGTCAAAGAAACACTTTGCATGTTGCCACCATATTGGGATCAAGATTTTTATAAGAATCCTATAAGTGTCAATTTAGATGACGGGTGAAATTTTGTTGTAGAAGGATCAAGGTTATATGAGGCCAATGTACTTTTCCAGTAGAGTGATGATCACTACAGAAAAGTAGTATGTTGAATTGGAAAATGTGTTGCTAGCTCTTATCCTTACAGTCAAAAAAAATCAAATCATATTTGCTTCTAAGGACTTTTGTATTTTTTTCAAATGTTGTTGTTCTTTCGCATGCCATTAACCATATGTCTCCTTGAAAAAGGATAGCTAAATGGTTTCTTAAGTTACAAGAATTTGAATTTACTTTTCTGATTGAAGACAATATATTAGATTTACCCTCTTAGATTTGAGAGTATCAAGAAGATAGGCCCATGATGGATACATCTATAGAGGAACTCACATATATGCATTCACTTTGTTTTTTGACGGATTCTACAATAAACTTCTTGATAAAGCAAGTGGAGGAATTTTCATCTTGGATTTAGCTAGAGAAGAAGTTTCCAATGAAGCTACGTCCCTACCCTCCATCCACACAAACAATGAGGTAGAATAAACATCACTCATCCAAGGCTTGATCAAATGTCAATAACTCGGGATAGGAAGATAAAGATAAAAGGAGACTCCTTACTCATCATCAGACAATTGCAAAAGGTTTCGAAAAAGTGAGGAATGCTTCTTTATCTATTTTGTATGCTAAAGTGGGTGAGTTGCTGCATTAGTTTGAAAAGGTTGAAATAATGCATATTTATGTTGACATGGAATTGGCCCATGACCCAAGGAATAGTGGGTAAGCCCCCCCAAGGAATAGTGGGTAAGCCCCAAACTTAAGAAGGATCCTCACCTTGCATTTTAGGCCACCTACCCCATAATAGAAGGCTTGAAGGTGCCGCACTCCAAGGCATGAATCAAGTGGCAATAACACTACCAACCCATTCTGGATATATATAGCATAAGTAGAAGTCATAGGTAAGCTTGTAGCATTTTAGCTTTTAGCCTCTTAGCCATATAGAGCCATTCAATAGTGATTAGCTCTACAAAACATTCTGTACAGAGCCACCAACACTAGTAGATAGCCTTGATTTCTTATTGTGATTCAATCCATTCTTTACACATTATGTACAATTCAACATATGGTTGTAACTCATCATCATTAATAATCTAGCAAGAAGTGAGAAGTGTTTTTGCAATTATATTCTATGCAACTATTATTGCCTGCTAAAGAGTGAGGAATTGCTAGTATTTTATTGAGTGAGAACTATGAAAACTGTCAATTGTTGTGCCAAAAGGCTCAAAACTTTTGGCGATCCTGTTGCATCAACACCACAAAACTCACGTTTTGCATGGCGCATCATCAACCTCTACACGAGCAATCAATGATTATGTTGAGTATGGTATCTTCAAACAAGTTGCAGATAGAGGCATGCAGATTTTGATAGCATAAGGCTCTCTCATCCATCAACTAGTTGGTTCATTAAGAGCTACTGCCAACAACCGCCAGATGGAAGGACACAAAACAGTGAGCATAGGTAACATTCCTATGCCACCTCCTCTACCACCACTCCCCAGATTCTCATGATATTCGAAGTATTTTAAAATGACACTCAAGCTACCCAAGTTCAAGGAAACAAAAAAGGAGGACCTGAATAACCATGTGGTGCTATTTGAAACAATCTTCCAAACAAACAAATGGCAAGATAATTGAAAAATGATGACGTTTGCTAGCACATTGGCATTATAATCATCCACTCAATGAGGGTTGTTTGAAGCACACGTGGAGTGTCCACTAACTAAAGGGCTTGGCCCAGCGCACGTGGAGAGAGAGAGATGATCTTGTACCACATGTATTGACCAGCAATGATATTTCTTGTTCGTGTGTTGATAATGTTGCATCACTCCATGACTTCTATCAGTGAGCTCGTGTCAGAGACATTCTAGAGATAGTTTGACATCCATGTGTGTGCATGGAGTTAGGGGCATGCTTTATGGACATGGATTGGCATGATGGACAAGCTCAAGGGGCAGGCTAGTGGGCAAACATGTGTGAACACTACCTATTTTTGGGTGGTGGACAATTTGTCCAAATTATCCTATTCAATCTAGTTCTCCACTATAAATAGGGGCCCTAAGTCTTGTATTCATTATCGACTCATGAGAGAGTCATTTGAGGTACAGAGAGATGTCATCCACCAACTCAATGGCTTGGCCCAATGCACATGGACCGAGACAAGAGATCTTGTAGCACGTGTTTGTTAGCAATATAATTTCCATTGCATTGATCATGTTACATAATTGCATTTTGGTATCGAAATCACTACTTCTATTTTTTCCACTATAGGAGTTGTTCAATGTTTGTTCTGTTTGCTTGGATATGAATGGATTTTTAGTTTGGTTCCATCCTAACCAAAACTTAAAAAAATTTGGGATAATCTATAAACAAACATAAAATTTCTTTTTCCAAAAAAAAGAAGTATATTCCAAGAGGATAAAAATCCATTTTTACATATTTTCTCATACAATAATATCAAAATTTCTTTTTCCAAAAAAAATATAAGTATATTCCAAGAGGATAAAAATCCATTTTTTACATATTTTCTCATACAATAATATCATCATAAGATTGGATTGAAAACGAAAAGTCTATTGTACAATATTTCATAAAAATTCCCCTCTTTAGTTTTGGAAAAAATTTATTCCAAATGATAAATACATGCTATATAAAAATTCAAAGATCCCAAAAGAGTAAGAGATGTTTTTCACCTTAAATCTTCTTATTTTTCAATGGGATCCTTCCCCTCCTTTAGGATAGAGTGATCCATTGTCCTAGGCATATAATGTACCTCTTTTTTAATATATGCATAAAGTAAATTTCAAAATAAATATTTATGTGTTTGTGAGCTAATAATTTCTAAAAAGTTTACCAAACCAAAGTTCTAGTAAAATAAATTTATTTTGAATTTAAATCATTTAGGGCACTCCACACATGCACATGACTTTCAGAAATTATTTGTACATTTGTGAAAATGAATAAGGTTATAGGGATAAATATTTCCTAAGGTCCAAAAGGGAATAAAATACAAGTTCTAGAAGATAATGGAGGATTAGGATGATCACACCTCATTATGACTAGGATTGACTTGGATGTATAAAACATATGACAAAGTGGGGCTTTAGATATACCTATTAAAAAATATGGGTGAAACCTCGACCATAATGGGTACATATGTTAAAGAATTGAATTAAAAAATGAGAAAAGGGGGCTTCAAAAGTTGCCATTAGAAGAGAATCTCTTAAGAATATGCCCTAAAAATGTTGTACTAGCCCAAAACCGCTTGCCCAATACCATGAGCCATGGGAGAAACCTTGCTTTGGACTACAAAATCCACATTTTTGCAAAACTAGTGACCAAAAAGGGTAATTTCTACAAAAGGAGGGCAATTTCTACAAAAGGGGGGCTTCCCTCATCTATATAAAGAGGAGAGTAGCATTCTTAGATAGAAATAGAGATAATCCATGATCTACTATTATTTTTATGTATAAACTCTTAAAACCACTATGCCCTTCTGCTATTTCTCCCACATAAGACCTTGAAAGTGGACACTTTGAAGATTGATGCTATTGATAACAACAAGATTATTTATTGAAGAGTGTGCTATCAAGAATGTTGGAAGCCTCTTCAAGCTCAAAATCCCTTTGCCAATGGTATCGATCAAGCAAAGGAAGGGTGTGAAAATAAAACTTTGAAATGTCACCGCGTAGGAATTGCCTCCTCTTAGAACTGGTCGGAGGTCACCAATGTGAAGGCTAGCCCTAAAAACAATTTTAATAATATTGTCAACTAAAAAAACAAATTATGATGAGCAAGCCTCCATCTCTTTCCATAGATGATGGAGCCCAATGCAATCCACTTATCTCTCTAGTTGTGTGACCACTTGTTTCCTCCAAGTCTACCTTCGAGCTCCACATGCATGCACACTGCCTTGTTTTGATGTGACCAACTCCACATGCATGCACACTGCCTTGTTTTGATGTGACCAACACCACCCAACTCTAGCTTTCCACCTTGGTAGCTTTGCCACTGCCTTCAAGCTCCACACGCATGCACACTGCCTTGTTTTGATGTGACCAACACCACCCAACTCTAGCTTGCCACCTTGGTAGCTTTGTCACTTCTCACCATGAAGCTCTTGTCAATCAAATCATCACCTTTACCAGTCTCTCTCTGTTCCTTCAGACACATAGAGCCACCCTTTACCAGTCTCTCTCTGTTCCTTCAGACACATAGAGCCACCTATTGGCTAGCTAGCTTTGGCACAGGCATCTCAAGCCCACCTTCCTCTGATCCTCGTTTGTCTTCCCACATTGTAGTCACACAGACCATATAGACAATATAGCCTTCATGTCACCTAGTACAACCAATGGTCATAATCCATTCTCTTCAAATCATCACCTTTACCAATCTCTCTCTGTTCCTTCAGACACATAGAGCCACCATTCTCTTCAAATCATTCCTTCAGACACATAGAGCCACCATTCTCTTCAAATCATCACCTTTACCAGTCTCTCTCTCTTCCTTCAGACACATAGAGCCACCTATTGGCTAGCTAGCTCTGGCACACGCATCTCAAGCCCACCTTCCTCTGATCCTCGTTTGTCTTCCCACACTATAGTCACACAGACCATATAGACCATATAGCCTTCATGTCACCTAGTACAACCAATGGTCATAATCCATTCTCTTCATCATGATGTTGTCAACACCACATCAATCACATGGCTTTCCTCTTGTCGGATCAATTTGCCTTCTGGGTGGCCAATATTATGATCATAAGCAATGTTATCATGGACCCATGAGTAGTATCCAACCCATCACCATAATCAAATTATCTCGACCTTATGCTCACAATCATGGTAGCCTTAAGGTCACATTCAGATTGTGGTCCTTTCTAGCCATTACTCAGCCTCGTGGTGGCCACATCACAATAAACACAATCTCTCTAACACATAACTCAGATAGCATGGCAACATCGCAAAGTCCCTTCACAACAATCCCTTCGTCTAATCATGGTATCATGATCATAGGCACATCATCTCCCACTTTAGTATCACTCATGCAAGGGTCCTCACTCACCTACCCTCGGTCCCATGGACACTTGGCATGCCAAGGTGCCCTGCACTTGAGACCTGAACAAAAGGATCAAGCAAGAATTTCAACACCTAAGGAATCATGCAAGGATGAACTATAGTTTGCACATCATGAGTACGCATCATGAGTACGCAATGTAGACAACAATCAATTAAATTAAGAACATCCTTGAATGCTCAAGAACATCCTTGAATGCTCATGAGGAAGCACGAGACTCATGGACCAACTATACCTCCCAATAGTCTCTTGGAATCCCAACTCCTCCTGGGGACCATTTTGTCAAGGAACACCAAATGCCCACGAGCTCATCACCCCCAAGTGGTTCTCCTCACCTCATCCATTTTCTATGGAGAGACCCGAGAGTGGGGGTGGGTCATTCCCCCTATCCTCCCCTTGTGTGCATATATGGATGGGCCACACCTCCAAATGGATCTAGGGCCACACCTCCATTTGAATCTAGATCCATTTGGCAATCTTTACTTGGTTAGTACTTCCATCTTTGTTTATTATATTTAAAAATTTGGGTGGCATGACATTTATCTAGTCGCAACACATGCATATCTCTAGGTATAGATTCTCATTTGATCGAAAGGGTCTTAAGTGACTAGCCTTGGTGATCAAACTTAGCCTTTTTGGATATCATTTAAATTATTTCTTTAACATCACTAACACACCCTTAGTCACATGTTTAACAATCTTCAACACTTTCTACATTGCATGCATCCTCAACCGACGCACTCTTGTTCCTTTCACAAACCCTCTACATAACAAGACTTAGACACACAAATCAACATCTTCATCTTACACACACATACACAAACTCCTTATGCCCTAATAACACACACACACACACTCCTTGATAATTAATACACACCCATACAAGCCTTAAACAATATACTCAAGATACTTCCTTAAACAGATACTATACTTCTTTATAACCAATACAAAATCAGCCATGCTAGCCAATATGCACTCACACATACCCTAATAACATACACACTCCTTGATTATAATTAATACACACCCATACAATCTTCAACACTTTCTACATTGCATGCATCCTCAACCCACACACTCTTGTTCCTTTCACAAACCCTCTACATAACAAGACTTAGACACACAAATCAACATCTTCATCTTACACACACATACACAAACTCCTTATGCCCTAATAACACACACACACACACTCCTTGATAATTAATACACACCCATACAAGCCTTAAACAATATACTCAAGATACTTCCTTAAACACATACTATACTTCTTTATAACCAATACAAAATCAGCCATGCTAGCCAATATGCACTCACACATACCCTAACTATACTTCTTTATAACCAATACAAAATCAGCCATGCTAGCCAATATGCACTCACACATACCCTAATAACATACACACACTCCTTGATTATAATTAATACACACCCATACAAGCCTTAAACAATATACTCGGATACTCCAATACAAAAGCACCCAAATCTCACTTTTATCACCTATGCTAGATGACCGTGCGGAATTTAATCTCTCTCTCTCTCTCTTATAGTATTACATATGTTTGTTATTTATACAATGAAGAGGGGATTTTTCCTCTAAGGGCCGAGAGGAAAAAATATCCTAGGCTAAAAAAACTAAAACTAACTTCTAATATACTACTAACCTTTACATCCTAATTATACCAATTTCATTCCTATCTCTAAGAATAAAATTCTACAAGTACCATACTTATTAAATATATGTAGATTTATTAATTCTGGGTTAACTAGAAACCTTAATTCAACCCTTCTAAACGTTTACCATTAAATTCCTTATGATTTAAGGAGGTCCATAACTAAGGTTTAATTATTTATTTTTAAAAAAAGACTAAAAATTCAGCCGCCATGATGTTGAGAGGGCAGACGTGAGCTGGACACGCCGCTTTCGCAAATCCACGAGGGGTTATCATCAGCAGACTCCCTGTACTGTGATGTCGGGTGGCTGCTTTTGTCAAAACCAGAGAGCACTCGGGGGTGCGCCGTAGGCAGGGAAGATATTGCGGTGGGCAACCGTCCGTCTTCAAATGGAGAGGTGCCAAGCACTATTGTGTGGGGAAAATCCGCCACGGAGAGTCTGTGGAAGGACGTTGAGGATTGATGGGGTTGAGAGTTCACCACCGGTACATAGCTCCTCCGCCAGCCGGATGGTTGGTCTTGAGAGCAGAGATCAGACAGAGTGGTTATCCCTTGCACGGATGAATTAGAAGGTGGTCTTAGAGAGAGAGGGAGTTTTTCCTACCTTTTTCTTCCATTATTATGCCTCCTTTTATAGGCCCACGAGAGTTCTTCCTGCCTTCTTCTTCCCATGATGCCTGCCTCCTTTTATAGGCCCACGAGAGGAAGAGCTGGCAGCTGATTCAGGAAGTCGTGGAAGGAAAGTTCTCCCCACCTGGCTCCATGCACACGAGAGAGAGAGAGAGAGAGAGAGAGAGAGAGAGGCACCATCCTCCATGGAGAGCTATACCTGGATAACATGCAAATAAGCGAAAGTTAATGTCACTATCAACACATTTACGTTCTAGTGAGCTTTTAGTTTAAATCGTTATCCCACATATATTCTCCTTGTATCAATTGACTAAAGTCAAATAATTTTGCTAAGGGTATTACATTCCTTAGGCTTTAAAATTTCCTTTTAGAAGGTATTAATGTTAGGATTGAAGTCCCCCTATCCATTGGAAATTTCTTCAAAAGGGTTTACTCATTTAATTACCTCACACTCATTTCATGATGGATTTTCTTCTTTTTTATCACGAGTTGAGACCATTTTCCTAAGCAGGGTGCCATAATGAATCTGAGATATTCCTTATAAGACAAAGAGACTTACATTGCGAGGACCTTGCGAGGGAGGGGCCTCACATCCTTCCCCCCTAAAAGAACAAGATGTCCCCATCTCGAAGAATATGGGGGAATATTGTGAGAGATCTGCCTTCCACTTGATTAGTAGCCCCTTAATCACTAGATTCCTCAAGGGTTTCTCACGAAAGTTGAGGATTAATTCTCTCCCCAACTGAAGTTCACTTGGCTTGGGTAGCATGATTAGTTCGTAGTTAAGTACATGTGATGGGTCAGTGACATACTTCTTCAATAAGCTTACATGGAATGTTGCCATATACATAGGCAGTGATGTGTGTGAACACACTTAGGACCGCCGGGGCACTTTTTCTCTCTTTAGGAGGTTTTTTCCCCCGGCTTGTATATACGCCTATCCTTCTAGGGCTATCTTATCTTTTGTACATTAACACAATCTAACACTTTGTATTGTGTGCATTCTTGCTGCTTCTTCTCCAAGCTTTGTGTTGTGTGCATTCTTGCTGCTTCTTCTCCAGCAGGCATCGGCTCCCAGGGCTATGCTGCCAGCACCCTCCGACTCACGTTCTCCGATTGAGGTGAGTTTTCACGAGCGCTTGCAGGTCCCTATACTCTGCAAATTAACCTCAAAGGACTTCGCATTCTCAGAATTTGCATCTGAGGTCGTTTCGGGCTCCGTTTTTGCATTTCAAGTTCTGCACAGGTGTTTTCGTCATTTTCTGCAAAAATTTCGACAGTGCAGTTTTCTGCAAAACAGACATACGTGTTCTATTGTGGACCGTGCTACATAGCACAAGTTGTCTTCTGTTCAGTCTTTGCTTCATTACAGGTAGCTTTTGCATCAGTTTCAGCCAGTGGCCATGGATGATAACAGCAATGATGTATTTCGCATGTTGTCTGCTGAAGACAAAATGGATGGAGACAGCAACTACCCACTTTGGGCATACATGATGCAGCATGTTTTGGTTGCAAAAGAAGTGTGGAATATTGTGCAGGGTACGGATGTACGTCCAGGTTCTGTGGATGTAGGATCTGTTGAGGATGTTGCAGGTTCTAGCAGCTCTACTGTTGCTGCTGTTTTACCCACTGCTGAACAAGTTCGTTGGGATGGTAAAGATGCGTAGGCTCATGCCTTGATTGCACTTTCTATCAAATGTAACATCACCCCACATATTTGTTCAGCTAAAATAGCAAAACAGGCTTGGGATATTCTAGCTGGTTTGTATGCAGGTCGTAATGAGGTAAAAATCGCTTACTTGCGTAAAGAGCTAGAATTGAAGATTATGCAGAAAGATGATGACATGAATGTTTTTCTTGCTGAGATTAAAGATCTCAAAGAACAGTTGATTTCTGCAGGTGAGATTATTCCTGATCATTCTCTTGTGCAGACTGTTCTTGATGCTTTACCTGATACATATCAGACTTTTGCTTCCACGTGGAGACTTCTTCATGAGAGGACAGACCTGATGCTGTCAAGTATGATACTTTAGTCAACAAGCTCTTGCAAGAAGCACAGTCCAGGCAAAACAGGGCCAGGCAACGTGCAGTTGATCAAGCATTTATTGCTACAGAAGAAGTGGTAAGGTAGCCCCTTCCACTGTTTCTTCTCCTATTAGTAGGTCTACAACTTCTTCTCCTTCCACAGGTAGCAACAATAAGTCTGAGAAGGCTCTTGATAAAGGTAAGAAAAAGACCAGGTGCAACTATTATAAGCCAAATGATCATGTCATTAAGAATTGCCCTAAGCTAAAGGCTAAAGAGGCAAAGAAGAAAGAGTCAAATGCAGCCACAATAGCGGATGCTTCTACAAATGCAGATTCTGCAAATGTTGTGCAGGATACAGAATGGGCGTTTAGCGTGTATTGCCATTATGACCCATCTGTACATGATGCATGTTTGGCAGTTTCTGTTGACTCTCATGTTTGGTATTTTGACAGTGGTGCTACAAAGCACATTACCTCACATCGTGATATGTTCACTTGTCTTGAGGCTGTCTCTAATGGAAATACTGTCATATGTGCCAATAATGCTTCTTACCCAGTGAAGGGCATTGGTAAAATTATGCTTACTGCTGCAAATGGCAGCACTTTCACACTTTCAGATGCTTTGTATGTACCAGGGATAAAGAAGAATCTATTGTCTGTCTCTGTGCTTACTAGACTTGGATTTGTAGTCAAATTTATGGATGACAGATGTACTGTTCATGATTTGACTTCTGGTGATACGATTATTGCATTTGGCACCTTGTTTCGTGGGCTGTATAGGCTCAATTCTTATGACAAGTGTGTGGAAGATTCAGCAAATGCAGTTTCTGATGAAAAGGCAGTTTCAGATGCAAAACTATGGCATGCTCGTTTTGGTCATCTGAACTTTGCTAGTTTGCTGCGTTTGCAAAAATTTGATATGGTTGCTTCATTGTCCCCTCTTGAGGCACCATTGAAACATGTTTGTGAAGGCTATATTTTGGGCAAAATGCAGCGTTCTGCATTTCCAAAGGATGGTTCTGTGCGGGCCACTCGCAAATTGCAACTTGTACATAGTGATGTATGTGGGCCTATGCAAACTCCGTCATTTGGTAAACACTTTTACTTCATGACTTTCATTGATGATTACTCAAGGCATGCATGGGTATATCCATTGAAGGCAAAGTCCGAAGTGTTTTTGTGCTTCAAACAATTTTTGCTTATGGTTGAAAATGTATCCAATTGTAATGTGGGCACCCTCCATTCTGATCGAGGGGGGGAGTACATGTCTAAAGAGTTTAATGCATTTCTGGCTAGTCGTGGGATAAAACACCAATGTACAGTGCCGTATACCCCTCAGCAAAATGGTGTTGCTGAGAGAAAAAACAGGTCACTTATGGAGATGGCACGATGTATGGTCAAGAGCCAAGCTTTGCCACATGCGTTTTGGCTTGCGGCTATCATGTGTGCTGCATATGTACTCAACAGGTGTCCCACTAAGGCCTTGCAGTCTATTACTCCATACGAAGCTTGGCATGGCAGGAAGCCTTCTATTGGTCACTTGCGTGTCTTTGGTTGCTTGGCCTATGCTTTAGTGCCTGTGCAACAACGTAGAAAATTGGATGATAAGGCTATCAAATGCATTTTTGTTGGTTACAGTGCTGAGAGCAAGGGTTACAGATTGTATCATCCGCAGTCAAAGCGTATCTTGATTAGTCGAGATGTTTTTGTGGAAGATGCTGTGCAGCCTTTGTTATCATGTACCAAAGAGACAGGTGTGAGCTCACGGGATGTATTTGATACATTGTAAGTCCTAATGAGGCAAATATTCAGCCTATGCAGATTTCAAACGACATCATAGATCAGCCTATTTCAATTTATAGGATGTAATTCATGAGGATAGGGCTGAAAATGAGCAGGCTAGAGGTATGCCTAAATGGCTGGTGCAAACCTTGCGTGATAGTAAGATTGATGCACCTATGACTAGTCGTACTCGTTCAAGTTTTCAGCATGCCTCTTATACATCAGATTGTTATGCTTTGGCTGTGTCTAGTATGTGTGAAGAGGAAGAACCTCTTTCATTTGATGAGGCACAAAATTCAGAAAATTGGTTGGCTGCAATGCAAAGTGAATATGATGCTTTAATGAAGAATGGTACATGGTCTTTGTGTGATTTGCCTATTGATAAAAAGGCCATTGGATGTAAGTGGGTTTTTACGTTGAAACGAAAGCCAAATGGCAGTGTTGATCGCTATAAGGCTAGACTTGTTGCAAAGGGTTATGCTCAAGAAAAGGGCATTGATTTTGATGAGACCTTTGCTCCCACTTATTGTATGACTACCATTCGTAGCATTTGTGCATTGGCAGCTCATAATGGTTGGAATGTACATCAGTTGGACATAAAGACTGCTTTCTTGAATGGAGATTTGCATGAGGAGGTTTATGTATCGCAGCCTCGTGGTTTTGTTCAAAGAGGGCAGGAAAACAAAGTGTGCAGGTTAAAAAAGGCTTTATATGGTTTAAAGCAAGCTCCACGAGCTTGGTATGAAAAGATACATGCATATTTGACTGCACATGGGTTTCAGAATAGTCCAACAGAAAGCACTTTGTATGTTAAACGTGTGGATGGTGTACATCTAATCATTGCTCTCTATGTCGATGACATGCTGCTCACAGGACCAAATGAGAGTCATATTGCTGATTTTAAGGCTGATTTGAATGCCTCTTTTGAGATGTTAGATTTGGGACATTTGCATCATTATTTGGGGATACAATTTAAGCAGTGTGATGGAGGTATTGCTTTGTGTCAAACAAAGTATATTGAGACATTGTTGAGGAGATTTGGCCTTGAAGACTGCAAACCTATTGCTACTCCAATGGAGACAGGTTTGAAGTTGAGTCTTCATGACGCTGGAGATCACTTTGATGTCACACTCTATCAGACAGCTGTTGGTTGTCTCATTTATGTATGCATTATGAGGCCGGACATTCAGTTTGCAGTCTCACAGGTGAGCAGGTTTATGCATAGCCCAGGGTCTCAGCATTGGAAGGCAGTTAAACGCATCTTTCGCTACTTGAGTGGCACCATACATCTTGGGTTGTTTTATCCCAAGGGGGGATCGTTGCCACAGATTTGCATGCTTTTTCGGACTCAGATTGGGCTGGTTGCTATGACACAAGTGTCCACAAGTGGTTTTTGTTTCATGCTCAGTAGCTCATGCATATCTTGGTTGAGCAAGAAGCAACCTACTGTGGCTACTTCGAGTTGTGAAGCTGAGTACAGGGCAGCTTTCACAACTACGGTTGAGTGTGTGTGGCTCAGACGGCTTATGGCTGATTTGGGTGTTAGACAGGAGTCCGCCACCTCTATCTACACTGACAGTCAGAGCGCATTGGCAGTTGCGAGAAACCCAGTTTTTCATGCTCGCACAAAGCACATTGAGGTGCATTATCACTATGTCAGGGAGAGACTCTCAGCAGGAGAGATCAGCTTGGCCTATGTGCCAACACAGGACAACCTCGCCGATCTTTTCACAAAGGCGCTTCCTCGTGAGAAGTTCGAAGCTTTCCGCAAAGCTTTGGACTTGCTCCCCTTTGTGGATTGATCTACTTCGGGCATGGCACTCCCCTATACATGAGTGCCAGCTCTCGTTCACACCATCACTCCTAGGGGGATTTGTTGCCATATACATAGGCAGTGATGTGTGTGAACACACTTAGGACCGCCGGGGCACTTTTTCCCTCTTTAGGAGGTTTTTTCCCCCAGCTTGTATATACGCCTATCCTTCTAGGGCTATCTTATCTTTTGTACATTGACACAATCTAACACTTTGTGTTGTGTGCATTCTTGCTGCTTCTTCTCCAAGCTTTGTGTGCTTTCCTACAACCCTAATTCCAACATGGAATACATTTTTAAGGTGCAGAGGTAGCAAGAGCTCGTATGCTTGATAACCAATCTTCTTTGTGATGACATATGGCCCACAATACCTTGGAGAGATCTTGTTATACTAACCAAGGGTGAGTGAAATTTTTTTGGGTTTTACCCTTAAAAAGACCATGTCTCGTTCTTTAAATTCTCGAAGAGATGTCTTGAGATCCGCATAGCTTTTTTGCTTGTCTTGGTGGGCTGCCTTGAGATCTTTATGGATCACCTTGAGTTGTATGTCTAGTTCATCCTGCATCTGCATAGAGTCTTTACTTTGATCAAGGGATCTAACCAGCTCAAAGAAGTGACACAATCCTGGACATAGAGATCCTTTAATGGCGACATTCCAATACTCCGGTGGAATGAAGCATTGTAGGCAAACTCCACCAGATGCAAAGAGTCTTGCCCATTGTCATTGTTCCTTATCCTCACAGTAAGCCTTAAGAATATCCTCAATGACTTTATTAACTCTCTCAGTTTGGCCATCATTTTCCCGATGGTAAGCAAGGGTATTCATAGTCAAGTACATAAGATAGAATTCTCAGTTTGGCCATCATTTTCCCGATGGTAAGCAAGGGTATTCATAGTCAAGTACATAAGATAGAATTTTCAATAAACTAAAACTTTCTTATTTAAAAGGTATTTCAACATCTAAAGAACCATGAAGGGATGCTATAGTTTGTACATCATGAGTATACAATGTAGACAACACTGAATTAAATTAACAACTTATCCTTAGACACTCACAAAAGAAAGAACTAGACTCATCTAGTCCACCCAACTCTTTCGCTTCCCCTATACCTCCCAATAGCCTCCTAGAATCCAAGGTCCAATGAGTCAAACGCCTAGGGGCCGCTTTGCTGGGGAACACCAAATGCCCGTGAGCTGGTTCACCTCCAAGTGGTTCTTCTAACCTCATCCATTTGCCATGGAGGGAGTTGAGAGTGGGGGTGGGTCATTCCTCCCCAAATCCTATCCTTGTGTGCACATGTGGATGGGCCACACCTCCATCCGAATCTGGATCCATTAGTAGCCAATCTTTAGTTGGTTAGTTTACAATACTTCATATTTGTTTACTATATTTAATAATCTAGGTGCATTAAGATAGATATTCGATCGCAAGACATGCATATCTCAAGGTATACATTCTCATTTGATCTAAAGGGTCTCTTAAGTGGCTGGTCTTGATGATCAATCTTAGTCTTTATGGATATAACTAGTGTCAATGGAGATCCTCCCAAATACATCATGTGTTTGGTAGCTAGAACCAAGAATGTGGAAGTAGTCTTCCAAGTACATAGAAGGTGTTGCATCAAGAGCTTCCGGATGTCCAGATCATGCACAAACACGAGCATCTTGTTACCATATTATAGTAGTGATGTGTGTGAACACACTTAGGACCGCCGGGGCACTTTTTCCCTCACTAGGAGGTTTTTTCCCCCGTGCATTGTATATACGCCCATTATCTTCTAGGGCTTGTAATCTTTCATTTTTGGCACTCATAATATACTACTGTGTTGTGCTCAAGCTTCCTCATCTTCTTGAAGTTGTGTGTGCATTCCTGCAACCCTAATTCCAACAATTGGTATCAGAGCAGGCTTCCTCCTCCCGGGCAGCATCACCGGCACCTGCCGCTTCATCTCCTCCGATTGCAACGAGGTTTCACGAGCGTCTGCAGGTTAGTATATGCTGTGGGAGAGCCCGTAGGGCTTGGTCATTTCAGAATTTTGATCTGAAGTCATTTCGCCCTCCGTTTTTGCATTCCAAGTACTGCGCAGGCAAAATCGTCCTACTGTGCAGATTTTCTGTCAAGATTAAAATCTGCAGGACAGGTGCCCATTCGTCTGTTTTGGGCTGTGCTGCATAGCACAGGTCGATTTTATACAGGTTTACCTCTTACAGACAGCATTTACATCTAGTAGTACAGTCATTGGCCATGGCTGACAACAATGATGTATTCCGCATGTTGGCTGCTGAGGATAAGTTGGATGGCACCAACTATCCATTGTGGGCATATATGATGCGACATGTATTGGTAGCAAAGGGGTTATGGAATATTGTGCAGGGTATTGATGCACGTCCTATTGTGGCTGGGAATGCTGCAAACACATCAGAAACAGGTACTGTTGATGATGGTGCAGGCACAAGTGCTGTAGCAGCTGTTCGAGAACCACCACTTTCAGCAGAGCAGATTCGTTGGGATGGTAGAGATGCGCAGGCTCATGCCTTGATTGCGCTGTCTGTCAAACGTACCATTATCCCACATATTCGCTCCTGCAGGACTTCTAAGGATGCTTGGGATGTACTTGCCACATTGTATCAGGCAAGAAATGAGGCTCGTGTTGCTTATCTCCGAAAACAGTTGGAGAATGAGCATATGAACGAAGGTGATTCTATGGATAGCTTTTTGACAAAGATCAAGGATTTCAAAGAGCAGCTCATTTCTGCAGATGAAATCCTGTCAGACAGTTCACTTGTGCAGACTGTTTTGAATGGTCTACCAGATTCTTATCAGGGTTTTGCTTCCACTCTTCGCTTGATGATGAAAGGCAATCCCAATGCCTTATCATTTGAGGAGTTAGTTTCTGTTTTGCTGCAAGAAGACCAGTCAAGGCAAAACAGGAATAGTATGCGTGTCGCAGATCAAGCTTTCGGTGCTAGTCAGAGAAGCGGGAAAGGTAAAGCTGGCTTTTCTTCTAGTAAGCAGAAATCTGCAAATGCTGCGCAGCCAAAGAAGGAAGACAAAGATGAGAAGAAGGGTGACAAACAGAAGACATTTTGCAAGTACTGTAAGGGAAATGATCATGTCATCAAAGCGTGTCCTAAGCTGGCTGCGAAAGAGGCTAAGAAGAAAGAGGCTGGTATGGCTGTTGCAGATGCCTCTCCTTCTAACAATGAATCTGCTAATGTTGTGCTAGATACAGAATGGGCATTCAATGCGCAGTGCAGTTATGACCCATCTTTGCATGACACATGTATGTCTGCAGTAGATTCAGATGTATGGTACTTTGACAGTGGTGCCACTAAGCATATCACCTCGCAGCGCAGTTTATTCACTTTCCTTGAGTCTGCTCCCACAGGGAATACTGTCACTTGTGCCAATAACTCCTCTTATCCCGTTAAAGGAGTTGGACAGATTGTGCTGAATGTTGCAAATGGCAACACCTTTACACTTTTTGATGCATTGTATGTGCCAGGGATCAAAAAGAATCTGCTGTCAGTCTCCGCATTTGCCAAAACAGGTTTGGTTGTAAAATTTGTGGATGACAGATGTACTGTTCATGATCTCTCTTGTGGTGACATCATTGTAGCATCTGGTTCACTATGTCGAGGGCTGTATAAGCTCAATATGGATGGCAAATGTGTAGAGGATTCAGCATGTGCTATTATGGATACGCAGGCTATTTCAAATGCAAAACTGTGGCATGCACGTTTTGGTCATCTGAATTTTGCAAGTTTGCTGCGCCTGCAGAAATCTGAAATGGTGTCTTCTTTGCCTAAGCTTGAGGCACCTGTCAAGCATGTTTGTGAGGGCTGCATATTGGGTAAAATGCAGCGTGCTTCCTTTCCCAAAGATGGATCAGTGAGAGCTGAACGCAGATTGCAGCTTGTTCACAGTGATGTTTGTGGTCCCATGCAAACTCCATCATTTGGAAACTACCTTTACTTCGTGACTTTCATTGATGATTTTACCAGGCATGCATGGGTATATCCTTTGAAGGCAAAGTCCGAAGTGTTTTTGTGCTTCAAACAGTTTTTGGTTATGGCTGAAAATGTGTCAGAAAGTAAGATGGGCACCCTCCGTTCAGATCGAGGGGGGGAGTATATGTCTTCAGAATTTAATGCATTTCTGGCTGAGCGTGGGATAAAACACCAATGTACAGTGCCGTATACACCACAGCAAAATGGTGTGGCTGAGAGAAAAAACAGGTCTCTCATGGAAATGGCAAGATGTATGGTTAAGAGTCAAAGTCTACCACATGGTTTTTGGCTTGAGGCTGTCATGTGTGCCACTTATGTACTAAACAGGTGTCCCACCAAAGCATTACAGGTTGTCACTCCATATGAGGCTTGGCATGGCCGCAAGCCATCTGTTGGCCATTTACGTGTTTTTGGTTGCCTGGCATATGCATTAGTGCCTGTGCAACATCGCAGAAAATTGGATGACAAAGCTGTCAAATGTATTTTTGTTGGATATAGTGCTGAGAGCAAAGGCTATCGTTTGTATCATCCACAGACAAAGCGCATTTTGGTTAGCCGTGATGTTGTATTTGTGGAAGATGCAGTTCAGCCCTTGGTTTCATGTACTAAGGAGACAGATATCAGCTCACGTGATGTCTATGATACATTGTTGCCTCTTTTCAGTGGTGCACAGTCAAGTGCAATACCTCATGAGGCAGTTTTTCAGCCTATGCAGGTTTTAAATGATGGCACAGATCAGCCTATATCTGATGCAGATGTGCATGATGCACTTGAGGATGAGAGACAAGAGATTGAGGGCTCTAGGAATATGCCTAGATGGCTGGTGCAGACTTTGCGTGACAGCAAGTTGGATGCCCCTTTGTCTAGTCGCACTCGTTCTGGCTCTCATGGTGCCTCTTATGCGTCAGATTGTTATGCATTGGCTGTTTCTAGTATGTGCGATGAAAGTGAGCCTGTTTCATTTGATGAGGCACAAAGTTCAGAAAATTGGATGGCTGCTATGCAAGCAGAATACGATGCTATTATGAAGAATGGTACATGGTCTTTATGTGACTTGCCCCCTGGCAAGAAGGCCATTGGCACTAAGTGGGTATACAAATTGAAGCGTAAGCCTGATGGCACAGTGGATCGCCATAAGGCTAGGCTTGTTGCAAAAGGTTATGCTCAAGAGAAGGGCATTGATTTTGATGAGACTTTTGCTCCCACATGTCGTATGACCACTGTTCGTAGCATCTGTGCATTAGCAGCTCATAATGGTTGGAATGTACATCAGCTGGACATAAAGACTGCGTTCTTAAATGGAGATTTGCATGAGGAGGTGTATGTATCGCAGCCTCGTGGTTTTGTTCAAAGAGGGCAGGAAAACAAAGTGTGCAGGTTAAAAAAAGCTTTATATGGTTTAAAGCAAGCTCCACGAGCTTGGTATGAGAAAATACATGCATATTTGACTGCACATGGGTTTCAGAATAGTCCAACAGAAAGCACTTTGTATGCTAAACGTGTGGATGGTGTACATCTAATCATTGCTCTCTATGTCGATGACATGCTGCTCACAGGACCAAATGAGAGTCATATTGCTGATTTTAAGGCTGATTTGAATGCCTCTTTTGAGATGTCAGATTTGGGGCATTTGCATCATTATTTGGGGATACAATTTAAGCAGTGTGATGGAGGTATTGCTTTGTGTCAGACAAAGTATATTGAAACATTGTTGCGGAGATTTGGCCTTGAAGACTGCAAGCCTATTGCTACTCCAATGGAGACAGGTTTGAAGTTGAGTCTTCATGATGCTGGAGATCACTTTGATGTCACACTCTATCAGACAGCTGTTGGTTGCCTCATTTATGTATGCATTACGAGGCCAGACATTCAGTTTGCAGTCTCACAGGTGAGCAGATTTATGCATAGCCCAGGCATTAAGCATTGGCAGGCAGTGAAGCGTATCTTTCGCTATTTGAGTGGTACTCGGCATCTTGGGTTGTTTTATCCCAAGGGGGGATCATTGCCGCCAGATTTACATGCTTTTTCAGATTCTGACTGGGCTGGTTGTTATGACACACGCGTGTCCACGAGTGGTTTTTGCTTCATGCTTGGAAGCTCATGCATATCATGGTTGAGCAAGAAGCAGCCTACTGTGGCCACTTCTAGTTGTGAAGCTGAGTACAGGGCAGCTTTCACAGCTACGGTTGAGTGTGTGTGGCTCAGACGCCTTATGGCTGATTTGGGTGTTGGGCAGCCATCTGCCACCACCATCTTCACTGACAGTCAAAGCGCATTGGCAGTTGCGCGGAACCCAGTGTTCCATGCTCGTACGAAGCACATTGAGGTGCACTACCATTATGTCAGGGAGAGACTCTCTGCAGGAGAGATCAGTTTGGCTTATGTGCCAACACAGGATAACCTTGCAGACCTTTTCACAAAGGCTCTGCCTCGTGAGAAGTTCGAAGCTTTTCGCAAAGCTTTGGGCTTACTCCCTTTTGTGGATTCGTCCACATAGCTAGACACTTCCCTATACATGAGTGCTAGCTCTTGTTCACCGCATCACTCCAGGGGGGATTTGTTACCATATTATAGTAGTGATGTGTGTGAACACACTTAGGACCGCCGGGGCACTTTTTCCCTCACTAGGAGGTTTTTTCCCCCGTGCATTGTATATACGCCCATTATCTTCTAGGGCTTGTAATCTTTCATTTTTGGCACTCATAATATACTACTGTGTTGTGCTCAAGCTTCCTCATCTTCTTGAAGTTGTGTGTGCATTCCTGCAACCCTAATTCCAACACATCTCTACATCTATTCCTCATGATGAGGAATCATCATGGCATCATCACCTTGTGGTTTAAGAAATATAGTATCTGGGACATCATTGAACAAGATAGAAGAGGGTGTATCTCCTAGATCCTCTAGGTCATCATCATAGCAATCCATGAAGTCCTGAGGCACTGTTGACTGTGGCCTCATCCACAATCCTAGAATGAGGGTATGCCTAGAGGCACTGTTGAGAAATCATCATCATGAGGGTTTGTGGCCTCATCCATAATCAAAGCATCACCATGCAAAAAGATGTCATCATCAACAACACATGCATCCAAAACCTACAAATCCAGCTCCATGTGAGCCTCATGAGTATCCTAACAAATTGAAACATGCTCTAAGGTGTTCCTGGAAACATTGAAAACATCATCAACATGTGACTCTAGTGGAGCCAGACTATGCAAAACATCATTACCACATTGAGAGCATCATCTTGTGGATCATCATCTAGAGAAAGAATCAAGTCATCACAATCACTAAGAACATGTGCATTAGCATATAAATCATCAATGTGTGTATCCATCATGTCATGCATGTCTTCAATCACATCATCTTGAACATGGAGTAGGGAAACGTACAAAATATCTTTGACATATGGCATATCATAATCCTCAAAATTATCATCCTACAATTCATCAATGCATGATCCAAAGCTAGGTGCAATCCAAGGGCCTTCATGGCTCTCTTGGCCTTCCACCCTCTCCCATGCTACCTCAACATCACCTGCATCACATGTATCCTCATGAAATCCATGTACTTGGTCAACCAAGACATCATCACAAACATGCATGTCTAGTCCTTCTTCTTCATTATTTGACATAGCAGCATCTTGAACATGTGTTATCTTTTCATCACATACATCAAATGCATCATCATGTGTCGTTGCATTATCACAATCGTTGTGACCATCAGAATTATCATTATCACAATCATTGTGACCATCAAAAATATCATTATCCACCATATTAGTAGTGATGATATCCATATGTGTATGATCCACATCATCATCATAAACATAAGCATCATGGGTATCATCACAAACATAAACATCCTCTATGTTAGCATCCTCTATGTTAGCATCAACCATGTTATCATCAAAACACATGATTTTTCACAATCATGGCCAAAATTATTAATGCTAACAACCTATGTCTTTGACATGGAAGCTTCATCAATCGAGGCATAAAAACCTACATCTCCATGTGGGTCATCATAAATCAAAGAATAATCAGTGTTATCACAAGCAACATCATCATGGAATGCATCACTCTCATCATTGTCTTCATCATTGTGTCTGACCTAAGTGCCATGTTATCTTTTGGCTCTTTCCTCTGTTCTTTTCCTGCATACGTCCTATTTTGATTTGGATGATTTTATCCACATAATGCATCCACCTTGGACACCAAATCATCCAAGCGTCATAATATGCATGTGTAATTTTCATGATTTCCAGCATAGAATGGACATTATTATCAACATTTACCATTGGTTCCACTTCCATGCTTTGTTGAGGACCTTTTTGAATTCCTCTATTTCCCTTATGGCATGATGAGGCTTCATGTCCAAAGCCTCGTGGTGGGAAAGCTTGTGTGAGTGGTGCTCCAAGGTTGTTGGACAATTTTTTCTTTGATGTCTTGTCCTCCCACAAAATGACCAAGGCCACTCCGAGCACTCCTTTGCATCATGGCCTTTGTCGCCACAGAGCAGGTCTTGCATTTCCCCCCATGTTTGGAAACTATAAAATTGTTTTTCCTAGCCCCTTTTAGGCAACAGTGATTAGCTCAAATGGTTTAGAGAAGTGGCCCCAAAAGTTGTGGGTTTCCACCCTTTCCTTTCCTTAAAAAGATGGTGGTGATAGAACGTGGAAAAAAATGAACAATGTACCTGAGTTCTATTGTTGTTCTACCCACCTTTTTGCTAAGCTGCACTGCCAAGTCCTCAAATCTCTGGATGCTTTGTCAACTATTGTAGTGTTGGGTTTCACCCTATTCATTTCTTCATTTCCCTTGTAGGTTGCAACACCATGTGATTCTTACAGAGCTGCATTTCTAAGTCACAAAATTGTTGTGCCTTGCTGTGAATGGCCTTTGTATAGCTCCAAGTGAGCCATGAAGTCCCTGGGCCTTTCACCAGAACCTTCAGCCACATCTATGGCAGAGAAGAGGCTTTCCAACTATGACATATCAATCTCAAGTCCCCTAGAATTATCATCTAAAGTTTGAGGCCTCCCCCCATAGAGTACCTTGCGCTACCCTGGTAACCTTGTTGGCAGCACACTTTTGTGCAGAATGCACTCCTGGGGGTGCATTTCTAGAAGGAGTTGCTGATCGAATGTAGAAACTACAGCAATGAGTGACATATGAAATGGAGGTGTCATGGGTGAATGTAGGTGAGTGCTAGACTATGTCTAATAGCGTTGCTGGTTGGCAGTACTATATCGGATATCATTCACAAGGATGTCAGACAACTATTCTATGTCGGATGTCAATTTGTGTCAAAGTTGGATGAAGTTGCTGCTGGATGTCCTTCTGTGCCAAAACGTATTTGGACAAAACGTCACTTCCAAACGGAGCTAGTACACAACTGTAGTGCCTGCTGCATTTTACTCACCACTTTTGAACAGAGGCGCTGATGGTGCGTGACACTCAGGAGTTCCATATTCGGCAACATCACGAGAGTCCATGAGCATCAAACCTCGAGAGAGAAGATAACTATCGGATGATTGGATGGATGTTTTGTGTTTGGGATGTCGCTTTGCTGACAAGTGTTGTGGGCCTTGATAGGACAAAGGCTCTGGGCATAACTCTCACAAGCCAACCTTGCTTGCACAGGTGCTACAACAAATGAAAGGCACTACTGAGACGATACGTGGCTACTACACATAGATCATTGTGTAGTCGAGTTCAAGCAAAAAGGGTAAGGTTGTAGATAATGATTGGAGGTGTGTGTTGAGCCAAGAATCCATAAACTGAAGAGGATGCAACCATTGGATCTAAAGCACCTTGATTGGAGGTGTGTGTTGAGCCGAGAATCCATAAACTGAAGAGGATGCAACCATTGGATCTAAAGCAACGGCGCATCCCTTGATAGGACAAAGGCTCTGGGCATAACTCTCACAAGCCAACCTTGCTTGCACAGGTGCTACAACGAATGAAAGGCACTACTGAGACGATACGTGGCTACTACACAGGTATGTTATTCCTAGAATCATTCCATGTGTGGCTTCCCTTGATTATGAACTTATTCTTGCATTGATTTCTCTACATGCATGTATCTCTCTAAGGGTGCTTCCTATGCCAAGTGTAGATGAGGGTTTTTCCTATGGTGCTACTTTCTATGCTAACAGATGCATAGAAAGTAGCCAAGTGTAGATGAGGGTTTTTCCTATGGTGCTACTTCTATGCTAACAGATGCATTGTAGGCAGGGATGATTGTGGCAAATTGTCGAGTGGTCATCTTCAACTAGAGAGGTGTCAAGCCTCACCTTGAAATATTCTGTGGGGGTAATCGACCAAGAAGTCCATGGACACACGTCGAGGATTGATGCTTTTGAGTAGAGAGGGCGTGGGTATGTGGCTCCTCCCCTAGTTGGATGGCCTTGAGTAGAGAGACATAGTGGTTATCCCTTGCACATAGGAAGAAGGTCATTTCATAGAAAGAATTTTTCATGCCTTTTTCTTCTCATGATGCCTTCTTTTATAGGACCATCATGAGAGGAAGAGTTGGCGGGTGATTGAAGAATTTGTGGCTTGGCTCCATGCACAAGAGAGAAGTGCCATCCTCCATGAAAGCTATGTTAAGATATGGAGCTCAACTAGTGTTGCGGACCCACCAGGGTGACAGCTCCACACTTATGCCACTAGCACGATTGGTGAGATCATGGTTGATATGCCACAAGCGGGTGACAAGCTATGTGACACCCACATTTACATTAGTAGAGTCTAGCATAGTTATAGTGCTAGCTCATATGGACGGGTTCACACTATAGAGCCCTATTATGTTTAGTTGAGTACTTAGCTTTGTATTATGTGTGTTGAGAGAAGAAGAAGAAGATAGAAGAAATTCAACCATCCATGTCTCTCATGTTGCTTGTCTATTCTCATGTGTGTTTGTGTGTGTGTGTGTGTGTGTGTGTGTGTGTAGTAGTAGTAGAAGCTTGCAAGGAGTTCTAGCTCTCCCCTCTCCCCCGTATTCTTCACATGGTATTGGAGTGCTAGTTACTATGAGGAGAGCTCAAGAAGGCAAGAAAGTGGCAAGAAAAGGAAGCGGTACACGGGTAAGGGTGATCTCATCTCTTTCCTCTTGATTTTGAATCAAATCTTTGCAGGTAGCTGCTAGCAAAGGTAGTGGTAGCGGGTATAGCAAGGAAGTCATTGTTTCAGATTGGGGGTTGTATTTTTGGGAGAAGGAAGAAGATTTTTAGGTGCGGTGTTAAGTATCTTAACAAAATTTATGTAGTCATATTTTCATTTCGGGTGCGTTATGGACCCAGTTTTGGCTCTGCAAGGTTTTCATAGGACACTCCACTGAAGTGTTGATAATGAAAATTTTAGGTTGCACAGTGTTTCTCTGCACATTTTGCACACTCTGTTATTTGCATCGGTGAATGTAAACTACCTACAGAGTATTTGGTAGCTGGAGATCTATTGCAAGTGTATGTTTTGATTACCTAAGTGTTGATAATGAAAATTTTAGGTTGCACAGTGTTTCTCTGCACATTTTGCACACTCTGTTATTTGCATTGGTGAATGTAAACTACCTACAGAGTATTTGGTAGCTGGAGATCTATTGCAAGTGTATGTTTTGATTACCTAAGTGGTTTACAGTACCATTGCTGGAAGTGTATGTACTTGTGAAGGAAAGTGCATATCTGCTATGAGTGCAGAAGTTTCTGCTGCAAGTGCCCTTTGGTTGAAGAGTTTGGTTGTGCAAGTCAAGTTTGTTGTAGATGTCTACTGAGACAATCTTTCCTCGATTGTTAGAGAGAAGCTAGACATTAATAACTTCCAAACATGGAAGTTCAAGATGACCAATTTCCTTATGGAAAAAGGATTTTGGGATTTTATCATTGGAGAAGATGAGGAGCCGAGGCTTCCGTAAATGAATTGTACTACGCAACAGGTACAACAATTTAAAACATAGCATGAGAAAGCTAGGAAATTCATGTATTGGCTTTCTATCAGTGTATCAGATTCCATGATTGGGCATATATAGGATTTCATGACCCCTAAAGAGGTGTGGGACACCTTGGTAGTAGCACAAACACCAAGGCCAAGAAGAAAGCAAGATCAGCATAATGTATCAAGGGGCAAGTTAAGAATTAATGACTACTTGCTCAAGGTTAAAGGGATAGCAGATGCCCTTAGTTCTATTGGAGCTTCTATTGATGATGACGAATTGGTGTCAATCACATTAAATGGGCTTGGAAAAGAATATGAGTAGTTTTAGAGATCAATTAGAGTTCAGGGAACTTTTCTTGAATTTCAAGATCTAATAGCCCTTATGTGATCAATCAGGAGATGCAACTCAATGAGAGTAAATCATCCTCTAGAAATACGCAAGAGCAAACCTCCTACTCTAACATAGGTAGAAATAGAAGTAGATCATCATCTAGAGGCCGAGATGCAGGCTGTTATAGAAATAGGAATCAAGGATAGCAAAAGGTCACTCTAGAGGGAGGGGAAGCTAGAGAGGCTGTGGTGGATGGAAAAGGAACTAGAAAACAAATAATAGCATTGAGTGCTATTATTGTGGTAAACTAGGACATATAGCAAAGAGATGCTATAAAAAGCATAATGATATGAAGAGTGGAAAGTTGCAATTGTGTATGATGCAACACATGCTTAGTTCTATAACAGGAGATGTATCAAGCTCAAAAGATGCTTTGTATGTTGATTCTGGTGCATAAAACCACATGACCAGTAAGAGTCCATTGAGGTTAATGGAGTTACCAATGTGAATGTCCAAAATGGAGAGCATCAATCACAAGTACTTAGTAGACTAGGAGAGTCCACTAGCAAGGGGTCTACTATTAGACCTTGGTCATGCAGGTTGATGCAAATGTGAGACATTCATACACATCATTTGGTGGTACTAGAGGTGCTGAAAATTCATCAAATTCACATGTATCACACAAAGAAAAAGAGAAGGTTGATTAGAATTTTGTGATGCATGATGTATCAGCAGGTCATTCTTATGTTGATGGAGATAGTGGCTCTGAAGAACAGTCTTGATGAGGAGTTTGGGATACCAGTAGTTAGGACACCTGGTGTTAGAAAGACAAGAGTAGTCTTGAAAGCACCTAACTATGATCCAGGTGTACATAGTTCTTCTCGGGTTAGATACCTTGTTGAAAGGTTGAGGTATGATGGATATACATCCCATTATTATGCATATATGGTTATGGCCATACAAGAGGTAGAGTCTAGTTACTTTGAGCAATCACTTGGAAATCCAAAATGGGAAGAAGCCATGGATGAGGAGATAGCAACATTGGATGCAAATGGAACATGGGAGTTAGTGATTTTGCCTAAGGATAAGAAAGCAATTGGCTACAAATGGGTGTATAAGGTGAAGCACAACTCAAATGGATCTGTGAGAGCAAGTATAAGGCAAGGTTGGTTGCCAAGGGTTATGCGCGGACCTATGGCACTAATTATGAGGAGACATTTAGCCCGAATGCTAGAACGGCAACCATGCGAGTAGTCATTGCTATGGCTGAAAACTAAGGGATGGTCTTTACACCAAATGGATGTAAAGAATGTCTTCTTGCATGGTGATTTGCAAGAAGAGGTATATATGGTGTAGCCACTAGGTTATGAGGATCATGCACACCCCGATTATGTTTGCAAATTATGCAAAGCATTGTATGTCTTGAAGCAAGCACCTCGAGCATGGTTAGACAAGATTGGATAGTATCTTATCACTATTGGATTTCAGATATCCAATGCAAATTTTTCACTTTATGTGAAAAATATAGATAAGGGAATTGTGCTTATAGTCATCTATGTTGATCACTTGATTGTCACGGGTGTTGTGACACTGATGTAGATATCTGTAATGTGAAGATGATTTTGAAGCAAAAGTTTGAGATGAAGGATTTTGGTGAGTTGCAATATTTCCTGGGCTTTCAGGTGGTGAGATCAACTCATGGCATTTTCTTATTGTTTGCAGAGACAATATGCTTTGGACATGTTGTCCAAGTATGGTATGACAGGATGTAAGCCTATTTCAATACAATTAGAGAAAAACACTAAAATTTTTATAGATACAGGTGAGTCTCTAGAGAACCCTACTATGTACAGGTGCATAGTAGGGAGTTTGATCTATATGACCATTGCTAGGCCAGACTTGAGCTATGCTATTGGACTCGTGAGTCAATTTATGCAGACCCCTAGGAAGCCACACTTGGATACGGCTAGACAGATTCTCATGTGCATAAAGTCCACTCTTGGATATACACTTTGGTATGAGGTTGGAGTACATATAGAGCTACATGGGTACACATATGCAAATTGGGCTGGTAGTATCTTTGACAAGAGATCTACTAGTGGATTAAATATGTTTTCTTTTAGGTAGCATTACTGTTAGCTGGAGCAATAAGAAAAACCAACAATTGTTTTATCGAGTATAGAGGCAAAGTACAGAGGTGCTCCTATGGCAGCTTGTGAGGTAGATTGGTTTTAGAAGCTACTTCGTGATATGGTTGAGCCCATGTTTAGGGATGTTGTCATTTATTGTGACAACATGAGTAGCATATAGTTGGCCAGTAACCCAGCTTTTCATGCTAAGACGAAGCACGTTAAGGCGCACTACCGTTTTGTGAGGGAGAAGGTTCTACAAGTGATGTTGATTTGGTGTACGTCAGTATAGAGGATCAAGCAGCTAACATCTTCACGAAGGCATTGGGCACAAAGAAGCTTTGCAAGTTTTGAAGCTTACTTGGAGTGCAAGATGTGGAGTTGATCTCAAGGGGGAGTGTTGAGATATCAAAATCAACTAGTGCTGTGGACATCGATGAACCGATAGGGTGATAGCTCTGCACTTATGCCACTCGCATAGTTTGTGACATTATGGTTGATATGCCACTACTGGTGGTGGTGGGTAAGAACAGTACGGCAGAGTTATAGCGCCAGCTCATATGGAGACGCATTCACACTATATAGCCCTATTATGTTTAGTTGAGTACTTTCCCTTATAGTATGTACTCTTGTCTTTCATTGTATTATGTGTGTTGAGAGAAGAAAAGAAGATAGAAGAAATTTAGCCATCCATCTCTCTCATCTCATGTTGCTTGTCTATTCTCTTTTTTTTTTGTGTGTGTGTAGTAGTAGAAGCTTGTAGGGAGTTCTAGCTCTCCCCTCTCCCCTACATTCTTCACAAGCTATACATGGATCACATGCAAATGGGAGAGAGATCCAGAGAAAGTTGATTTCACTATCAACACATTTACATTCATCAAGGGAGCTTTTAGTTTGAATCATTATCCCCCCCCACCCCACACACACACACACACACACACACATATATATATATATAGAGAGAGAGAGAGAGAGACTAAAGTCTAATAATTTTTCTAAGGGTATTCCCTTACATTATCTTAGGCTTTAAAATTTCCTTTTACAATGTGTTAAGGTTAATATTTAAGTCTCCTATCCATTGGAAATTTCTTCAAAAGGGTTTACTCATTTAATTACCTCACAATCATTTCATTATGGATTTTCTTTGCTTTTATCACATGAGTTGACACCTTTTTCCTAAGTAGCGTGCCATAATGAATTTGAGATATTCCTTAAAAGATAAAGAGACTTTCATTGCAAGGCCCTTGACAGGGAGGGGCCTTACAATTCATGACCTTAAGGGTGGCCAATGCATCACCTTCATGGGCTCTGTCTTCTTTGTGGCTGCAAGAGGGGTTAGAGAATAAGGAAGATTAGTGATGGATTAGAGAAGGATTAGACTCATTACATGGAGTCCACACATGGATTGAACTCATCACATGGAGTCCACACATGGGTGTACCTCACCAAGGGCTACTCAATGGGAGAAAGCAACCACCAAACTTGCCTAAGCAAGGAGACCATAATGTCATTAGTTGATAAAAGGTAATAAGATCCTTACAAAGTTATGAGCCATTGACTTATATAATTGGCCCATGGGTTCACACATATTAATGTCCTTGGCCCCCACATTAGGCCTAGTCCATAGCCCCATGCCTAATGCCCAAGGCCCAAATGATACATCCATGGTCCCAAAGTGTACCCATGTGCCCATGGCCCATATGCCCATGTGACTATGATCCAGGAAGCTCCATTACAAACCATCCCCACCCAATAGGTTTCGTCCTCGAAACCATAGAGTATCAATCCATGAGATGGAATGCAACTCCCATAACCATGCAAACCATATACGGCATAAAAATGGCCTTAAAGCATGGTCAAGATCAACCCCAAAACTCACATGGCTATAAACTACTATATCCAAGGCAGGCAATATGTGACCATGTGATCCAAAGCTCAAAACCAATCTGCAAATGGGCATACCCAACATCCTCCTGGATCAAATGGATAGCTGTCCCAAATGCTAGACAAGATATCCTCCACAATGTACAAGCCACCCAAATCAAAGATAAAGTGGCTACATCTCCCAACTAGGCATAGGTATCCCCCTGGATAAAACTGGATATGCCATATGCATCATCACATACTGAGCAATCATCCATATGTGAGGGAAAGCTCATAGACCTATCCTCATGATCCAAAAACAGCTCTGGCAACAAAAGCATAATCTGAAGCCAGCCTGTAACTACATCCGAAGCCAGCATGTAGTAGCTCTCTAGCGCTGACATATATGCATCAAGACTCCGTTCTAGAGGAAGCTACAAATATGCCCTCAAAACCAGCTATTTGCCATAAGTAGTCATCCACTATGCACCCCATATGGCATATAGTACATCCAAACCTGAATACTATTGCCGCCATAAAACATGTAGTGTCACACCTGAGCATCCACATGGATCAAAAGAACATGCTCCATACTATGGATCCCCATAACCATCAACTAGTGCATACACTCCATGAGTAGGAACATCATTGGCATGATGAGTGTCAGTCATGTATGCATAATCATCTACCAATGAGTCATAGACCAACACTGAACCATCACTATCAAGTGTACGGTCTATGTGCTGCTGCATACCACCAAATATGTGGTCCAGATGTGTCATCTGCACATATGCATGCCCACTACCAAGTGCTATCCAAGAATCACCCAATGTCCAAAGTATTTATACCTGGATATAGAAGGAAATATTCTCCACTCGAAATTTGAGAAGGATACACAACTATTGATGAAGTCATCCAATAGATTACAACGGTCAAAATGAAGAATCGATCCCAAAAAAATCATAAGGGAAAAGAGAAAGCTAAACAAATACTCCAAGTTCCTACATAAATCAAGACAGTGGCATCTCTAACACAATAGAGGTGATTATGCATCCTACCAAAACATTATCATAATAGAGGAAAAGAGAAAGCTAAACAAATACTCCAAGTTCCTACATAAATCAAGACAGTGGCATCTCTAACACAATAGAGGTGATTATGCATCCTACCAAAACATTATCATAATAGAGGAACTGCAAATAACTTTGAAAGGCCTACACTCAATAGTTGGGGACATGGCAGAATTATATGCTCGATTAGAGATAGACAACGATGATGAAGACAATGAAGAGTAGGATGGTGAACCCTGTCACCTTGAAGAAGATGAGGAAGATGTTGCTAAAGCAGAGTTAGTCCATGGTGATAAGATAGGCAAGAGAATCCAAGACTCCATGGATGTTGCTGCCTTTGGATCATAATATGAAGGAAAGCATGCTAAAAAAGACCCAATAATTATGGTTCTATTGGGGAATGCAAATGGGATGTCAAATTAGCACCATAGACAAGCAATTGAGCATGATGAAGAGAAGAACATGACTAGGGTTGAGTCAACACAAGAGGATTAGAGGGGAGAGAAGAGCCAAGGAGGATCCTTGGATGCAGCTAGCTCTATGTATGATGAATCTCAAAATCACAAGTGCATCCAAACAGATATGCAAAAATCAAAGCTGACACAAGAAAGTGGTCAGATCAGTATCTAATGGATCACTTAGACAAGGGTTGCTAACACATTTAATTGGTTAGATCAACAATGCTAATGTTGATAGATTGGTCAAGCAAGGGTTGTTGACACAGGTTGCTGGTCAAATCAGTAGTGCTGATGCTAATAAAGCAATCAGACATAAACTAATGATGCATGTAGTGACTCAACAAAGGATAGACTACAATAGTGATGTTGATAAACACATTAGACACAAGCTCCATGACAATCAAAAACTTGGCCCTAGCACTAGTTTGATAGAATGTCATGACAAAATCTGTAATAATCCGTATTGATATAGTCAGCATCCCAGGTCAACCAGCTATTGGAAGAAGGATGTGTCCATGGAAATGATGCCTATAAGGGTATGCTTATACTTGGCAACATAATTCACATAAGTAATGATGACAAGAGTAAGGATGTATGGAACAAAACTTTATCATTAGATCCAATCTCTTATTATGTAAACAATTATGTAAATGCTAAAGCACAACTAGCATCATCATATGAATGCCTTCTTGATGATTGTAATACTGATGAATTAATTGATGCTCATGCTAAGCAAGACAAACTAATATGTCAGAGTACAAGTGTGATGTCAACTAAGTGATTGAGAACACCTCACGTGACAAAACAATATTTGTTTGTGCCACCCCCTAATCTAATGCAACACACAACTAATTATCTGATAGATCTGATGGTCCCCAAGGGTCTGATTAGTTAGTTGACTGACCCTAGAGATATGATTCATCAAACAATGACTTCTAATGCTTGGAGAAACCTAACCATGGCTACAATTATTTGAGATTTTCTATTAAATATTGTTTTGAAATACTATTTTGGAAAATTGGGTATCGAGGTTGCATATTCACTCCTTCGACAACACAGTTTTAATGATGTTCACATGTCGGCACCACCCCCCTTATTCTATCTGACGATCCCTATGGTTGTACTGCTAACTCAAGGTCTTCACACCAACACACGCATCTGGATGTAGTATCAACCTCTAGTTCTGTTCACATATAATTTATGATTTGGCATGATATGCATTGTTTTTCTTAGGAGCCACCTTTTTGCATATTGTATCTTGGGGGAACACACATCTACAATCTTCAAGGGGGAAGATAGGTGTTGATGGCATGAAAACAACCCCTTGTATTGAGTCAAATTAGCTAGTATTTATCTTAGAATAATATGTCATTTCAAGATGTCCTTTCAAGAAATGGATGCCACATATAGTAGTGGGAGATACACACGTGGAAGTTACACATAGGATCTTGGTTCTTGAAAGATGAAGGGTCATCTGTCTTGATGACATAAGTTTTTGATATTTGTTGTAAAGAGAGATTCTTCAAGGAACACATGAAATTGGTAATAAAATAGAGTATAGTTTTTTGGATCATCTGATCAGCTTGTGAGCATTGTGTCATGATCTCTTTCCTCATTGCTAAGTAAGGTAGTTTTTGTGTCAACAAATGTCCCATCATAGCGTGTTAGTGGTTAGGAAGGACCACAACAAATAGGTATATCTAAAGCCCTCCTTTTACCATATTGTTTATCCATCTAAGTTAATCCTAGTCAGAATATGATGGGATCATCCTAATCCATATTTTGTCTTCTAGAATTTATCTTTTGACCCCTTTTGGGCCTTAGGAAATATTTATGCCTATGACCTTAGTCATTTTCATTAATGTAGAAATAATTTCCCAAAGTCATGTGCATGTGTGGAGTGGTATTGGACAAGGCTCTAAATTATTATTTTTCTCCATGAAAAATTAATATGTTTGGATCTTAGGAAATATTTATGCTATGACCTTAGTCATTTCACTAATGTAGAAAATAATTGCCCAAATTCAGGTGCATGTGTGGAAGTGGTATTAGGCAAGGCCCTAAATGATATTTTTTTCTTCATGAAAATTTAAAACTAAATTTATGTTACTAGATTGGGAGTTTGGTCCAATTTTTAAAAATTATTAGCTAATGAAAATATAAATATTCATTATTTATTATTAAAAAATTATCTTATTTATATATTAAAAAAGAGGTACCTTATAAACTCTCCCTCTTAAAAGAATCAAGATGTTCTCATCTTGAGAAAGGAAAGTTTGGAAAGTCATTCTTCAATTATCCTATTTATATACAAAATTTACATTATTCATATATTAAAAAAGAGATACCTGATAAACTCTCTCTCTCTCTTAAAAAAATAAAGATGCCCTCATCTTGAGAAAGGAAAGTTTGGAGAGTCATTCTTCAGTTCCTCTTCAAAAACCCAAGAAGCATCTTCTTCTATAGGATAGTGTTTGCATCATTAGGGGAAATTTGATGTCAAAATAGGGCCCTCTAAGGAGTCCCATGTCAGTTTTGCTTTAAAAAAAGAGAGCCACGATGAACCTTCTCTATCTTATGTCAAAAACCCCTAATGTGACATATTGTTGGAAAGCTCGTGAAGTGCACATTCTAAATCTACCATCTTTGAAACAATTAGATGATATGCTCAAGTTATACCTTTCCCTCCAAAAAGTTTTTTGTAAGGTATAACTTGAGCATATCAACTCCAAACTTTTTTGGAGATGGTAGATTTAGAATCTACGATGAACAAGATTTCCAATGATATGTCACATGAGGGGGTTTCGATGTAAGATAGAGAGGGTTCATTGGAGCCCCCCTTTTTAAAAAATCAATGATGACATGGCACTCCTTAGAGGTTCTATTTTAACCTCAAACCTCCCCTAATGTGAATTAAGAACTCTCGAATCACCTAATCTCGAAGATTGGTCTCATGCCTTTGGAGAAGCTTCTCAAGTTCCATTTGAAAGTCTTCCATACTTTGGATTGGTAAAGAAGCATCATCAAAGATATGAGATGGGTCAAGAACATACCTCTTTAGCAAGCTCTTGTAAAAAACATTGTGAATTCTCAAGTGAGAGGGAAGTTGAAGTCAATAAGCAATATCCTTTTGCTATGATGAGAGGGAAGTTGAAGTCAATAAGCAATATCCTTTTGCTATGATGAGTCATAATCTCCCTAAGGATAGAAAACTCCTTTTTAATTGTACCTTCAAGAATATCGTCTCTCCCTATTTGAATTACCTTAGACTCCTTTTCTTATAAGATTAATGCTTTCATCAATCCTGGGCTCATCTTGGGCTTCCCTTAACCATTGCTTGACTTCATGAGTTTACTCTTTCATTCACTTAAGCATTAATTCTTGTTAGATTAATGCTTTCGTCGATCCTAGGGTGCCCTTAACTATTGCTTGACTTCATGAATTTTCTCTTCCATTCACTTAAGAATTTGTTTGGAAATTTCTACTTTAGATGTGGAATTGGCCCAAGTTAAAGGGGTAAGGTATTCTTGTCCATACAAGGTTTTGAACGAGATCATGCCAATAGACACATGATGAGCACTATTGTAACTAAACTAAACTAAAAGTAAGAAATCTTGCTAATGTTTAGGCTATTGCATGGAGTACATTATGAGCATGTCTTGAATGACTTGGTTTACTCTTTCGGCTTTCCCATCTATTTCTGGATGATATGTTGTACTCATGTTAAGATTCCTACCAATAGTTTTAAAGAATGCTCACCAAAAGTTTGAAGTGAATTTGGTATCCTTGTCAGAAACAATCCTTTTGGGTATCCCATGTAATCTTAATACATTATTTACAAAGACGTGAGCTATATGAGAGGAGATATAAGTGGCCTTCACAGGGGCAGTATAAGTGGCCTTCATAGGGTACATGTGGGCTACTTTTGTTAATTTATCCACTACCACAAAAATAAAATCATAACTAGCTTAATTTCAAGGTATATCTAAAATAGAATCCATGTTTATGAAATCCCATTTCATCTCTAGGATATTGAATGGTTGTAGCTCACTTGGAAATTTAACCCCATCTGCCTTTAGTCTTTGGCAATCTAAATACTTTCTTACAAAATCCTTGACATACTTTTTGAGTTGAGGCCAAAATAAACTCATTTTCATAGCCATGTAGGTTTCATAAAACCCTTGGTGACATGCTATTGGGATCTCATGAGCTTCTTTAAGTAAACCCTTCTTGATGTCTTCACAATCTGGGATGCATAGGCATTTGCTATAAAACAAAATGCCATGTTTGTATTTGTTATTCTCACATAACTTCCATTCTTTCTCATGGTTTTAAGTTTTTTTTCCAGATCTTTACTAGTTATCGAAAGGAACTTTCATGTGAGATTACATCCTTCACCTTGTTTAGTAATTCATTCCTTATCATGGAAATGGAAAAGGTTGTATCTTTTCTACTCAAGGCATCAGCCACCACATTGCATGGTCTGTAGGAGATTACGAAATAGAATTCATGAATCAAATTGCTCCATGTTCTTTCCTTAACTTCAAATCTGGTTGTGTGACGATATACTTTAACTCTGATGATCTATTTGTAGTTCAAATTAGTAAATAATGTCTTCATACTTTCAAGGCATGGAGAATTAGTAAGGAGTTCCAGATCATGTAATCGGCAATTTCTCTCATGAGCCCTGACTTTTCTAGATTCATAAGCAATGGGTCTCCCCTCTTGACTTATAGCACCTCCAATTGCAATCTCACTTCCATCACTTGGTTACTACAAATGGCTTAGAGAATTTTTGAGCTTTTAGGAATGGGGCATGAGTAAGAGCATACTTTATTTGATCAACGACCTTACTGAATTCTATATTCATTTAAATTATCTTCCCTTTCTTGAGTTGATATGTAAGGGTTCCTGCTATGAAAGCATAATCTTTAATGAACATGTGATAAAAGCCTATCATCCCACTGAAGATTCTAATTTCTTTTACCAAGGTAGGTATATGCCGTTGTTCCACAACTTCCATCTTTTTGGGGTCAACAAAGATCCTATCTTTGGTGAGACGACATGCCCCAAATATTCAACTTTGTCCACAAACAATATACATTTGTTTTCTTGGCAAATAAATGGTTTTATATGAAAAGATCAAGTACCTACTTCAATACATCATCATGATTTTCTTCAAAATTTTGAATAAAGCAATATATCATCGAAGAAGGATGTCCAAGTGCTGGAGAATATCTTTCATAAGACAATTGAAAGTCGTAGGAGCATTTCTTAAATCAAAGGACGTCACAATAAACTCAAAATTCCCATACATAATGTTGAAAGTTGTCTTTGGAATGTCCTCCTTCTTGATGAAAATTTAGTAATATCCTGATTTGAGGTCTAGAGAATATCTATACTCCATGAAGTCTATCAAGTTGATTATCAATCCTAAGGATAGGGTATTTATTCTTGATGGTCACTTGATTTAGATTCCTATAATCAATGCATAATATCAAAGTACCATTATGATTCTTTTGGAAGCGGACATGTGCACCCCATGGAGTAACGCTAAGTCAAATGAATCCTTGTTCTAATGATTGATTCAGTTTGGATTTGTGCTCAATACCTTCTGGAATGGGCATCGGATAGGGTTGTGGAGATACTAGGTGAGCTCTAGGATGAGATCTATCTCATGTTCCACTTCTCTAGGTGGCGGTAACTTAGTTAATGCTTCTAGAAAGAGGTCTTCATAATCACTTAGCCAATTTGGTTCAACTCCTAGGTAATTAACATCCCTTTCATTGACTTTTATCAACTACATAGGGTTACCTTTTTGATATCTTTTTGTGGTTGAAATAAGATGTAGGTCACTCTTTCCTTTTTTCCCTTGTATTTATTTGACAATACCATCTATACCTTTGAAACTCACTATTCCCTTACTGCAATTTGTGTTGGCTTGGTTGTCATGAAGCCATTGCATTCTTAATATGACATCATAACTTCCCAAAGGCATGACATAAAAAGAACATCTAGTAGTATTCCCCCGTATGTCAAAACTTAAACACTTTAACTATTTCATTAGTTTTATCTATTTTCCCACTTGCTAGCTCAACTAGAAAAACTAATCCTTTTCTTGTGTTGAGATGAAATGCATTTCTTGGCTAAAATAATAAATGAGAAGAGTTAATTTTCATCTTTGTAAATATTTGGCATTTTGATGAGTGAAGCTTGAGAAAGGTCTCCTTCTTTGTGGGGATGGTAGCAAAGATCTTGAACCTTGTTCTTTAATTTCTTCCTCCAAGGTCTCCAGAGAAGTAGCATTAGCCTTTGCAATTGGTCAGCCTCAATTTGTGTTACTTTGCATCCCTCTTTGATTTTAACTTGAAGATCCTTGATTAAACTTGGAGCACTTCTTTGAGGTATCTCCAAGAAATCCTTTATTTGATGATTAGCATTTAAACACCTTTATTTGATGATTAGTGTTTAAAAACCGTAGGCATAAATTCTCATTCTTTGCTTTCATGTAGACATTAATTGGCAACTTGTCCACTTTGTTGCTCCATTTGCTTCCTCTGGTTGTTTGCAGAAAACTTGGTGGTGTCCTCCCTTTCCCGCTCATAGATTTTGGCCATAAAAACAACATTGTTTATTGAAATAGGGTAGTTTCCTTCCTCCTTGCTCCTTAAAGGTTTATCCAAACCCTTTATGAACTTACTAATCCTCAAAGCTTTATCTAAGACTAGGCCATACCTCTCTAAGTTGAGGTATTCTTGATAAAAAAAACATCTAGGCTTCTAGGCTTTGATTGAAATAATTCCCTTTCCTTTTGGATTTTGTAGTGGGGAGGGCTATAATGATCCATAAAATATTCTTCAATTCTTTCCCAAGAGATAGTGGTCTCATCAATGTTGTTGGCTCTACATATGTTTTTCCTCCAAAGATTTGCTTGTCCAACTATTCAAAGACGGGCTATTAAACTCTATGAAAGTGAAGTAATCTTCCAGGTCCTCTACTCACTTCTTATTCACTTGACTTTTTTTCCTCCTTCAAAGATAGAAGGCATTGAATATTTGAGCATACCTTTCAAGGCATTATCCCCTAAGATAAGAGATCTTTGGCTTACTTGATGAAAATTTTCTTGATGCTCATTAGGTAAAAGATGATCCATTTGAGGAACTTGCTCCACATAAATGTGACTCACTTTCTCCGAAGTTAGTTTTCATAGAACTTGGATTGGTATCTCCATTTCATTGATGTTGATTGATAGTGGAGAGTTGTTGGGATCCATTTTAAGATGTAACAAATAAATTCTTTCCAAGACTTTGAGATAATCAAGGGGAAAATTTCACTAAGCCGATAACCAAACATTTTGATATCATAAGTTAGGTTGCATTCTAAATGAACTCTCACAAACATAGAATAATTTTTAACTAAATACCAAAATTCTTTTCGCAAAAAATATTTCATGAGGATAAAAATCCATTTTTACATAATTTCTCATACAAAAATATCATCATAAGAATTGTTCTTCTTCTTTCAGCGTTCTGTACGGTTCATGCAACCCACGGCCTCCTTTGGTTTATAGGGGCAAACACCCTTGGTTGCCCGGGATCCCATGAAGGGGCGGCTCGAATCTGAGATGGATGACCACGGTGGTGGAAAAAAACTCTATGTTCATGCCCTAGGTGCTTCTTCGTCAGATGGAAGGTAAGGAGAGGAAGCAACTTCTCGCCTACCCTGTTCAGCCGTCACAGGAAACATTAAGTGTAACTTTGCCTCTCGACCTTGTCAAAAAGCAGCTGTGGACTTGTTTGCGAGCTCTGCTCTGATTTTTGGGTATACCGATCGAATCCCCTCCCGATCTGAATTGCAAGAGTGGCTATTTTGGGGTTCTCTAGTTCTATTACATGGGAAAGGGTTTTTTTACTATTGTTTTTGCGGAACGCTCCTCTGTACCGGTGATTCTCTCCAAGGTTCCTCTGTTTTGGAATAGAGGTTTGATGCATGTGCTTCCTTGGGATCCTCGGTTGTTTGATATTAATGTGGGACTGGCTGATGCTTGCCCTGTATATGGGTCGAGTTCCTCCCTGGCTATGGTCTTCTTTGGGCTTGTTTGTAGAGGTTTTAGGGAAACCCCTGTTTGTTCCCTCGAATCCGGCAATGGGAAAAGGCTCGAATAATGTGTGTATTTGCTGGAATATAGCTCGTACTCCTCCTAAGCATGTGGATATTCAATGAGGAGGTCTAACATTCTTTGGTGGCAGTTTTCATTGTAAACAAGTTTGGGCACTTTGCTTGATCTTGCCCCAACCGACTGTCGGCCTCCCCTTCTCAGCAGCATGCTAGTGGTGCTCCTCCTGAACCACAGGTTAACCATATCCCAGGGCACAACCTAAACAACAATGATGTAAATCATGGGGGTTCTTCTCAGCCCACTCATCCTGGTTAAGCTGCTTCTCCTGTACAAACTATTCCGCCTGCTGTTAATAGTCCTAATGTAAATAACCCTCCTAATGTAGATAAATTTCTTTAACTCCTCTTCTCAGGGGCCTTCTTTTGTCTCACCTATCAGATCATCACATGCTAGACGGCTTGGGATTAATGGAGCAAATCGACTGATGGCAACCTCTTCATCGGGATTGTCTCCTAGTAACTTGTGTACAGACGACTCACGGTCCTCAGGAGACTCAACAGATATTGTTATCTCAAGTATTAGACCATCTCCCTCTAGGAGGAAAATTTCAGCTATGGATCAGTCCTTTCAAGAGTCTCCCAATAGGTATTCTGTTTTGCATAATATTGAGGACGATTCTATGGAAGCTCAAATTCAAAAGGAACTAGATATAATAAATCATCATGAATAGGGTTTGCTTGAGTCTCAGCTGGAAGTCTTAGAACAAGATGATCTGGATGTAGACTTGGCCCCTAATCTTAAGGAGAATAATGGGTAGATTTACTGGTATCTCATGGAATGTGAAGGGGATAAAAAGTAAACAGAAATCCTCGCTCTTTTGGTCTTATGTAGCTAAGCATCCTGAAGTTTTGATTTGGGGTACCCAGGAGCATCATTTGTATGGATCCCAAGTGAAAAAGAAAGAAGGTTTTGCTAAGAAAATAGTGTTTTATGGTGGTAATCATAATTCCTTCAGTGGGGTATGTACTATGGTCAGTCGTAACTTGTGTCCGACAGTGGTAGCAAATCATCCCTCTGGTAGAGCACTAATCTTGGAAGTTTATTGGGCACATCAAAAAATTTGGCTGATCAATGTTTACGCTTCCAATCATTATAAGGAAAGGAAGGTGTTGTGGAGATGGTTGAATGACTTGCAAGGGACTGTTCCCTACATTTTATTCGGTGACTTTAATATGGTGGAGGAGGTGAAAGACAGGACTGGATCTGCCTCTGTTCTTATGGGTTCAGAAAAAAGAGCTTGGGACCAGCTGATTGCAAACAAGGGTTTGAAGGATGCTTGGCATTTGGGTGATTGGGCATCATCATCGGGTCATACCACGCGTCTACCTCTTCCCGATTAGATAGAATCTATTTTTCTCATACTGCTACATTCTTTTTTGGGATTTTGGGGACTTCAACGTCTCTACTTCCAAACCCCCTGGAAAACCTAGGATGTTGATTGTTAATTCTGAATTACTCAAAGATTCCAGATTTCAGCAAGTTCACATGCATATTCAGTCTTAATGTGGCTGTTGCTCATCATTCTCCTTTGGCATGGGCTCAGTTTGTTTGTGCTATTCAGCAGGCTATTAGATCTAATGAAAAAAGAATTGTTGCACACTCTCGCCTTCTAGAAAGTAGGGCAGTGTAGGAACGTGGTGTTTTACTTCAGAAGTAGCAACAGTCCCCTCTCACCTCTTTGGAACAGGTTCGACTAAATGAATGTAAACTAGAATCCTATCTCGCCATGTTTTTTTTTCTACTCAGGATGCTTCTTCAAAGTTTTTCTTTAGGTATTTGAAAGCTAAGCAAAACAGGGCAAACGTGGTGTCAGTAAAAGACAATAATGGATTAATCATTACTAACCCCAATCAGATGGCTCATTTGTGGTTGCAACAATTGGGTTCTTCTATAGGTCTTGCCGAAGATACTAGTACAGAAAGGTCGCATTGCTCAGAATTATGTCTTGATCATGTTAAAATGAAGTCCCTTCTTCGCTCCCCCTTTGGCACAAACAAATTGTAAGCTGGCTAGGAAACTTCATAAGGGATTGCAGTATTTCAAAGATGTTTGGGATGGCCCTCTTATTGGTTGGAGAGACTCTCAACAATTGAAGGTCATGTTTGGTTTGTCTAGATATTTTTTATCTCAGATCATGCTTTCTATTGCTCAGCTGCCTATAAATACTCAAACCAATTCAGCATCTTGGTTGACTGAATGGTTTTAAGGTCTTAACCAGATTTGGAAAGTTCATTGGTCAGATACTCATTGGCAACATCTGACGGAGACTTTGTCGTAGACCCCTGTTCCTAAAAAGTTTTCCTGCTTTTTGTGGAAGGTCATACCAACCGGATTCAAAATGGCTCGTAGAAATATGGCTTCTCCCATCTGTCATAGATGTCACACAGTTGAAGAGAATATTATTCATCTGTTTTGGCAATGTCCTCCTCTCAGAGTGTTTTGGATGCAAATGTCAAGATGGATTTTTGGTTAGCTGGGTATTAGGGCTCGCTGTTTTGATTGATCGGCCTTCAACATCCCATGTCTTTGGAACATCTTGTAGCCTTCACTATTTGTAGTAGATATGTCTATTTCTGGGGAGTTTGGTGCTCTAGAAACACCATTATATATATGAAGGATCTCATTGCCAATCAATCCCTGCTACAAACGTACAATTTCATTGTGTTTTTGTCCTTCAGGATTATTTGCAGGCACAGTCTTCTTCTTCCTCTGCCTGGCAGGTCTTGCAGGCAGAGATGACCTAACATATTTCTTTTATTATTTTGCATGAGATTATTCTACACGGACCTAACTTGTTTGGAGCATGCATCCAGCGGACCTGAAGCGTTGAATCTGTCAGTTATTTGCCTTTTTTGGGAGTATTCTGATTAAACAGCTTGGTCCTTGTTTGTTTTGCCCGTGGTGCTTCTTTACTTGGTTCCCTCTTATGCTGCAGCTCATTTTCATGTTCAGTTCAAGGATGCATGTATATGTTGATACAGCAGATTATAGTGGAATTGCTCCCTTCCCCCTCCTTCTCCCCCCTTTCCCCTTTGTAAGCTGATATATATAATTAAAATAATTTATTTCCACTAAAAAAAACAAAAAAAAAAATCATCTTAAGGTTTGGATTGAAAACAAAAAAGGTATTGTACAATATTTTATCCAAAAAGACCCTTCTTGGTTTTCGGCCTATTCATTTCATTTTTTTTAATAGTGGAAATAGATTGATTTATTATATTTAGGGAAGGAAAGAAAGACTATGACATATATGTCCAAGCTTCAGAATATACAATTATCTACGCCACCAGGCTATATGATAGAATTTACAAAAATATATCCTAAAAAAACTAGCTAAGAAGTTTCTAGTTGTTGGAGATAGCGTAGCTCATGTCCGTTCATGTGTGTGTGCATCAACCCTTACATGTTCGCCCTCGTGTGTCCACCCTTGTGTGTCCTTATATGTATGTGCGTGTGAACCACCTCTTATGGTGGATAGGATTAGTGTGCCACATGTCGCTATCCTATTGTGTGTGATAAGATAAGGCTTCAAGCCCACGAAAGCATTGTACTCGACGAAGCTTCAACTCAATCAATCTAATCATTGATCATGCAATCTGTCTCCTATCTTTTGAGCCCTTTGCTACTTTCTCTCTTCTCCATCTCTACGCACACCATCATGGAGGTGTTCCACCCGCCATAGCTGCAATGTACCTCTCTGTTTTCTACAAATGGTATCAGAGCGCTCGTTACCAAGAATAAGAAGAAGGTGGATGCCTGCGCCCACCTATTATAACACATCCGTGAAGCTCGCACGACCCGCCCACCATGGAAGCCCATCCCCTCCTACATCACATGTTTTCGTAGTTGTGTTGGATCACTTTAATGAACCTTATTATTAAGGTTTAATATCATTCGTCAATGCATCTTCCGTCGTTCTTAACCCACCTGTCGGTCGACCTCGCCCACCTCTCTCGCTGTCTACCAGACGCAAAAGGTGACTACGCCCAGTGGTCCATTGCACCATGGTTCTCTTGCTCATGTGAGAGTGTCTAGTGCTAGCTACTTCCCCCATCGTGCACTTGTGCACTCTCACCCAACATCGCCCCTGCGTTCTGCGTGCGTCACTACACGGCTACCCTCCGCGTGGCCACAATCCCACAGCTCGCGCTGTGAGCTCAGCCCGCAACCTTTTTAAAGATGTTTTTAGACATTAAGGTTTTAAAACCTTAGTTTAAAAACCTAAAAAATAGCATATTGAGCTGGCTTTTTTTAAGCCGAGCCCGTCTTCATCGTATATTGAAGCCATCACTAACACATTGAGAGTCTCTCGAGTCCTTAGCCCTAGCCCTCGTGCCTGAAATGACCTACCAAATAGCATTTGCTTGGCGTAGATGCCGAAAAAGGCGACATCACCGGCATCGAGGGGGGATGTAACCTCTCCCAAACTTTATTTTTATGTTTTTGTGTGTGTTTGAGTTGGGTCCTCTGCTCGGGATGTCCCTCGAAAAAGAGTTGTAATAAATGTTTGTCGTGTGTTGTGTTTGTACCGCCTTGTTGTTATAAAAGGCTACATGTTACCTCTTATACCCTAGTTAGGAGCCAGGGGGCCCGGGGGTTTGGAATGATGGAAGCCAATGTATGTATGTGACACTCCTATGGATCAGGCCTGGAATGATTCCAGGATGTTGGGCCATGGTCCCATAGACCTTTGAGTCTTGTGTGCATCCATGCTTAGACTTGGGGCCTCTAACCACGCTCTAATGCAACCATGAGACTGCCTAGTTGAGCCTCTAAGTCATGCCCATACTTAAGCCATTGAGTTGGCATATAGAACATGTCTAGCCTCTGAGTTGGCATGGAGACATGGTATAGTCTAGAGGTCATTGAGTTCCTGAAGGTTTTCCTTGACATTCCCACATTTGGTCCGAGGGGGGTGTTGGAGATAGCGTAGCTCTTGTCCGTTCATGTGTGTGTGCATCAACCCTTACACGTTCGCCCTCATGTGTCCACCCTTGTGTGTGTCCTTATTATGTATGTGTGTGTGAACCACCTCTTATGGGTGTATAGGATTAGTGTGCCACATGTTGCTATCCTATTGTGTGTGTGTGTGATAAGATAAGGCTTCAAGCCTACAAAAGCATTGTACTCGATGAAGCTTCAACTCAATCAATCTAATCATTGAGTCATGCAACCTGCCTCCTGTCTTTTGAGCCCTTTGCGACTTTCTCTCTTCTCCCTCTCTCCATCTCTATGCATAGCATCATGGAGGTGTTCCACCTGCCATAGCTGCACTGTACTTCTCCATTTTCTACACTAGTAACTCAAAATTATGTCTCAAGGATATGTGGTATCCATCGCAGATAAAGAACCAGCAACAACAATGTCCTTAAAATGCTAAGTACGTATATATCAAAGTTTGAAAATCTCAAAAGAGAATGTAGTAGAATTTCTTGACATGAAATCTTCTTATTTGTCGATGGGCTCTTTCCCCTCCTCTAGGACGGAATGATCCTTTATCCTAGGAAAAGCAAGAGTCACCTAGTGGGCCCTTTAACCACCTATGGTTTTTTTCCATCCTACCACCTTGTTTCCTCAAAATACACATTGTAGTCACCATGGCCAACGACTCTTAATACACAGAGGTTTCATGACCGACACCCCAAAGTTATCCCTTTCCACCCCAAAGTTATCCCTTTCGAGAGACACAAAGGGTCATTCCAAGATCCCTAGTGATCTGAGTCCCAATTCCCTTCATCATGGACCCAAAGGAAGTCAATTAGTGACATCATTACATCATCAAATAATAAATCTTTTGATTATCAACATAGATATCATGATGCCTATGAATCAACTCTTCTACTCATCATGAAAACACGTTCATATTATCATAACTCATATCATTTCTTTACCTTAATGAAGACATTAACTTTGCTCATAAACATCACTTTTTCAATATACCTTAAAAACATTTTTTTATATGCATCCCCCTCTTAATTCCAATATAGGGGCTTCATCAAAAGCACATCATCATTCACATAATTACATCCTCTCTTTTTCTTAAGATTTTCACATCAAATAATTTTCAATCTCTAAATTTCTATAACTTCTATTTTTTCTTTTTCAAGGAGTGAATAAATATTTCCTATTAAGGGTATAATAATCTTTATCTCTCTAAAAGTCTATTTTTATAAAAAAATTTATTTGAGTCATAATGTCATCATAATCTCTTTTGCTAAATTTGACACTCATGTATTTAGAAAGCACCAATATCCTTGATCCTCTTTTTATGTCTTACCATGGGACCCACTTTTTGATGTTAATACCAGTCTTTCTAAGTCGTGCCTTGTCTAGGTGGAGTTTCTTAACCTATCGCCATGGCTCTGGTCTTCGTTTGGTCATTTTGTTGCAACGTCAGGAAACCTCCATTCAACTCCGCACTTGGTAAGGGCTCCAATAAGGTTTGTATCAGTTGGAACACTCAGATCATTCCTCCCCGTAAACATCTTGATGTCCAATTAGGAGGATTAGGGGTTTTGAGGATCAGTGTTGTGTTTGGCACTTTCTTTGGAGCTTGTTTTCATTGCAACAGATTTGGGCCCTTTGTGAGGGCCTGCCCTCATAGGGCCTCATCCCTAGCTGCTCAACAGGGTGTTTCTCCTCAATCGTCCATCCCTGGTAACCCTCACCCGGAACAATCTAAGTCACCTGTCCATGAAAATATCCCCCCTGTGACTGTTGAGGTTTCACCCACTAGGTCAACATCTTGTCCATCACAGTATCTAATACTCATGCTTCTCATCATTCTCTTGGGAGCATTTCTATCTCCCATTGATCTGCCTTGCATGTTAGACAGCCACAACATCCTAACCCTCATGTACCATCATCTATATCAAAATCTACTTCATGTTCTTCTCAAGGTCAACATACAAATCTAAATCGACCCCCACATATAGATATACCATCTGAGCATACTTCTAAGTCATCAAAGGAGTCTTACTCACCTTTCTCTGGCTAGACATGCACGATCCCCCTTACATTTGAATACCACGGCTTCATCTCGGCCTGTTGATGTGTTTCCCAACAGATATTTTGTTCTTCAATCTTCTGAAGAACATTCTATGGAAGGTCGTCTTCAATATGAATTGGAATTAATTAGATAATAGGAGCAAGGCTGGCATCTCTTGGAATGTGAAAGGAATAAAGGGTAATGACAAGTGAGCTACTTTTTGGTCTTATGTTGGGTCTCGTCCTTCTGTCTTATTTTGGGGCATTCAAGAGCATCATATGTGTGGTTCAAAGGCTAAAAGGAAGTAGTTTATTGGTTAAAAATTGGTGTTTTATGGAGGTTATCCTACTGGCTTTAGTGGAGTCTACAGTATAATTGGTGTTTTATGGAGGTTATCCTACTGGCTTTAGTGGAGTCTTACAGTATAATTCATAGAGTCTTACAACCCTCTGTAGTGGCCAATCAGTTGTCTAGTAGAGCACTTGTTGTAGAAATTTACTTTGGTTGTTGGTCAATATCTATGCTTCAAATAACTAGAAAGAAAGAAAATAGTTGTGGGATTGGTTAGGAGATTTATCCTCCACTCATCCTTGGATTCTGTTTGGTGATTTCAACATGGTTGAACATGCCAAGGATAGAGTTGGCATGGCTACTACTCTGTTGGGATTTGAGAAACAATGTTGGGATAGATTGATTTCATAAAGGGGGTTGCTGTATGCATGGACAATAGGTGACTGGGCTTCTCATCTTGGTCATACATATTTTAGCCTACAATATGCTTCAACTTCCTCCCGCCTTGATAGGATTTACTTTTCATATCATGCAGATTGGTTACCCCATACTCTCATGATAGATGTTTGGCATGATACTATCCTTTCGGATCATTATCTTGTTTTTTGGACTTTTGGGGACTATTCAACCTCTTTTTCTAAACCTGCAAGCCGTTCTAAATCTCTAATTGTCAATTCCACCTTGTTGTTTAGTCCATATTCAAGCACTTGTTGTAGCCCTTGCTCATCACTCTCCGAATCCTTGGGCTCAATTTGTGTGCGCCATCCAACAAGTTATTAGGTCTAATGGAAAAATATCATCTAATTTGTCTCGATAGCTTGAATATGAAACTATTGATACTCTCACTTCCTTGTTTTTTAAAAAAAAAAGATGACTTCTCTCTCAATGTGACAGAGGAACAACAACTTCAAGATGATAAATGCAAGATTCATAGCTTTTGAGTTGTCTAGGGTGCAAAAAGCTAGAATATTGTCCAGGAAACATTTCTTTGCCTTGGAAGACGCTTCTTCAAAATTCTTTTTTAGATCCTTGAAGAACAAGAAAAGAAGAGATTCCATATCTTCATGTTTCTGATACTTCTGGTCTGATCATTAGAGATCCAAATGTTATGGCTAAATCATCTTAGTGCATCCATTGGCTTGCCAAAGGATAGATCTTCTCATAGATGGCAAGCCGAGGTACAATGTCTACACCTGATTCACCCCACTATTTCTAATGATCAAGCTATTTAGCTTGCAAGGGATATTCAAATGGAAGAATGCTTTGAGGCATTATCACAGATGGGAAAGGATAAATCCCCAGGCTGGGATGGATTGATAGTTGAATTCTTTCTGCAATTCTGGGATAAATTGGGCCCTTCAGTTTGGACAATTGTGAATAAGGCTTACCTTTATGGACAGCTATAACCTCTATCAAATAAGGGATGATTAAACTCATTCCTAAACAACTTGCTGCTTTCTCCCTCAACCATTGGAGACCCGTTTCAATGATGCATGTTTTGTACTACAAAATCTTCGCAAATGTGGTTGCCAACATACTTGCTCCTTTACTCACTCATGTTGTCTCTCCTCATTAACATTGTTTTACTAAAGGAAGATCTATTTATGACAACATTTATGCTGCTTTGATAGGCTATGAAATGGCTCAATCTACTTCTCAAAAATGTGTGCTCTTGCAATTGGATCTGGAAAAATCCTATGACAGGGTCCAATGGTCTTTTCTTTCTATTGTACTGACCAAAATGTGGTTTGGTCACAAAATTGTTAATATTATCTTGGTTCTTTGTAAAGGAGCTTCATCCTCTCTCTTGTTCAATGGGGTGGTTGTGGGAGAATTCAATCTGTTTAGATTTGTCTGTCAGGGATGTCCACGAGCTCCACTACTTTTTGCTATTATCTCTCATCATCCACTTATTCTAGCCTTGGAATAGGTTGCTTCTATGGGTCTTATACAGGGTTTGAAAATCTATGAGTAGCAGCAGCTGATAATCAAATGTTTTGCAGATGATTCTCTCATATTTCTATAGGCTGATTCTCAAAATCTCAGGAATGCCTTTAATGTTATTGATACATTTGGGTTGGCCTCTCGCTTAAAATGTAATAAATTGAAATCTAGGCTCATCTCTCTGACAGAAGATGATATATTTGACTCATCTTACTGGCAAGGTAGTGTGATTATAAAAGGGACTCTGTTTAGACATCTTGGGGCTCCCATTGGAGTTCAAGTCACTAATAAACTGGTGGTACAACGGGTTCTCAACAAGGTCATGTCTAAGATAACCAGATGGAGATTTAATTTCTTGTCTCTTTTTGGTAGGATCAAAGTTATAAATGCTATCTTTTTGCCTTATATTCGGTACTTTTACCCTCTTCTCAACTTTAAAAAATATCATTGAAAAGAGGTCGTATCTCATATAAGATCCTTTCTTTGGAAGAAAACTGGCAGATCCATGGCTTGGATAAAATGGGAACGGGTATGTAGGCCTAAGCAGCTTGGAGGCTTGGGGATTTTACATCCACAATCACATTGTATTTATTGCATTAAATGCCAAATTTTTGACCTTCTCTCAAAAGAAACAAATCTGGGCTATCATGATGAAACTTTTGTTGCAGTCTGCTCTAATCCATAGTAAGAGTGGTTTCTCGAAGGGAATGACATGGTACAATATGGTCTTCTCCTGGGCTCCTATTCAGCTTAAATCCTCTCCATTTGTTTTTTCCACTATTCAAAACTGTATTTTTATGGAGTCTTTGGTAGAGCCCTCTCTTCCCTCAACCCTTAGCTTTCATGAATCTTAAAACTGCCAGAAGATTGCACAACAAGGGAATCCAATATGTTGGTGATTTGTGGGATGGAGAGAGGTTGAGCAGCTATCTGTTATGTTCACACTACTCCCTTCTGATTTACCCTTTTTGTCTCAGGCTTTGGATATGGTCTCTCACCTACACCACTAAATACTCAAGTAACCACAGATGATAGATTGGAGAATACTCTTTATACATACTCAGCAACAACTATCTGAGGCCTGGCATGCTCTTTAGGCTTGGTTGGACTCTCCACTTAGGTTGAACATTCATTTTGTTCTTTGCAGGTGATATCATTCCAGTCTTTCTAGCCTCATGCTCCCCCGATTCACTACACTTCAGGCCAGATTTACATCCTCTTACCATTACACCCTCTCAACAACTAGATGAAGATCGTTGATGCTGGTTTTTCAGATGAATATAACACATGATTGTTGGATATTATCATCTGCTTTCCTTGAGGAAAGAGTAGTATTCTCCACAGATTTTGGAACACCTTCTCACTGCAGATCTTATTTTGGTATGATGAACATATTGTTACCTCTCTCTTCCCTATAAAATAATATACTATAAAAACTATTTCCACTAAAGAAAAAGCGACATCTTTAAAAATAACATATTTATCTACTTTTCTCATTTTCCACAACTTTTTTAGTGAAAAAGACCGCTTCTCATGCATAATATTAATTTAAATCATAATATGAATTGTAAAATGAATTTCATATTCTTAAATATCAAAAAGTGTATAACTTTGATTTTGATATGACTTGAACTAAATTGAAAATCGATGATATTCTATTCGTTTAATAAATATTATGTCTTTATTCTAATTATTAATTTTTATATTATACCCTAAAATAGGTATCTTACATGTTGGATACCCCTAACCTATAAGTGACAGAGCAACATTGCCAAAGCTATGCCACACTGAATATTTGGTTGGGAATACACATTACGCCACATCTGCAACTTTGCCTTCAATCTATGCAAGTTTGTAGTCATTATGTCCCAATTACACGTGTCCATCATGTCTACCCATGCATATCTCAAGCAACCTCATATCTATGCCTATTCATGTTTCTATCTATGCTTATTCAGATTTCTATTTATGCCTATTAATTAGTGTTCCTAATTAATAGGAAAGTTAAGGTAGAACCTTAGGATAATTTAATCTTAAAGTTTTACCTAAGGTATCCAATAATTTACTTAATTTTAAATTATTAATTAATTTATTAAAAAATAATTTTAAAATATTTTGTACACTTCACATCTTTATCGGATTAATTTTCTAGAATTTTAGTTATTTTAAATTTTAGTTTTTAATGATTTTTTTAATTTCAATATTTTTTTTTCTCACATCATGATTTCTCTCTCTAATCGCCCTCTCACTCTCTTTGGTACCAGCCCACATCAAGGCTCTGTATCTCTCTTTCGCATTTCTCTGATGATGTCCCCCTCACTGTTCTGTGTTTCTCTTGCTCTCTCTCATCAAGGTGTCTCTCTCTCTTTTGCATCTCTCTGTTGGCCCTTATTGTTGTGCACATCATCCTTGTCATAGCATGCAGCTCATAAGGATCTCTTCTCCATCTCCTCTTTCCCATAGTGTATAGCTCACAAGGATCTCTTTTGCACCTCCTCATTCGCTCTCCTTCCTTCCCATAGCGTATAGCTCACAGGGATCTCTTTTACACCTCCTCCTTATTCGCCTTGCCCTCCTCTCCTTCCTTCTCCCCAACGTCTTCCTCTCCATAGCTCACCCTTTTTATAGGCATGGTTGGGTCAGTAATGGTAGCTCGCCTTGCCCTCCTCTCCTTCCTTCTCCTCGATGTCTTTCTTTCCATAGCGCGCCCGTTTTATAGGCATGGCTAGGTTGGTGATGGTAACCTCTGGAACATTCTAGAGAGGTCGCTTGAAGAGTCTTCAAGATAGAGAACATGAGACATGTCCACATATTTTTTACTCCCATTTTAAGGTATCCTAAGGTTTAATTTGCTAATCTTTTCTCATCTATTAATTATTAGAACACGCCTAAAAAAACTCTTCAGTGGAACCTATTCATGTACATGACCTTTTGTTCATAGAGATTTGGCTAGAATACAAACAACCAAATATTGTTGCATGCATAATTATGTTGAGGCAAATGTAATGATGGTGGTGTAAAAAGGTTCCACTGAAGAGTTTTTTCAGGCATGTTCTAATAATTAATAGATGAGAGAAGATTGGTAAATTAAACCTTAAGAAACCTTAAAATGTGGGGTAAAATTGTTCAGGCATGTTCTAATAATTAATAGATGAGAGAAGATCGGTAAATTAAACCTTAAGAAAACTTAAAATGTGGGGTAAAAAATATATGGACATGTGTCATGTTCTCTATATCAAAGGCTCTTCAAGTGACCTCTCTAGAATGTTTGAGAGGTCCTAGCCATGCCTATAAAAAGGGCGAGCTATGGAGAGGAAGATGTTGGGGAGAAGGAAGGAGAGGAGGGCAAGGCAGGCTACCATTACTGACCAAGCCATGCCTATAAAAAGGGCGACCTATGGAGAGGAAGATGTTGGGGAGAAGGAAGGAGAGGAGGGAAAGGCAAATAAGGAGGAGGTGCAAAAGAGCTCCCTGTGGGCTGTACACTATGGGAAGGAGGATCAGATGGAGAAGAGCTCCTTATGAGCTACATGCTATGGGAAAAGAATGATGCGCACAGCAATAAGGGCCAGCAGAGAGATGCAAAAGAGAGAGACATATGCCTTGATGAGAGAGCAAGAGAAACGTAGAACAGTGAGAGGGACACCAGAGAAATGCGAAAGAGGGAGACAGAGCTCTTGATGTGGGCACCAAACAGAGAGAGTGAGAGGGAGATCAGAGAGAAATCATGATATGAGGAAAAACGTATTGAAATTTTTAAAAAAATGAATATTAAAATTTAAAATAACAAAAATTCTAAAAATTTAATGTGGTAGAGATGTAAAGTGTAAAAAATAGCTTATTTTTTTAATAAATTAATTTTAAAATTTAAATTATAATTTAAAATTAAGTAAATTATTGGATACCTTAGATAAAGCTTTGGGATTAAATTATCCTAAGGTTCTACCTTAGATTTCCTATTAATTAGGGATATTAGTATCCCTAATTAATAGGAAATCTAAGGTAGAACCTTAGGATAATTTAATCCTAAAGTTCTACCTAAGGTATCCAATAATTTACTTAATTTTAAATTATTAATTAATTTTTAAAATTACTTTATTTAAAAAATTAATTGTAAACTATTTTTACACCTTGCATCTCTAGCGTATTAATTTTTTAGAATTTTAGTTATTTTAAATTTTAAATTTCAATGATTTTTTAATTTCAATATTTTTTCCCTCATATCACGATTTCTCTCTCTGATCTCCTTCTCACTCTCTCTTTGGTGCCCACATCAAGGCCTCTATCTCTCTCTCTTCCGCACTTCTCTATTATCCCTCTCATTGCTCTCTCATCAAGGCGTCTGTCTCTCTTTTGCATCTCTCTACTGGGCCTTATTGCTATGTGCATCATCCTTTCCATAGCGTGCAGCTCATAAGGAGCCCTTCTCCATCTCCTCCTTCCCATAGCGTACAACTCACAGGGAGCTCTTTTGCACCTCCTCCTTATTCGCCTTGCCCTCCTCTCCTTCCTTCTCCTCGTCTTCCTCTCCATAGCTCACCCTTTTATAGGCGTGGCTGGGTTGGTAATGGTAGCTTGCCTTGCCCTCCTCTCCTTCCTTCTCCCCAACGTCTTCCTCTCCATAGCTCACCCTTTTTATAGGCATGGTTGGGTTAGTGATGGTAACCTTTGGACCGTTCTAGAGAGGTTGCTTGAAGAGCCTTCGAGATAGAGAACAGGACACATGCCCATATTTTTTTTAACCCCGCATTTTAAGGTTTCCTAAGGTTTAATTTGTTGATCTCCTCTCATCTATTAATTATTAGAACATGCCTTAAAAAACTCTTGAGTGGAACCTATTCATGTACATGACCTGTTCATATAGATTTGGCTAGAATACAAACAACCAAATATTGTTGCATGTGCAATTATGCTGAAGAAAATGTAATGATAGTGGTGCAAATTGGTTCCACTCAAGAGTTTTTTTAACCGTGTTCTAATAATTAATAGATGAGAGAAGATTGGCAAAATAAACCTTAGGAATCCTTAAAATGTGGGGTAAAAAATATATGGACATGTGGTCTGTTCTCTATCTCGAAGGCTCTTCAAGGTGGCCTCTCTACAATGTTCCAGAGGTTACCATAACCGACCTTGCCATGCCTATAAAAAGGGCGAACTATGGAGAGGAAGACGTTGGGGAGAAGGAATTACCGACCAAGCCATGCCTATAAAAAGGTCAATCTATGGAGAGGAGGGCAAGGCGAATAAGGAGGAGGTGCAAAAGAGCTCCCTATGAGCTATACGCTATGGGAAGGAGGATCATATGGAGAAGAGCTCCTTATGAGCTGCACGCAATGGGAAGGATGATGCGCACAACAATAAGGGCGAGCAAAGAGATGCAAAAGGGAGTTACAGACGCCTTGATGAGAGAGAGAGCAAGAGAAACACAGAATAGTGAGAGGGACATCAGAGAAATGCGGAAGAGAGAGACAGAGGCCTTGATGTGGGCACCAAAGAGAGAGGGAGAGGGAGATTAGAGAGAGAAATCCTGATATGAGGGAAAAAATATAGAAATTAAAAAATTATCGAAAATTATAATTTAAAATAACTAAAATTCTAAAAATTTAATACAGTAGAGATGTAAAGTGTAAAAAATAGTTTAAATTAATTTTTTAAATAAAGTAATTTTAAATTTTAATTAATAATTGAAAATTAAGTAAATTATTAGGTAGAACTTTAGGATTAAATTATCCTAAGATTCTACCTTAGCTTTCCTATTAATTAGGGACACTAATTAATAGGCATAGATAGAAATCTGAATAGGCAAAGATAGAAATCTGAATTCCTTGTCCAAGTCGTGGTGGCGGCATGTGTCCTGCCAATTCTAAGAAAAGGGCAATTTAATGGTGTAGAACCCTAAAATTATTTGAAGCCATGAACCGAAAACCAAGGGTGCCCAAGACAAAGGACCAAAAGTTGGGTAGCTAATCTCGGTTGTAGCTTTTTCACTCTTGACTAAATGAGGCGCTGAAATATGTGCATTCAATATGGTTAGTTAAAGCAATTGTGTTTGAACTTTGAAGACCTAGAGGCATATGTTCATACACATGTGTAATGTACAAACACATTATGTTCATACACATGTCTACTAATGTACAGACACATTATGGGACGTGGAAAAATTATAAATCCTTGAAAAGGCAATCGCTGCATGATGAGATTTATTAGTGTCCATAGAGTGCCTTCATTAATTGCATGTCTTTTTAAAATTAAACTTCAAGTAAAGCTTATGCTTCATTTAACACTAGATCTGTTGCAATTTAGCCACTATCTTTTACACAATATGCCCCCCTAATGAGTTTTGTAAGCGCATTCAATAATTAATATGGGGAGGGTATAAGGCAAAGTCAAAAAAATTAAAGATAACGCTATCGGGAAGGCATGGCTATAGGACACGTGCGCCTTCCGGAGGTTTCTACTCCAGAACCTTGCCGCAACACAGCTTCCGTTGATGGGGAAGAGAGCCTGACGGCATGACGTCTGCTAATGAGAGAGAGGGACGGCCTGGCGTCGTGGAGATGGAGATCGATGATAGAGAGGCTAATGCGAGAGAGAGAGAGAGAGAGAGAGAGAGAGAGAGAGAGAGAGAGAGAGAGAGAGAGAGAGAGAGAGAGAGAGACCTTAGGATAAATATATCCTTAGGTAAAAATCTTAGTTTATCCTAAGGTTTTTCACGTATTAATTAATTAGGGCCCTTTGTTATTAATTAATTAGGGCCCACAGGGCCCTAATTAATTAATAGGGAGTATCAATAGATCTGAATAGGGAATAGGGAGTATCAATATGTTGGAATTATGTTGAGAAGTGATGGATGGCAGGTATGACAAAGAAAAATGAAAGTTGTACTAAATCGGGATTAATCTTGTGATTCAAAGGGCGAAGGGGCTCAAGCTCAAATCCTTGGAAATACGAGCCAACATTGTCAGGTCGATAGTAGCCAATCTTGGGCTAGTTCTTAGTAAAACCCAGCCCTGGGCAAGTAGGCTCTAGCTCCCAAACATTCACGTACTTCTTGCTTTCCAATTCTAGCTTCCAAACATTCACGTACTTGAAGATTACTAGCTTCCCATCACGCCCCATGACCGTCGCTCTACCCCCAACAGCTAAGAGCCGGCGACCGTTGCATTCTATGAAGTGATACACAAGGTTGTTAGATCTAGCCGCCGCCACCAACTTGATTATCGTCCTCCTGCAGCTGCGTCGTCGAATCGAGGCAATATAACGCCCTCTTCACTTTGCAGAAGAAAACAACCATGCTATTCAGCACCGTGCGAGCGTTGTTGTCGAAGGGGAAATTCTCGGGTAAATTGCCGCCCCGTCGACGGCAGTCCGTGGAGGAGGCAAAAACGTGAGTCCGATACATGTAATCGATGGACAACCTTGTAGTCACCCGTAGACTTGTCTGTAAAAAATCCCCTTGGGACCGACGAATTGATGAAAAAGCCCCTGTTGGGCACTTGGGTATGATAGCATATGATCGTTTAGATAGATTGCATACGTACGTGAGCAAAACTTATGATTGAAGGGTGTTTTCGAACATATTGGAGACTCATTATTAGAGGTGTCCACACCTTGCAGACCATTGGAAAGTCCATGCCAGTGGGAATCGAGGAAACGAAATCTAGCACCATTCTTCCAATTTGAGGTCGTAAGCCCAAGACATGAAGGTGCGAGTCATACATAGGAGAGGCCGCCCCGTCTCTGAGCAGAAATAGAACGCCGGACACACGCAAGGTGATGGGAGGATATAAGCACATGCCATATCCTGCAAACCACCCTAGTTCTACATTCGTTTAGAAACAAACTTCAACTTCTCTTCTCATAAATAAACTTTTGTGTTTTGCCACAGGAAAAAAAAACAAACTTCAGCGAAGGTATCTTCTTTAATCAAAATTGAATCAATCAAAGATGGAGCCCTCTTTCAAGCCACCTCCAATCACAGTACCTTCAATCAATCAATTGTGATACTGCACTCCTAAATTAATCAAATTCAATTCTTTAAAAACTGCGCATGGTCGCATGATTCTCCAGCACGGTGGCATTACATAGGGTCAAATAAATCCTAGCTCCTTCAATCGCCACAGCGCGATGGCCAGCACTATACTATCTCTTGCACATGTGGACATGTATGAAACAAAAGATACAGATTCATCAAAAGTTAACAATTTGAGAGAACAAAAGCTACTGATTCAGCAGAAGTTAACAATTTGAGAGATTTATTTAAAGTGAATAATTTACGAGATTATAGGCATGAAACAAAAGATGTAGCAAAATGCTGTCCTTTTTATATTGTAGTTAACACAATTGCCAAAATTGGCCTTGTGTTTGTACATCAAAAAGGATTTACAGAGAAGGATTTACGATATAACCTCATGATGTGAGACGAGCATAAAATGTATTTGTACACAAAAATGGATGTACAATACAGCCTCATGATGTGAGACGAGACCATTCCTCCATGAATCTTGCTATCCCTTCGTCAACATCCACCACATGGCATCCATACAGGACAACACAATAGAGGCCTGCTTCATAGATTCCAATGGGCCAATAGGATTAATCCAAGTGTTGGGATGAGATAAATCCAAAGAATAAAAGAAAATATCCAAAAATGAGTAAATGCTCACATAAGATGAGTTGTTGACTGAGTACAAGATTTATTAGTTAAAAATTAAGAGATATTAGTAAAAAAATGAGATATTTAGAAGAAATGATACATTTTTGATACCTCAGTAAAAGGAGCGAATGCCACATCAAGGAGGACCCTTATGATTTGGAATGCAGACACTGGTTCTGGAAATCGGATCTATGTCAATATCAATGACATCTTAGTCAAAGAACTTGCAAGTGGTCTTTATCTCTTCATCTTCTATTGCACTATTTAGTACCCAATCCATAGCATAGGACCACAGGTTAGCAATAGCAAAGACTTGCAATAATAGCATGGTTAGCAATAGCACAGACTTGCAATAATAACATAATTTTAAAAACATACATGGGTGATGCCGCACTCCCTAAAGCCTTTGACGTTGACCCTTACACTAGAATACTGGAGAAAGCATTTGGTTTGTGATTTAACTAAGGAGAGACTCATTGCACAACAGCTGGCGGGGAGTCGTCGAGGGACATCGCTCGCGGCAAAGCCTGCCGAGGTCTTGATCGGCCTCGGTATGGTTAAAATGGTACGCTTCTGGTACGATGGGTGAGGACCGATAAAGCGGTCCTTGTGAGTGAAGTGCTAGGACACCTAAGTAGGATCCTAGAGGGTTCTTACCAGGTGATGCACGGGCTCGCGGGGCGGTTGCTAGGACACCCATGTGTACGTCAAGGAAGATATAGATGAACTGAAGGGAATTACTTTTGTGAACTGAATTTTGATATTGGATCTCGTTGGTTGACCAGCTGGTCTTCAATGGAGAGTCCGAATGATATATTTTTATAAAACAATGGACTCAATATTTTGGAGGATTATGATTAGTAATACTATGGTTTCATTGAAAGATTGTTTTAAAAAGATAGCCGAATCTATTCAAATGGCAATTTCATATTAGGTGTGTAAGTGGTATGACTACCTTGAATTTTGCTTGAAGCGCCAGCTAGGGGGTCTGGGAACTCTTTTCCTCAGTACCCGGGCAAAACATAACCAAATGTTTTTAAAGAAATCCCACCGATACAGTGGTTGGGCGGTTGCCTAACCCATGGGCCGATTGGGGTTAGGCTGGATCGGGGGATTCTTGTGATACAAATAGTTACGATTAAGTTACGTTAGTTAGATTAAGTCCTAAGAAGACCTTGTTCTCTGGGAGAAAATCAACAGTTGTGTCTCACAACAACAAAAGGGGGAGAAAAGCGGTGATTCTATGGACCAAGTGCAAGTCTCTTCCTTGATCTGGCCTTGTGACTTTTAGGTTCGGTAGTAGGATCAGTTGGTTAGTTAAGACTTTGACTTGTTAGATCAATTCTCCCGTTAGATGATTTTCCTGGTGCAATCGTCGGTGCCTTTCGAGTGAGGGAAGTTTTTTTGGATTCAGTTTCGGAGGAACCGTCGGGCTAGTCCCTTGTCCAGACATCCGTTGGGTGAGGCCTTGAGTGTGGATCCCTGCCCTGCATGAGAGGCTGACGTTGCTTTCACCGTTAGCGTCCTCGGAGGGGACTGGTATCAGAGCGTTGTTGGAAGCTAAGAAGGAAAAACAAATCATATCAAAAATTTATAATAAAAAACTCAGAAAGAGCATTTACGTATTGTATTTTCATTCCTTAAGCTTCATTAATGAAGACTTTTAATCAATGAATTTGGTTTTATAGATGGAAGTTCCATGCTTATCTGGTATTCCCTACCTCACCCAGTCACAAAACTGACTGCTTTTGCATTCGAGCATATCATCTTCTGGCATCTGCGCTATGACTCGAACGAGCACAGCCAGACTCGCAAACCATTTCGAGGATTTATATTTCCCACACCCAGCGGCGGCAGAGAGACGGCAACACAAGTGGTTTGAAGAAGGGCAGTATATCCATGGCTCTTACGACCATCACATAATGCTGAGGGAGAATATCTCGTTGGCCATGGTCCTGTTGAGGCTAAAGTGATTCATGGTGTTATTCTGTATCACCCCCCCACGCCTTGAGATTTCAAACTTTCCTGCCATATCTATAGACTTCTTAGCCGCTTTATTCCAAAGAGTAAGATAGTAGCTCCTTTAGCAATGAGCAGCAGTGAGCAATGAGATCAATGAGCAGTGATGGAACATTTGTATCGGGGCATGTCTGTAGTCCAGTATCGCCGTCTTATGCATTTCCTGCCGCGGAGGCTTTGACTTTCTCTGGAGCCAAGATGCTCTATGTACATATTGTAACCTTTATATAAATAAAGAAATGTATTGTGGAAAATTCTCAGTTATATAAGTGATTTGTTTATTATATGACAAATTTGTAAGATTCCTCCCTCCAGCTTTTGAGGTGTAAAGGTGTAAGAACCTCCCCTTCTATTCTTATAATCATCCCCCTCTCTGAAATGAAAGAAAGATCTTGTTTTACCATGTTTTGGCCTAGAGAGAGAAAATGTCTAGAGAGAGATAATTCAAAGTTGAGATATCTTTGGATACAAAAATTTTTCTAATGTCTAAAATGGATTCCCTTGAAATAGAAGTTCAAAATGAACTTTCCAATGTGCATTAGGAATTAATTGAAAATGTGTATAAGGGATCTTAGCCTAATGGTCTACATTTTCAGAAATTTTTGGATTAAGATCCAATTTCAGAAATTTTTGGATTAAGATCCAATTAAGGTTCCAACGGGCCAATTGGATTAATCCAAGTGTTGGGACGAGATAAATCCAAAGAATAAAAGAAAATACCCAAAAATGAGTAAGTTCTCACATAAGATGAAGAGTTGACTGAGTACAAGGTTTATTAGTTAAAAATTAAGAGATATTACTTTAAAAAAATGAGATATTTTGGAGAAATGATGCATTTTTGACACCTTGGTAAGGAGAGGGGAACCTTTGAGGTAGGCGCCTTTTTCACATGTGTGGTTGGGTTTTTGAATTTAAAAAAAAAAGTGGTATTTTTATCTCTCCTCTCTCCTGGATCAAACTAAATCTAAAAGGGAGCCAAACTGGTCCAAATCTTGTCCAAATTGAGTCAAACTGAAGCTGGAAAATTTTAGAACCCAGTTGGACTTGGTTAGTGGCCTCCCTCACCTATAAATGGATCCTCATTCCTTGTATTTTGATATTAGAGCTATACCATGCCAGTATTATCTTAAAATATCATATTTCTATTATCTCTTAAATTTTCCTCTCTTGGGAGCTTGGAGCTTTTCACTCTCTCCAACAACTCTTGAAGTTGCTCTTCACCTCTTGGTGGACCAATTGATTGGTTGGGGGCTTCACTGCTAAAATAAAGAATCAAGCCAAACTTGGAGGTAAATTTGATTTATATGGTTTTTTCAAACTATCTCAATGACTTTCTTCTTCTCAACCCCTCTCAAGCTTGAGAAGCTTTCAAAATGCTAGTTTTTATTCAAATCAAGATTTTCTTAAGTTTCTTTATGTTGGAAGCATTTTGACCATCTTGTAAATGAGGTCGTGATGAAGATCTAAAAGTGATAAAGTTGCAAACAGTTGAGAGTTAATGGAGGACGTCTGGTGTAACAAGGTTGGCCGAGGTCTTGATCAGCCTCAGTTCGATTTAAATGGTTAGCTTCCGGTACGGTGGGTGAGGGACTAAGAAAACGGCCTATGAGTGAAGCGCTAGGTGACCTGCGAGACGAAGGAGCCTAGAGGGTGCTGACCATACGGTGCTCGGGCTCTAGGTAGCCGAAGATACCCACGCGTGCGTCGGGAAAGAAAATAGAACAAGGAGTTAGAGTTGTTTTCTGAACTCGGGCATGGATCTAGTTGAATGGCCTTGCTAGTCCTCACCACCACGGATGAGTCCATGGCTCTTTGATATGGATCTGTTGGTTGATCTTACTGATTTTCAATGAAGAGTCCATCTGGATTTTTCTTATGTGATTATATTTCGAGGTACTATGAGCTAGGAACTATTGAAAAGGCCCCTGAGTGAATAGGTGGTGAGCGTTCTGGTTGCCAATGATGCCATAGATAAACCGATGATGGAATGATTGGAAATTAGGATTCAAGCTAGATATTTTGGAGGATTATGATCAGTGATACTATGGTTTCATTAAAAGATTGTTTTAAAGACAGCTGAATCTGTGAAACAGGCAATTTCATATTGGGTGTGTAAGTGGTGTGACTATCTTGAAGTTTGCTTGAAGCGCCGGCTAGAGGGCTTGGGAACTCTTTTCCCTGGTACCCACGGCAAAACATAACCAAATTTTTAAATGGATCCTATCAATACAATGGTTGGGCAGTTGGCTAACCCATGGGATGATTGGATGGGGTTAGGCTAGACTGATGAATCCCTAAAATGAGACTCAATTATGTTATGTTACGATAGTGGAAGTAAAATCCCGGATAACCCTTGTTCTATGGAAAAGAATCAACGGCTGTTCCTTTTGATGAGGAAAAACGTGTTGGTCTCTATGATCCAAGTGCAAGTCTCTTCCTTGATCTGACCATGTGACTTACAGGTTCGGTCGGATCAGTTTGGTTAGTTAAGGCTCTTGACTACGTTAGAATAGATTTTTCCCGATGGAATTGCCCATGTCTGCTGGGTGAGGGAAGTTTTTCCCGATTCGGTTTTGGAAGAACCGAGGGATTAGTCTCTTGTCCGAAAATCTGTGGGCGAGGCCCCGAGTGGGAGACTCTGCCCTCCTGCGCAAGAAATGCTACTTTCGCTGCTAGCACCCTTGAATTCGTTGCACTGAGAGGGGATGATGAATTCGAATGCTCGTTGATATGATTTTAGAATTCTAGTTGAGAATTGATGAGTTGATTTGGATTCTGATTGAAAGATGATGATTTCTGAATTCTGGTTGAAAGAAGATAAGTTGAACAAAGCCACAATGAGGATGAATGGGACGAATCCCAATGATAATGTTAGTAACTGGAAGACGATTATGACTTCAGCAAATCACTATGAGATTAGTGGATTGTGCTGATAGATTTTTGCTGTTTGACCTTTGACCCAGTTGATCTAATTTAGGAATGACAAATTGAGAATTTGCATAACTGAAATCCCATGGAGGAATGTTCTGATGGAATTTACAGGGTCTGATGGACCATTATTGTGTTAAGAATATGAATGAATTGTTCTCTGATAATGAGTTCTGTATGTTCTTCTTGTAGAAGACATCTTTATCCCAAGATTTTGTGAGGTTTGACCAAAATTGAGATATCTTTGGATACAAAAATTCTCCTAATGTCTAAAATGAATTCCCCTGAAACAGAAGTTCAAAATGAACTTTCCAATGTGTATTAGGAATTAATTGAAAATGTGTATAAGAGACCTTAGCCTAAGGATCTACATTTTCAAAAATTTTTGGATTAAGGTCCAATTAAGGTTCCAATGGGCCAATTGGATTAATCCAAGTGTTGGGATGAGATGCTATAAAATCCTATACTAGGATAAAATCGCGCGTAGATTCCAAATTTGGGCTTAAAATTTGAAGATTCTAAGTAGAAATGATTCATTTGATAAAATTATTGATATTTATACCATAAAAACTCATAAATTTATCTATTACATGGACATTTCTTTATTAGTGAAGATGGGTATGTTACAAAATATCTGAGCTCCCCCATATCCTTCATCTCAAACTTCTATCTAAGCAAGATCTTTACATCAAAGATCTCTGCATCATGGTCCCCTGTAATGATCAGGTCATCTACATAGATGACAACAAGCACAACCCCTCTATCACTATGTCTCACATACAGCGAGAAATCTGCATTGGCTACATGAAAGCCAATAGTGACAAGATATTCAGAAATCTTGTCAGACCATACTCTTGGTGCTTGTTTTAAACCATACAAGGCTTTCTTCAATTTGCAAACATGCTCACATCCTCATAACGAGGTGGCTGCAACATATACACCTCTTCCTGCAAATCCCCATGCAAGAATGCATTCTTTACATCCATCTGATGTAAATACCATTGCTTTGACGTAGCCACTGCTATCACAACTCTCACTGTTGCCATCTTGGCGCGACTGGGCTGAAAGTTTCCTCATAATCAATGCCATATGTCTGTGCATATCCTTTGGCTACCAATCTAGCCTTGTACCTGCTTATGCTTCTATCAGTATTATGTTTTACTTTGTACACCCACTTGCATCCAATGGCTTTCTTGCCTTTAGGAAATTGCACTAAATCCCAAGTCTCATTTCAATATAGTGCATCCATCTCCTCATCCATAGCTTTCTCTCCCAACACATATTTCCAATAGCCTCATCAATGCATGTGGGCTCTACAACGTGTACAACTTTTACCATGTATGCATAGTGATGTGCCACATAATCATCATAGGTAAACCTTTGCACAGGATTCTTCACTCTCCTAGATCTTTGCAACTTTGCATTCATGGCTTCCATAGCCTTCTTTACACCAGGTGTTCTCATAGTAGCTGGTATCCCAAGATCCTCATCAAGGCTAATCTCTAAGCCGCTAGACTCTCCATCAACATGAGAATGCCCTGCAGAAATGTCATGCATACTAAGGGGCTCAATCACTTTCTCTTTGCCTTTATGTGATATACTAATCGACGTAGCCTACCACTCCATGGTCTATCAACTTAACCACTAGATGAGGACTCTCCTGGTCCACTCAAAGACTGTGATTGTTGACTTGCATTCTGTGCAACCACATTTCCACTCACATCAGCCCCAAAACAGCTTCTTTTTCAGCAGCATACTAGCTGATCATCTCATCAAAAATAACATCCGTGCTTACCCTCAACTCATGTGTAGCAGGGTTATAACTCCTGCATCCCTTTTGTTCAAGGGAATACCCAACAACACATATTTTTCAGCTTTTGGATCCAGCTTAGTTCTCAGCTCATCTGGCATATGCACATATGCAATGCATCCAAAGACTTTCAGATGAGACAAATCAGGTTTTCTACCAGTAAACCTCTCCTCCGGAGTTACATCATAAATGGTTGAAGTTGGAGTCCTGTTCATGATGTAAACTGCTGTAAAAACAGCCTCAGCCCAATAGCTATGCGGCATATTCTTCTCTCCCATCAATGCTCGCGCAATCTCAGCAATGTGCCTATTTTTTCGCTCAGCAACTCCATTTTGCTGCGGAGTGTATCTGCATGTAAACTGTCTCTGAATACCATTCTTCTTAAAAAAATTAGAGAACTCATTGGAGAAGTACTCTCCCCCTCCATCTGACCTTAGGCACTTTACTTGTTTCCCTGTTTTCTTTTCAACTATAACTCTGAAATTTTGAGAATGAGTGAACACCTCACTCTTCTCCTTTATGAAGTATACCCACACTTTCCTTGTGTGGTCATCAATAAATGTCACATAATGCCTACAGCCTCCCATAGACATGGTCTTCGTAGGACCCCATACATCTGAATGCACAACATCTAGTGCATTTCTGCTCACATTTCTATCACATGGAAATATGTGCTTTGTTTGCTTTCCAAATTGGCATGCTTCACATATTTTCTGCATACCTTTGACTTTAAACTTTGGAAGCCCTATCACAATTCCTTTAGTTTGCATAGACTTCATTCTCTGCACATTCAATGTCCAATTCTTTCATGCCAAATGTTTGTGTCTGCAACAATTCTTGAACCATTTGCAAACATCGCAGCACTCACTTCAGGCATGTTTACATTCAATGTAAACATTCTGCCCACTCTGTTGCCTTTTGCAACCAACCTGTACTTGTCTTTAAAGTCTTCAACATAACAACCATCAGGGTTAAACCGAACCTGCAAACCCCGCTCAATCATCTGGCCAACTGAAACTAGATTCTTTGGATTCTTTGTTATGTTCATACATGAAGTACATCTGCAAGGTACTTCACTTTGCCATCCTGCATAGACAATGGCACATCTCCAACATTGGCAATTGGATGAGCAGTATCATCCCCTGTTTCCACAAAACCTGGTCTTTCAAGGTTTTTCATCTCCTTGAACCACTCCCCATGACTTGTCATGTGGTTCGAAGCACCTGAATCAACGTACCATACATCATCTTTATGTGCTGCTTCAACATTTTCAGACATGGCATTAATGACATGCTGCATAACAAACAACGTTTCATTATCCTCATTAATTCTGCTCGAGGATGCATAGTTGTCTTGCTGCAATTTTTCATTTTGTATGTCAGCCTGATTCTTATGACAATCCTGCACATGTCCAGGCTTACCACAATAAAAGCATCCACGTGTATCATTATACTGTCTTTGCCAATTTCCATGACCTCTTTGACTCCCCCTGCCTCTGAATTGGCCTCTTCCACTTGCGTGTTGTTGTTGTTGTTGTTATTGTGAATTCTGGGACTGTTGTTGTTACTGCTTCTGCTGGCCATAATTCTGATTACGTGTTCGGCTACCTCCTTGGCCACGTCCACGGCCTCCTCTACCTCGTCCTCTTCTTGAACTTGTGTAGTAGAAGGCCTGTTGCTCTGAACCACGTCCACGTCCACGTCCACGGCCTCCTCTACCTCGTTCTCTTCCTGAACTTGTGTAGAAGGCCTGTTGTTGCTCTAAACTGTTTTTATTTTGTGAAGACTGTTGCTCTGAACTGTTTTTGTTTTGTGAAGACTATTGGTCTTCACCCAAGCTCTTCTCTTCTATAATCAACATAGACACCAAATCTATGAAATTGGGAATGTTTGAATAGAACCTAATCCCTAAACTTCATTATATAGAGTTTTCATAAAATAGGGCACACTTGTCTAGTTGGATACTTGAAGCTAGAGATGGGTTAACTAAAAAAGATTCAGCTTGGAACTTGCACGAGCCCATAAATATTATTGTCTTTTAATCACAAAAGATAATCTTTACAATGGGCTTTCATTTGATAGGATAAAATATCAAAAATTATCTCATAGGCTTCCCATCAATGGTCGGCCTTTGTAGCTCCATACAATCTGCAACCTGTGAATCTCTCCAGGAACACTCTCCTATTAATCACTCTATTGGCTCTAATACCAATTGATGAAATTGTTAAAACAATTTGATACCAATTGTTGGATTTGGTAAAGGCTCATAGAGGGATCTTTACCAAATACAAAAATCTAGGAATATAGGCTAGTGTTAGGTAGCTATCCCATAATTAAGGAATTAGAGTACCAAGGGGGATGAGCTAAAGCACCTAAATCATTCATTAGAGCATGCATAGAATGGTAATTAATAGATAAAAAAAGATTCGAGTAGCATGGCTACACAATACACAAGAGAAATGGAGAGAGGGAAAGCACCAGCATGTAAACATTAATTAAATACACACACTAGTTTATGATCTACTAAAAGAGATTGTGCTCTAACCATGAGGATATCTTAATATCTACACCCCATGGTAGTAGTGTGAAAAAGCCACTCAGATTGAGTGCTTTGAAGATGGAAAGAGTGTGCTAGGCATACTAGTGGTAGCCCCAACATTCCTCTATTAAGATCGTGGTCCACATATTTTTGTTGTCGAGATATCGAAATGGCTCCTCTGGTTAGTGTTTGGATGATGGTTTCTCCACTTGACCACGCATCATATTATCTGGCTCAAACCTTCTGCTCTGAATGGAATAAAGAATAAAAAAAATTAATTAGGCACCTTTTGTGCTATTCTCAAGCTACACTTGCCTGCCAATACAATCTGTGTATGTGTGGCATCCCTGATTACTTTGTATCATTCCATGCACTTAATCAATGCATAGGGGAATTCACAAGCTTGATAGAAATTTGGTAGCCACCCCGCTGATGTTCCCCCTGAAAAATGATGAAACACAGGTAGAGGGAGAGGAGACACACACACAAGAGCAAACGTTAATGTATTAGCAAACCCTAACCATAGAGCGAAGCCATCTCCCTTCTCACACAATGCATAAAGCCATAATCCATAATCTACAACACACTACATGTGTTGTGTCCACACACTGCTAACCCTAGCTAATGTCCACACACACTGACCAGCTGGACGCAGTCATTTATGTCTCACACACTGGCTGCTAATGATGCAATAGGTACACCGATGAAGGAATGATTAGAAATTAGAATTCAACCGGATATTTTGGAGGATTATGATCAGTGATACTATGGTTTCATTAAAAGATTGTTTTAAAGTTAGCTGAATCTATGAAAAAGGAAATTTCATATTGGGTGTGTAAGTGGTGTGACTATCTTGAAGTTTGCATGAAGCGCCGACTAGGGGGCCTGGGAACTCTTTTCCCTGGTACCCGGGACAAAATATAACCAAATTCCTAAACGGATTCTATCACTACAGTGGTTGGGTGGTTGGCTAACCCATGGGACTGGGCTGGATTGATTGATCCCTAAAATGAGACTCAATTCTGTTATGGTATGATAGATGAAGTAAATCCCGGATAGTCCTTGTTCTATGGAAAAGAATCAATGGTTGTGCCTCTCGATGAGGAAAAAAACGTTGGTCTCTATGATCCAAGTGCAAGTCTTTTCCTTGATCTCACCATGTGACTTACGGGTTTGGTCGGATTAGTTTGGTTAGTAACCTTGACTACATTAGAATAAAAATATCTTGGAGGAATCGCTCGTGCTTTCTGGGCGAGGAAAGTTTTTTCGGGCTCGGTTTTGGAAGAACCAAGGGATTAGTCTCTTGTCCGGGTATCTGTGGGTGAGGCCCAAAGTGAGAGGCTCTGCCCTGTGCAAGAAGTGCTACTTCCGCTGGCAACCCCGAATTCATTGCGCGGAGGGGGCAGGGATCTTTCACCAATAGTGTAACTCAAATCTGGCCTGCTAATCATGACATAGATTAAACTCCCCACAATCTTCATGTATATATTGGGATCCTCCAACACATAACCTGCATCCACACTAAGCTTGCCATTTTGATCTAATGGCATCGAGATTGACTTATAATCAGCCATCCCATAATTGGACAACATGTCCAATATATACTGTCTTTGTGAGACAGCAAAATACCATCAGGTGTGCGAATGACCTCAATTCCCAAAAAGTAGCACAGATCTCCCAATTCCTTCATCTTAAACTTTCTTTTGAGAAGACTTTTCACATGCTCAATCTCATCCAAATTGTCACCCCCAAGAATAAGATCATCTACATAGATGGTGATGATCACAATACCCTTATCACTCTTGCGCACATAGAAAGAGCGATCTGCATCTACCATATGAAAACTAATAGTGACAAGATACTCAACAATCTTGTCATGTCATGCTCGTGGAGCTTGCTTTAGCCCATACAAAGCCTTACGAAACTCGTGGAGCTTGCTTTAGCCCCCATACAAAGCCTTACGAAGCCTACATACATACTCTAGGTGACCTGTATCCTCAAAACCATGTGGCTGATCCATATAAACTTCTTCTTGCAAGTCACCATGCAAGAACACATTTTTTACATCTATCTGATATAAAAACCAGCCTTTAGTTACAGCCACCATAATCACAGCTCTCATAGTTACCATCTTTGCAATCAGGAAAAATGTCGCCTCATAATCAATCCCATGTGTCTATGCATATCCTTTGGCTACCAATCTAGCCTTGTACTACCTAGTTATGCTACCATTACTATTATGTTTCACCTTATATACCCACTTACAAACCAATAGCTTTCTTGCCTTAAGGAAATGGCACCAAATCCCAAGTCTCATTTTCATACAATGCATCTATCTCCTCATCCATAGCCTTCTCCCAACACACATTTCCAATAGCCTTATAAAAATATGTGGGTTCTACAACCTGCACAACTTTTGCCATATAAGCATAATGATGTGCCACATAACCATCATAAGTCAACCTCTGACAAGGTTTTTGAGTCTTCTTGATCTTCATAACTTTGCATTCATGGCTTCCATGGCCTTCTTCACACCAGGTGTCCTCATTTCTGGAATCCCAAGCTTCTCATCAAGGCTCATCTCTGAGCCACTAGACTCTCCATCAACTACAGAAATATCAGGCATACTAAGGTTTGGCTTTATGTGATGTACAAACTACATTTCTAGGACTGGTATTATGATGCAGCCTACCACTCCATGGTTTATCAACATAATCGTTGGATGAGGACTCTTCTCGTCCACTCAATGAATGTGATTGCTAACTTGCATTCTGTGCAACCATGTTTCCACTTACATCAGCCCCAATAGCATCTTTTTCAACAGCATACTAGCAACTCATCTAATCAAATATAACATCCCTACTTACCCTGAATTCATGTGTAGCAGGATTATAGAATCTATACCCCTTTTTCTCAAGGGAATACACCCAATAAACACACATTTTTCTACCTTTGAATCTAGCTTAGTATGCAACTCATCTGCCACATGCACATATGCAATACATCCAAAAACTTTTAAGTGAGGCAAATCAGGTTTCTTGCCAGTAAACTTCTGCTTTGGAGTTACATCATGTATGGCTGCAGTAGGAGCCCTCCTCATGATATAAACTGTTGTAGACATAGGCTCAGCCCAATAGCTATGTGGCATATTCTTCTCTTCCATCAATGCTCGTGCTTTTCCAATTTCCAACCATAAAATCCAAATTCCATTCACACCTTCCTCAGCGTACCTATGGCATCATCAACAACCAGAGCGTCCACCACCTGGTCAATCCCTCTAGACTCACCTAGTACTTCACTCAAGGGCCCTTACATGGTTTCTAACTCATAGTACCCAGGAGTATGATCTCTTTTATCCATAAATTCCACAAGGACTCTCCGTTGAAGATCAACTAAATCAACCAACGAGATCTAGTTTACCAAAAAGGAGCCATGGACTCATCTGTTGAAGACCAGCAAGGTCAACCAACCAGATCCATGCCCGTGTTTAGAAAACAACTTTAACTCAATGTTCCATTTCTTCCTTGATGCACGTGAGGGTATCTTGGGCAACCCAGATCCCGAGCACTGTATGGTCAGCACCCTCTAGGATCCTTCGTGCATAGGTGACCTAGCGCTTCACTCATAGGCCGCTTCCTTGGCCCCTCATCCACCATACCGGAAGCTCACCATTTAAAGCGAACTCAGGCTAGTCAAGACCTCCGCTGACCTTGCCATGCAAGACATCCTTTGACTCTCCGTCTGGCTATTGCAACATTCTCCACTTAGGTCCACAACCTCTTTCCATAAGATAGTCAAAATGCTTCCCCAACATTCTTGACATAAAATAATCTTTTAAAAAAAGGTTTCACATGAAAATACAATTTCCAAGCAAATTTCCCATCTTTCCATATCATTCCACATCGATTGACATCATTCCACATCCTTCCACATTATTTTACATCATTTCACATTATTCCACATCTTATTCGGGTTTCCACAAACAAGAGGGTCTCTTTTTACTTTGAGCAAATCAAAATTGATTGTCAACTTTCCTTGATCTAGTTATGAGAATTTTTGTTCTACAATCAACCAGGTTAAGAGTACAGTTACTCTACTTTTCATACTGAAAGAACTTTCTAAGTCTCGGCCATTACTTGGCTTAGTTAAAGACAAACTTTTTTTTCTCGACTCGATTCAATTAAGTCTAAATCTCCGTTCACTTTTGGATCCTCGATCCTTTTAAGAATTCTAGAATCCTTTTCTACGGAATCTTGGAATAAGTTAATCTCAAGTATTTACATTCATCCAACTAAGCATGTTTCTGGTCTTTTTCTAGGAAATCCTTTTCCCGCCAAAAAACCTAACCAACAGACGGAATACGGGTTGGATTAGATTCTTTATAAGGTTTATTCCAATCAGTCTCAACGAATTCTTTAATCATCGAAGAAAGCCTTTATGTAATTTCCTTGTCCATAAATCATTAAATTTGATTATGATGGAATTCTTGATTTAACCAATAATTCTGGTAAGAGTTTCCACTCACTTTTTTCTCATTTAAGATTCTTATTTTTGAGAATTTAGATGTATACTTCATAATTCCAAAAGTTAAATATGTTCGTGTTCCTCTTTCTAATTAAAAATTTATCCATGTTTTCTCGATGCATTCCTATGAATATTTTCACATTTTTTTTCTCAATTTTTTCAAAATAAAATATGCTCAATATTCCTCTTTTTGAATAAAAGATTTATGCATACATCCTTATGGGATTTACAAAATCAATTTATACCCATAATTCGTCTTTCAGCATAAAATATTTATGCACACATACTAATTCATTTTTATCTAAGTGAATTATATTCATAATCCCATTTGAAAATTAGAGTACATAACCTTCTCGTAATTTCTAAAATATAATATACTCAAAAGTACACTTTTGATGAAAGGAAAATTTATGTGAATCTTTCCATAATTTCCATTTTTCTAATGATAAAATTTTTGCCATAGTTTCCCCGCATTTTCTATGAAAAGAGAATGCCCAAAGTTCTACTTTTAGCATAAAAGTATTTATGCATAAAATATCATGAAAATTCCTCTTTTAGCATTAGAATATTTATGCATAAACATAAGCATAAGCATAAATGCATCTAAACATCTTGTTTATTTAATAAAAATTATTCAAATATAACTTCCATATGAAAATAGATATATAAATGTTATCATAAGCTCTCTTTCATCATAAAATGAATAAATATAAGATTTCTTATCATAAAAACAAGCTTAAATGAATTAACCTCATTCTAAGTAGGTTAATAAACATAAAAATGTTTAACCTTCATCTCTAGCTTGATAAGCTTAGTGTTTAGGGTAAGGAAATGAGATTAGAATTAAGCTTTAACCTTCCAAAAAGAAGGATTTTACCATAAGAAGTGAATATTCCTTCATAAAGAGTGAATATAAATCATAAACAATACACTTAAGCATAGGAGATTAACATTACGTCATCTAAACAATAACATAAATCAAGAAGGGCATGGTTTTAAGAAGAAATCATGAGATATAATGCTTCCCAAGTATGTAGAGGAGAAGAAGATAGTATAAGCATCATTGTTTAGGCTTACCCTTGATTTGGGCTTGATCCTTTATCTTGCAAGGGGATGTGTAGCCCTCAAGGAAGAGTCTTGGCTACCAAGAGAAGAGGGTAGTCTTGAAGAGAAGAAGGGGTTTAGTGAAGCACCAAAACTTCCCAATGGAGAGGCAAGGAAGAGGGATGAAGGAAATACACTAAAATGAAAATTACACTAGAATGGAAATACACTAAGATGAAAATACAAAGAAATTTGGACAAGTTTTGGACTAGTTAAACCCACTTTTTGATCCAATTTGGAAGAGGAGAGATGAGAGATGAAATATCCCATTCTTTTGGAGTATTTTTTAATTAAAAAAATTTGGGGATTGATGGGATTTCTAGGTGCCTCCTTGAAGCATTCTTCCCACTCCCCTGAGGTGTCAAAATTCTCATTTTTTTAAGACTAAGTACTATTACTAGTAGTCAACTCTTCATTTTATGTGAAAATTTACTTATTTTTCGTGGATTTTCTTTTCTTCTTGCCTTTTTCTTATCTAAACACTTGGATTAATCCCATAGGCCCATTAGAACACTCTTTGGATCTTAATCAAAATTTTTTGAAAACAGGTACCTAGGTTAAGGTGTCCAGTGCACGTATTCAATTAATTTCTAATGCACATTGGAAAACTCTTTTTAAACTTCTGTTTTAAGGGAATTAATCTTAAAATTAAAGGGTAGCTTTGTATCCAAAAATATCTCAAAATTGTATTATCTCTCTCTAGAATATTTTCTCTCTCTAAGTCAATTTAATAGAAAATGAACTATTTCAAAGACTATATTCAAGGGAAAGGTGTACAGTGATGTCTTAACCTTCTAGATACAGAAGAGGAGGAATCTTACATCTTTACATCATTAAAATTTGGAGGGAGGAATCTTATAATTTTTCTGCACTTTTCCATTTTGCATGTCACTTTGTTTCTTATGCAATCTGCCTACACATGTCTAGGCTTACCATAGTATAAACAGCCCTGTGTATCATTATGATGCCTTTGCCAATTACCGCGACCTTGTTGACTCCCCTTGCCTCTAAATTGGCCTCTTCCACCTATGTGTTGTTTTTGCAAGTCTTGGGATTGTTGCTGCTGGTGACCATAATTCTGATTACCTGTTCGGACACCACCTTGGCCATGTCCACGACCTCTACCTTGGCCACGTCCATGACCTCTACCTTGTTCTCTACTTACACTTGTGTAGAAGGCCTGCTCTTTGCACTTTTTTTGTTTTGTGAAGACTGTTGATCTTCACCCAAGTTCTTTTCTTCAATGTGATCAACATTAGCACCAAATATGTAAAGTTGGGAATGTTCTCCCTAGCCTGAATAGACATCTTGAATGCCTTGTATTGTGGCCTGAGACCATGTAGACACACTTTCACCTTATCATTATAATCAACAAAAACACCAACAATTGATGCAAGGGATTTCACAATGCCCTTGATCTTCAAGGTATAAACATTCTTCAAAGTATAATCTTCACAGACATATTTTTCTTCTCCACCCACAGTATGAAGCTCATTCTTCAACTGAATCTTTTGTACCTTGGTGTTAGTTTCATATAGCTTCACCAAGGTGTCCCATGCCTCCTTAGGTGACTTGGAATCTTGTATATGCCCATAGTGTCTTGTATGCTGATAGAAAGCCAATACATAACTTTCCTTGCTTCTTGATTCAAATCCTTGAATTCTTTTACATCTGCAGGAGTTGCATTAATCTTTGGTATCTTTGGTGCCTCCTCATGTTCACCTTCAATGTAATCTCAGTAACCTTTTCCCATATAAGGAAATTTTTCAATTTAAACCTCCAAGCATGGGAAGCCTCAAGGGACTTGAGCTCAGAGCATGGTAAGTACCCAATGACTGTTGTGTGCAACTCCCATTTGTGGTTGAGTGGAGTCCCCTCTTGGGAGGTGCTGTACTACCCATAACATTTTTGGTGTTGCTGCAATAGGGGAAACACCATTGTTTCTTCCATCCTCTTTGAGCTTCAGCTCCATGCAAGATTCACAATTGCCTTTGCATTTGGAAAGTGCATTGTGAAGAAACTATGTAGATAAGGATTGATTAGAAGAGAAGAATTATGAGAAATCATGTGTTTGGGAGAGCGGGTGAGTACTTGTTCATCCTAGAGGAAAGCTGCATTGGTTTTTTCTTTTAATTTTGATGTTTTTGTCACTAAACTTGCTACCGTGAGCTAGCAAGGGTGATACTTTGTTTTCTATTTTTTTTCAAAAATTCATAAAAATTACAAAAACAAGGAGCCATTGGTTGTGTTTATAACTTGCATTGCATTTCTAACCCTTAGCACAACCATTCTATATCATTTGGATAGGTAAATTACACTCCAAACATCATTCTGTAGATGTGAAAGCTAAACACGTGAAAGTGCAAAAAATGATTCACAGCATGAACCATTTCTTGCTACTTCACGGCGTGAAACGCTTTCCGCAATCAACGCCAAAAATTTTAGGATTACCTTGCCAAAAATAGGGCGGCTTATCCTGAAACATCTGATACAATGAAACAAAATAAATCTTATTCCGTGAAATAGCAGCGAGGTACTTCACAACGTGAAGGACAATATGTTTCACTGCATGAAATATTGACAACTTCATGACGACGTGAACCATTTCCTGTTTCACAGCGTGAACCCTTTCTTACTAAGACCATATTAGGGAGTTTGGGAAAATCCTGTTACTTTGGGAATTTTCTTTTCAATCTAATTTTTTCTCCCCATTAGGAATTCCCAATAAACTACTAACCTTTTAATTTACTAACTCACCTTTCTTTATCCTTTTGGAGGAACAACAACCATTGAGCATCACTCAACATCAAAGCCATCTACAAGCTTGTCAATTCTCCCCACACAAAGGTCTTCAACGCGATTACTAGGACACGATCGACATTAGGAAGGGGAGAATGTTAACCCATTCCTAGGGTTAACAAGAGCTACTACCATTATCTTACATCAAGGAGTCAAGGTAGATACACCAAAAGGTCATACATTGAAGATATGAAGCAATGGTGTCCAAATTTACAACTTGGACGGGTGCCCTGGGTTCCCATAGTGTTCTAATGGATTACTTAAGGGCGATTCTTGCTTTAAGAGCATGTGGTAGCAAGTAAGGATGAAGTCCCAAGTGATGTACTTCATGGATATATTATGAGAGTAGTCATTTTAATAGCATTAGACCTCTTATGAGCCTAAAGTGCCCGGTCGGCCACAATTTAAGTGAGTGTGAGCACTTATGGACATGTATATACGTGAATATCTCTCATAATACAAGGATACTCTACCATTATGCAACAAAGTCTTGCTATTGCTAATCTCTCTCTCTAATGCATGATAGCGAGTGTGTGTGAGTTAAGTGAGGTGAGAGGAGGGACGAGTACACGTAGTGCAACGCAACGGTGTGGCAACGCTCGTGGGAGACACGATGGAATGGCTTTTCCAGGTGTTGTAGAGCTTGGATACCTCAAGGGTTGTGAGATCGATCATTGGTTGGAAAGATCCTCATGATAGTTGTGGTTCACCAGGTAATCTCTTGTTAGATGTGTTTCAAGGGGGGTTAGGCTAAGCCATAACAACAATGCCAATCTCTCCACCGTGCCTACACCACAAGCTATGTCCCCAAGCTAGTTTTATCATTTCATCTCGTAGATGAGCCACGAGCAAAGGATTATGGCTCAAGCCTACTTTGGGGGAGGTGCTAGCCCTTCTGCACAACCATCACAGCCCACCACAACACAAGCCATATGTGAATGGATGTGATGTGAATGGATGAGATGCAATGTGAATGGATGTGATGTGATGTGATATGGATATGGGTAGATGTGAATGGATGAGATATGATGAGAATACATGTGATGAGATGTAATATGATATGACTAGATGAGAATGGATAAAGGACGATGGGAATACATATGATTGGATGTGGATTAGGCAATGTGAATTGATGTAGAAGAATGTGGAATAACGGGAAATTATGTGGAAGACGATGGGAATACATATGATTGGATGTGGATTAGGCAATGTGAATTGATGTAGAAGAATGTGGAATAACGAGAAATTATGTGGAACAATGTGGAAAGATGAGAGTTCGTAAGAAACTGTATTTATGACCTGTTTTTAAATGATTGTTTTATGTCAAGAATGCTGGGGAAGAATTTTGACCATCTTGTGAATGAGGTCGTGGAGACCTAAGTCATAAAGTTACAATAGTTGATGGAGAGTCAACGGAGGACGTCTCACGTAGCAAGGTCGACCGAGGTCTTGACGAGCCTCGGTTGGATTTAAATGGTGAGCTTCTGGTACGGTGGATGAGGGACCAAGGAAGAAGCCTATGAGTGAAGCGCTAGGTGACCTGCGACGAAGGAGCCCAGAGGGTGCTGACCATACGGTGCTCGGGCTCTAGGTCACTAAAAATACCCACACGTGCGTCGAGCAAGAAAATGGAACAAGGAGTTAGAGTTGTTTTCTGAACTCGGGCATGGATGTGGTTGATTATCCTTGCTGGTCCTCAATTGCTGGTCCTCCAGATGAGTGCATGGCTCTTTTATATGGATCTGTTGGTTGATCTTGCTGATCTTCAACGAAAAGTCCATCTAGATTTTTATAAGTGAATATATTTCCACGTACTATGAGCTAGGAACTATTGAAAAGGCCCTTGAGTGGACAGGTGGTGAGCGTTCTGGTTGCCAATGATGCCATAGATACACCGATGAAGGAATGATTGGAAATTAGAATTCAACCGGATATTTTGGAGGATTATGATCGGTGATCCTATGGTTTCATTAAAAGATTGTTTTAAAGATAGCTCAATCTGTGAAACAGGCAATTTTATATTGGGTGTGTAAGTGGTGTAACTATCTTGAAGTTTGCTTGAAGCGTCGGCTAGGGGCCCTGGGAACTCTTTTCCCTCGTACCAGGGGTAAAACATAACCAAATTCCTAAATGGATCCACTCACTACAGTGGTTGGGTGGTTGGCTAACCCATGGGAATGGATGGAGTTAGGCTAGACTGATGGATCCATGAGACTCAATTTTTTTATGGGGTATAATAGATGAAGTAAATCTTGGATAGTCTTTGTTCTATCAAAAAGAATCAACGGATGTGCCTCTCAATGAGGAAAAAAGTGTTTGTCTCTATGATCCAAGTGCAAGTCTTTTCCTTGATCTAATCATGTGACTTACGGGCTCGGTTGGATCAGTTTGGTTAGTTAAGGCTCTTGACTACGTTAGAATAAAAATATCTTGGAGGAATAGCACGTTGCTTTCTGGGCGAGGGAAGTTTTTCTGGGTTCGGTTTAGGAAGATTCGAGGGATTAGTCTCTTGTCCAGATATCCGTGGGCGAGGCCCCAAGTGAGAGGCTTTACCCTGCGCAAGAAGTGCTACTTCCGCTCTGCTAGCAATGAATCAAATGAGGAACTGAGAAACATAATCTCATTATGATGATTATGTATACATTTATCCGGATCATATCTTAGCTTCCCAACTAACACAAATCACATGTAACCTTGCTTATGATGGCCAAAAATAAAATGAGCCAAAAAAAAACATGCTCACACTAAAATATAAAAATGCAATCATCGCAAAAAACCCTATCCCCCCTCTCCATTAGGAATTCCCAATAAACTACTAACCTTTTAATTTACTAACTCGCCTTTCTTATTCCTTTTGGAGGAACGTATCACTCAACATCAAAGCCATCTACAAGCTTGTCAATTCTCCCCACACAAAGTTCTTCAACGCGATTACTAGGACACGATCGACATTAGGAAGGGGGGAATGTTAACCCATTCCTAGGGTTAACAAGAGCTACTACCATTATCTTACATCAAGGAGTCAAGGTAGATACACCAAAAGGTCATACATTGAAGATATGAAGCAATGGTGTCCAAATTTACAATTGGACGGGTTCCCTGGGTGCCCGTAGTGTTCTAATGGATTACTTAAGGGCGATTCTTGCTTTAAGAGCATGTGGTAGCAAGTTAGGATGAAGTCCCAAGTGATGTACTTCATGGATATATTATGAGAGTAGCCATTTTAATAGCATTAGACCTCTTATGAGCCTAAAGTGCCCGGTCGGCCACAATTTAAGTAAGTGTGAGCACTTATGGACATGTATATACATGAATATCTCTCATAATACAAGGATACTCTACCATTATGCAACAGAGTCTTGCTATTCCTAACCTCTCTCTCTAATGCATGAAAGCGAGTGTGTGTGAGTTAAGTGAGGTGAGAGGAGGGACGAGTACACGTACTGCAACGCAACGGTGCGACAACGCCCGTGGTAAACACGGTGTAATGGCTTCTCCAGGAGTTATAGAGCTTGGATACCTCAAGGGTTGTGAGATCGGTCATTGGAAAGATCCTCATGATAGTTGTGGTTCACCAGGTAATCTCTTGTTAGCAGGTTAGGCTAAGCCATAACAACAATGCCAATCTCTCCACCGTGCCTACACCACAAGCTATGTCCCCAAGCTAGTTTTATCATTTCATCTCGCAGATGAGCCACGAGCAAAGGGTTATGGCTCAAGCCTACTTTGGGGGAGGTGCTAGCCCTTCTGCACAACCATCACAGCCCACCATAATACAAGCCATATGTGAATGGATGTGATGTGAATGGATGTGATTTGAATGGATGAGATGCAATGTGAATGGATGTGATGTGATGTGATATGGATATGGGTAGATGTGAATGGATGAGATATGATGAGGATACATGTGATGAGATGTAATACGACGTGACTAGATAAGAATGGATGAAGGATGATGGGAATACATATGATTGGATGTGGATTAGGCAATGTGAATTGATGTAGAAGAATGTGGAATAACGAGAAATTATGTGGAAGACAATGGGAATACATATGATTGGATGTGGATTAGGCAATGTGAATTGATGTAGAAGAATGTGAAATAACGAGAAATTATGTGGAATAATGTGGAAAGATGAGAGTTCTTTAGAAACTATATTTATGACCTATTTTTAAATGATTGTTTTATGTCAAGAATGTTGGGGAAGAATTTTGACCATCTTGTGAACGAGGTCGTGGAGACCTAAGTCATAAAGTTGCAACAATTGTTGACGGAGAGTCAACGGAGAACGTCTCGCGTAGCAAGGTCGACCAAGGTCTTGACGAGCCTCGATTCGATTTAAATGGTGAGCTTCCGGTACGGTGGATGAGGAACCAAGGAAGAAGCTTATGAGTGAAGCGCTAGGTGACCTGCGAAGGAGCCTAGAGGGTGCTGACCATACGGTGCTCGGGCTCTGGGTCGCTAAAGATACCTACACGTGCGTTGAGGAAGAAAATGGAACAAGGAGTTAGAGTTGTTTTCTGAACTCGGGCATGGATGTGGTTGATTATCCTTGCTGGTCCTCAACGGATGAGTGCATGGCTCTTTTATATGGATCTGTTGGTTGATCTTGCTGATCTTCAACGGAGAGTCCATCTGGATTTTTATAAGTGAATATATTTCCACGTACTATGAGCTAGGAACTATTGAAAAGGCCCCTGAGTGGACAGGTGGTGAGCATTCTGGTTGCCAATGATGCCATAGATACACCGATGAAGGAATGATTGGAAATTAGAATTCAATCGGATATTTTGGAGGATTATGATCGGTGATCCTATGGTTTCATTAACAGATTGTTTTAAAGACAGCTCAATCTTTGAAACAGGCAATTTCATATTGGGTGTGTAAGTGGTGCAACTATCTTGAAGTTTGCTTGAAGCGCCGGCTAGGGGGCCTGGGAACTCTTTTCCCTTGTACCCGGGGTAAAACATAACTAAATTCCTAAATGGATCCTATCACTACAGTGGTTGGGTGGTTGGCTAACCCATGGGATTGGATGGGGTTAGGCTAGACTGATGGATCCCTAAAATGTGACTCAATTTTGTTATGGGGTACGATAGATGAAGTAAATCCTGGATAGCCTTTGTTCTATCAAAAAGAATCAACGAATGTGCCTCTCAATGAGGAAAAAAGCGTTTGTCTCTATGATCCAAGTGCAAGTCTTTTCCTTGATCTGATCATGTGACTTACGGGTTCGGTTGGATCAGTTTGGTTAGTTAAGGCTCTTGACTACGTTAGAATAAAAATATCTTAGAGCAATCGCCCGTTGCTTTCTGGGTGAGGGAAGTTTTTCCGGGTTCTGTTTAGGAAGATTCGAGGGATTAGTCTCTTGTCCGGATATCCATGGGGGCTAGGCCCCGAGTGAGAGGCTCTGCTCTGCGCAAGAAGTGCTACTTCCGCTGCTAGCAATGAATCAAATGAGGAACTGAGAAACACAATCTCATTATGATGATTATGTATACATTTATCCAGATCCTTCCTTCTTCTCTCCCCCATTATTAACATATCTTAGCTTCCCAACTAACACAAATCACATGTAACCTTGCTTATGATGGCCAAAAATAAAATGAGCCAAAAAAAAACATGCTCACTAAAATATAAAAATGCAATCATCGCAAAAAAACCCTATCCCCCCTCCCCATTAGGAATTCCCAATAAACTACTAACCTTTTAATTTACTAACTCGCCTTTCTTATTCCTTTTGGAGGAACAACAACCATTGGGCATCACTCAACATCAAAGCCATCTACAAGCTTGTTAATTCTCCCCACACAAAGGTCTTCAACGCGATTACTAGGACACGATCGACATTAGGAAGGGGAGAATGTTAACCCATTCCTAGGGTTAACAAGAGCTACTACCATTATCTTACATCAAGGAGTCAAGGTAGATATACCAAAAGGTCATACATTGAAGATATGAAGCAATGGTGTCCAAATTTACAACTTGGACGGGTGCCCTGGGTGCCCATAGTGTTCTGATGGATTACTTAAGGGCGATTCTTGCTTTAAGAGCATGTGGTAGCAAGTTAGGATGAAGTCCCAAGTGATGTACTTCATGGATATATTATGAGAGTAGTCATTTTAATAGCATTAAACCTCTTATGAGCCTAAAGTGCCCCGTTGGCCACAATTTAAGTGAGTGTGAGCACTTATGGACATGTATATACGTGAATATCTCTCATAATACAAGGATACTATACCATTATGCAACATAGTCTTGCTATTGCTAATCTCTCTCTCTAATGCATGATAGCGAGTGTGTGTGAGTTAAGTGAGGTGAGAGGAGGGACGAGTACATGTAGTGCAACACAACAGTGCGGCAACGCTCGTGGGAGACACGATGGAATGGCTTTTCCAGGAGTTGTAGACCTTGGATACCTCAAGGGTTGTGAGATCGGTCATTGGAAAGATCCTCATGATAGTTGTGGTTCACCAGGTAATCTCTTTTCCAGGAGTTGTAGACCTTGGATACCTCAAGGGTTGTGAGATCGGTCATTGGAAAGATCCTCATGATAGTTTTGGTTCACCAGGTAATCTCTTGTTAGATGTGTTTTAAGGGGGGTTAGGCTAAGCCATAACAACAATGCCAATCTCTCCACCGTGCCTACACCACACGCTATGTCCCCAAGCTAGTTTTATCATTTCATCTCGCAGATGAGCCACCAGCAAAGGGTTATGGCTCAAGCCTACTTTGGGGGAGGTGCTAGCCCTTCTGCACAACCATCAGCACAACCATCAGAGCCCACCACAACACAAGCCATATGTGAATGGATGTGATGTGATGTGATATGGATATGGGTAGATGTGAATGGATGAGATATGATGAGGATACATGTGATCTGATGTAATATGATGTGAGGAGATATAATATGATGTGACTAGATGAGAATGGATGAAGGATGATGGGAATACATATGATTGGATGTGGATTAGGCAATGTGAATTGATGTAGAAAAATGTGGAATAACGAGAAATTATGTGGAAGACGGTGGGAATACATATGATTGGATGTGGATTAGGCAATGTGAATTGATGTAGAAGAATGTGGAATAACGAGAAATTATGTGGAACAATGTGGAAAGATGAGAGTTTGTTAGAAACTATATTTATGACCTGTTTTTAAATTCATGAATGTTGGGGAAGAATTTTGACCATCTTGTGAACGAGGTCGTGGAGACCTAAGTCATAAAGTTGCAACAGTTTGACGGAGAGTCAACGGAGGATGTCTCGCGTAGCAAGGTCCGACCGAGGTCTTGACGATTCGATTTAAATGGTGAGCTTCCAGTACGGGAGATGAGGGACCAAGGAAGAAGCCTATGAGTGAAGCGCTAGGTGACCTGTGAAGGAGCCTAGAGGGTGCTGACTATACGGTGCTCGGGCTCTGGGTCACTGAAGATACCCACACGTGTGTCGAGGAAGAAAATGGAATAAGGAGTTAGAGTTGTTTTCTGAACTCGAGCATGGATGTGGTTGATTATCCTTGCTGGTCCTTAACAACGGATGAGTGCATGGCTCTTTTATATGGATCTGTTGGTTGATCTTACTGATCTTCAACGGAAAGTCCATCTAGATTTTTATAAGTGAATATATTTCCACGTACTATGAGCTAGGAACTATTGAAAAGGTCCCTGAGAGTGGACAGGTGGTGAGCGTTCTGGTTGCCAATGATGCCATAGATACACCGATGAAGGAATGATTGGAAATTAGAATTCAACCGGATATTTTGGAGGATTATGATCGGTGATCCTATGGTTTCATTAACAGATTGTTTTAAAGATAGCTCAATCTGTGAAACAGGCAATTTCATATTGGGTGTGTAAGTGGTGTAACTATCTTGAAGTTTGCTTGAAGCGTCGGCTAGGGGGCCTGGGAACTCTTTTCCCTCGTACCCGAGGTAAAACATAACCAAATTCCTAAATGGATCCTATCACTACAGTGGTTGGGCGGTTGGCTAACCCATGGGATTGGATGGGGTTAGGCTGGACTGATGGATCCCTAAAATGAGACTCAATTTTGTTATGGGGTACGATAGATGAAGTAAATCCTGGATAGTCTTTGTTCTATCAAAAAGAATCAACGGATGTGCCTCTCAATGAGGAAAAAAGTGTTTGTCTCTATGATCCAAGTGCAAGTCTTTTCCTTGATTTGATCATGTGACCTACGGGCTTGGTTGGATCAGTTTGGTTAGTTAAGGCTCTTGACTCTATTAGAATAAAAATATCTTGGAGGAATCGCCCGTTGCTTTCTGGGTGAGGGAAGTTTTTGCAGGTTCGGTTTAGGATGATTCGCGGGATTAGTCTCTTGTCCGGATATCCGTGGGGGCGAGGCCCCTAGTGAGAGGCTCTGCCCTGCGCAAGAAGTGCTACTTCCGCTGCTAGCAATGAATCAAATGAGGAATTGAGAAACACAATCTCATTATGATGATTATGTATACGTTTATCTGGATCCTTCCTTCTTCTCTCCCCCATTATTAACATATCTTAGCTTCCCAACTAACACAAATCACATGTAACCTTGCTTATGATGGCCAAAAATAAAATGAGCCAAAAAAAAACATGCTCACTAAAATATAAAAATGCAATCATCGTAAAAAACCCTATCCCCCCTCCCCATTAGGAATTCCCAATAAACTACTAACGTTTTAATTTACGAACTCGCCTTTCTTATTCCTTTTGGAGGAACAACAACCATTGAGCATCACTCAACATCAAAGCCATCTACAAGCTTGTCAATTCTCCCCACACAAAGATCTTCAACGTGATTACTAGGACACGATCGACATTAGGAAGGGGGGAATGTTAACCCATTCCTAGGGTTAACAAGAGCTACTACCATTATCTTACATCAAGGAGTCAAGGTAGATACACCAAAAGGTTATACATTGAAGATATGAAGCAATGGTGTCCAAATTTACAACTTGGACGGGTGCCCTGAGTGCCCGTAGTGTTCTAATGGATTACTTAAGGGTGATTCTTGCTGTTAAGAGCATGTGGTAGCAAGTTAGGATGAAGTCCCAAGTGATGTACTTCATGGATATATTATGAGAGTAGTCATTTTAATAGCATTAGACCTCTTATGAGCCTAAAGTGCCCGATCGGCCACAATTTAAGTGAGTGTGAGCACTTATGGGGACATGTATATACGTGAATATCTCTCATAATACAAGGATACTCTACCATTATGCAACAGAGTCTTGCTATTGCTAATCTCTCTCTCTAATGCATGATAGAGAGTGTGTGTGAGTCTTGCTATTGCTAATCTCTCTCTCTAATGCATGATAGCGAGAGTGTGTAATTTAAGTGAGGTGAGAGGAGGGACGAGTACACGTAGTGCAACGCAACGGTGTGATAACGCTCGTGGGATACACGATGGAATGGCTTCTCCAGGAGTTGTAGAGCTTGGATACCTCAAGGGTTGTGAGATCGGTCATTGGAAAGATCCTCATGATAGTTGTGGTTCACCAGGTAATCTCTTGTTAGATGTGTTTCAAGGGGGGTTAGGTTAAGCCATAACAACAATGCCAATCTCTCCACCGTGCCTACACCACAAGCTATGTCCCCAAGCTAGTTTTATCATTTCATCTCGCAGATGAGCCACGAGCAAAGGGTTATGGCTCAAGCCTACTTTGGGGGAGGTGCTAGCCCTTCTGCACAACCATCACAGCAACCATCACACCCACCACAACACAAGCCATATGTGAATGGATGTGATATGAATGGGATAGATGTGAATGGATGTGATGTGAATATGAATGGGATAGATGTGAATGGATGTGATGTGCCTACACCACAAGCTATGTCCCCAAGCTAGTTTTATCATTTCATCTCGCAGATGAGCCACGAGCAAAGGGTTATGGCTCAAGCCTACTTTGGGGGAGGTGCTATCCCTTCTGCACAACCATCACAGCAACCATCACACCCACCACAACACAAGCCATATGTGAATGGATGTGATATGAATGGGATAGATGTGAATGGATGTGATGTGAATATGTGATCTGAGTGGGATAGATGTGAATGGATGAGATGCAATGTGAATGGATGTGATGTGATGTGATATGGATATGGGTAGATGTGAATGGATGAGATATGATGAGGATACATGTGATGAGATGTAATATGATGTGACTAGATGAGAATGGATGAAGGACGATGGGAATACATATGATTGGATGTGGCTTAGGCAATTTGAATTGATGTAGAAGAATGTGGAATAACGAGAAATTATGTGGAAGACGATGGGAATACATATGATTGGATGTGGCTTAGGCAATGTGAATTGATGTAGAAGAATGTGGAATAACGAGAAATTATGTAGAAGAATGTGGAATAACGAGAAATTATGTGGAAGACGATGGGAATACATATGATTGGATGTGGATTAGGAAATGTGAATTGATGTAGAAGAATGTGGAATAACGAGAAATTATGTGGAACAACGTGGAAAGATGAGAGTTCGTTAGAAACTGTATTTATGACCTATTTTTAAATGATTGTTTTATGTCAAGAATGTTCGGGAAGAATTTTGACCATCTTGTAAACGAGGTCGTGGAGACCTAAGTCATAAAGTTGCAATAGTTGACGGAGAGTCAACGAAGGATGTCTCGCGTAGCAAGGTCGACCGACGTCTTGACGATTCAATTTAAATGGTGAGCTTCCGGTACGGTGGATGCGGGACCAAGGAAGAAGGCTATGAGTGAAGCGCTAGGTGACCTGCGAAGGAGCCTAGAGGGTGCAGACCATACGGTGCTCGGGCTCTGGGTTGCTGAAGATACCCAAATGTGCGTCAAGGAAGAAAATGGAACAAGGAGTTAGAGTTGTTTTCTGAACTCGGGTATGGATGTGGTTGATTATGCTTGCTGGTCCTCAATTGTTGGTCCTCAATGGATCTATTGGTTGATCTTGCTGATCTTCAACGGAGAGTCCATCTAGATTTTTATAAGTGAATATATTTCCACGTACTATGAGCTAGGAACTATTGAAAAGGCCCCTGAGTGGACAGGTGGTGAGCATTCTGGTTGCCAATGATGCCATAGATACACCGATGAAGGAATGATTGGAAATTAGAATTCAATCGGATATTTTGGAGGATTATGATCGGTGATCCTATGGTTTCATTAACAGATTGTTTTAAAGACAGCTCAATCTTTGAAACAGGCAATTTCATATTGGGTGTGTAAGTGGTGTAACTATCTTGAAGTTTGCTTGAAGCACCGGCTAGGGGGCCTGGGAACTCTTTTTCCTCGTACTTGGGTTAAAACATAACCAAATTCCTAAATGGATCCTATCACTACAGTGGTTGGGTGGTTGGCTAACCCATGGGATTAGATGGGGTTAGGCTGGACTGATGGATCCCTAAAATGAGACTCAATTTTGTTATGGGGTACGATAGATGAAGTAAATCCTCGATAGTCTTTGTTCTATCAAAAAGAATCAACGGATGTGCCTCTCAATGAGGAAAAAAGCATTTGTCTCTATGATCCAAGTGCAAGTCTTTTCCTTGATCTGATCATGTGACTTACGGGCTCGGTTGGATCAGTTTGGTTAGTTAAGGCTCTTGACTACGTTAGAATAAAAATATCTTGGAGAAATCGCCCGTTGAATGGCTTCTCCAGGAGTTGTAGAGCTTGGATACCTCAAGGGTTGTGAGATCGGTCATTGGAAAGATCCTTATGATAGTTGTGGTTTACCAGGTAATCTCTTGCTAGATGTGTTTCAAGGGGGGTTAGGCTAAGCCATAACAACAATGCCAATCTCTCCACCGTGCCTACACCACAAGCTATGTCCCCAAGCTAGTTTTATCATTTCATCTCACAGATGAGCCACCAGCAAAGGGTTATGGCTCAAGCATACTTTGGGGGAGGTGCTAGCCCTTCTGCACAACCATCACAGCCCACCACAACACAAGCCATATGTGAATGGATGTGATGTGAATGGATGAGATGAAATGTGAATGGATATGATGTGATGTGATATGGATATGGATGGATGTGAATGGATGAGATATGATAAGGATACATGTGATGAGATGTAATATGATGTGACTAGATGAGAATGGATGAAGGACGATGGGAATACATATGATTGGATATGGACTAGGCAATGTGAATTAATGTAGAAGAATGTGGAATAACGAGAAATTATGTGGAAGACGATGGGAATACATATGATTAGATGTGGATTAGGCAATGTGAATGGATGTAGAAGAATGTGGAATAACGAGAAATTATGTGGAATAATGTGGAAAGATGAGAGTTCGTTAGAAACTGTATTTATGACCTGTTTTTAAATGATTGTTTTATGTCAAGAATGTTGGGGAAGAATTTTGACCATCTTGTGAACGAGGTCGTGGAGACCTAAGTCATAAAGTTGCAACAGTTGACGGAGAGTCAACGGAGGACGTCTCAGGTAGCAAGGTCGACCGAGGTTTTGACGAGCCTTGGTTCAATTTAAATGGTGAGCTTCCGGTACGGTAGATGAGGGACCAAGGAAGAAGCCTATGAGTGAAGCGCTAGGTGACCTCCGAAGAAGGAGCCTAGAGGGTGCTGACCATACGGTGCTCGGGCTCTAGGTCGCTGAAGATACCCACTCGCGCGTCGAGCAAGAAAATGGAACAAGGAGTTAGAGTTGTTTTCTGAACTCGGGCATGGATGTGGTTGATTATCCTTGCTGGTCCTCAACGGCGGCCGGATGAGTGCATGGCTCTTTTATATGGATCTGTTGGTTGATCTTGCTGATCTTCAACAGAGAGTCCATCTGGATTTTTATAGGTGAATATATTTCCACGTACTATGAGCTAGGAACTATTGAAAAGGCCCCTGAGGGGACAAGTGGTGAGCGTTCTGGTTGCCAATGATGCCATAGATACACCGATGAAGGAATGATCGGAAATTAGAATTCAACTAGATATTTTAGAGGATTATGATGATCGGTGATCCTATGGTTTCATTAAAAGATTATTTTAAAGATAGCTCAATCTGTGAAACAGGCAATTTCATATTGGGACATGTGTAAGTGGTGTAACTATCTTCAAGTTTTCGTGAAGCGTCGGCGGCTAGGGGGCCTGGGAACTTTTTTCCCTCACACCCGGAGTAAAACATAACCAAATTCCTAAATGGATCCTATCACTACAGTGGTTGGGCGGTTGGCTAACCCATGGGATTGGATGGGGTTAGGCTGGACTGATGGATCCCTAAAATGAGACTCAATTTTGTTATGGGGTACGATAGATGAAGTAAATCCTGGATAGTCTTTGTTCTATCAAAAAGAATCAACGGATGTGCCTCTCAATGAGGAAAAAAGCGTTTGTCTCTATGATCCAAGTGCAAGTCTTTTCCTTGATCTGATCATGTGACTTACGGGTTCGGTTGGATCAGTTTGGTTAGTTAAGGCTCTTGACTACGTTAGAATAAAAATATCTTGGAGGAATCGCCTGTTGCTTTCTGGGCGAGGGAAGTTTTTCCGGGTTCAGTTTAGGAATATTCGAGGGATTAGTCTCTTGTCCGGATATCCGTGGGGCGAGGCCCCGAGTGAGAGGCTCTGCCCTGCGCAAGAAATTCTACTTCCGCTACTAGAAATGAATCAAATGAGGAACTGAGAAACACAATCTCATTATGATGATTATGTATACGTTTATCCGGATCCTTCCTTCTTCTCTCCCCCATTATTAACATATCTTAGCTTCCCAACTAACACAAATCTCATGCAACCTTGCTTATGATGGCCAAAAATAAAATGAGCCAAAAAAAAACATGCTCACTAAAATATAAAAATGCAATCATCGCAAAAAACCCTATCCCCCCTTCCCATTAGGAATTCCCAATAAACTACTAACCTTTTAATTTACGAACTCGCCTTTCTTATTCCTTTTGGAGGAACAACAACCATTGAGCATCACTCAACATCAAAGCCATCTACAAGCTTGTCAATTCTCCCAACACAAAGGTCTTCAACGCGATTACTAGGACACGATCGACATTAGGAAGGGGGGAATGTTAAACCATTCCTAGGGTTAACAAGAGCTACTACCATTATCTTACATCAAAGAGTTAAGGTAGATACACCAAAAGGTCATACATTGAAGATATGAAGCAATGGTGTCCAAATGTACAACTTGGACAGGTTCCCTAGGTGCTCGTAGTGTTCTGATGGATTACTTAAAGGCGATTCTTGCTTTAAGAGCATGTGGTAGCAAGTTAGGATGAAGTCCCAAGTGATGTACTTCATGGATATATTATGAGAGTAGTCATTTTAATAGTATTGGACCTCTTATGAGCCTAAAGTGCACGATCGGCCACAATTTAAGTGTGTGTGAGCAGTTATGGACATGTATATACGTGAATATCTCTCATAATACAAGGATACTCTACCATTATGCAACAAAGTCTTGCTATTGCTAATCTCTCTCTCTAATGCATGATAGCGAGTGTGTGTGAGTTAAGTGAGGTGCGAGGAGGGACGAGTACACGTAGTGCGACGCAACGGTGCGACAACGCTCGTGGGAGACACGGTGGAATGGCTTCTCCAAGAGTTGTAGAGCTTGGATACCTCAAGGGTTGTGAGATCGATCATTGGAAAGATCCTCATGATAGTTGTGGTTCACCAGGTAATCTCTTGTTAGGGGGGTTAGGCTAAGCCATAACAACAATGCCAATCTCTCCACCGTGCCTACACCACAAGCTATGTCCCCAAGCTAGTTTTATCATTTCATCTCGCAGATGAGCCACGAGCAAAGGGTTATGGCTCAAGCCTACTTTGGGGGAGGTGCTAGCCCTTCTGCACAACCATCACAGCCCACCACAACACAAGACATGTCCTCGGACACTCCACAAAACACGTCACACAAACCCCGCTCGAGTACTTCTAGTCATCAAAGGTGGGATCGCTTGACGGGTTGTTTCCATTGTGGTAGCTCCATAGATTCTTCTTCCCCAAGTCATGGATGGAAATGTGATCCGAAATGATGTTCGCAATGAGCTGAAATCTCAAATCCATGAGTTATGCCATGACTTCATGTGACTACATGGCATCATCTTGAGAGCGCAAAGAAGGATCGAGTTGTGAATCAAATTAAGAGTGAGTTTATGCTAGCACCAGGTAGCGAAGAGGTACATCCTAGATGGATCAAAGATCAGATCCTAAACCATTCTCTTTTCTATGTCTAATTGTATTTTAATGCTCTTGCTTACCTTATGCTTAATGGCATGTATGTAGGATGAAGGGGAAGAAGAAGAGGGGGATCCAAATTATCAGCGTGAAGCAAGTTAAGAGGACGAGGAATCAGATGATAAAGATCACTCGGGATCCGATGAGGATTCTAGTATGACACCTCTTCATTGTAAAAACTTTATGTATATATGGGTAAAGGCCCAACAATTGTTGAAATATAATAACGTTTTGGGCTCAATTGAATTCTCCACAATGTATGTGTTTCTGATATATGTGTTTATGTTATAAATCTAAAACTGTGACTTCATCTCAATTGAATTCTCCACAATGTATGTGTTTCTGATATATGTGTTTATGTTATAAATCTAAAACTGTGACTTTGTTTCAATTTAAAAAAAAGAGTTGGGGTAGACTGGGGAGTCTTGTGTAGACTTCCTAGTCTGCCCCAGCTCTTTATTTGCTATGTAGAGCATTCGCTACTCAGTAGGTGAAAATAGAAGTTGTGGCAGCGAAACCGTTGCAGATATGCATGGGTCTAAGAGATGAATGATTATCAACTCACACCAATATGGAAGTCAAAAAAAGATTGAGTGTCTTGGCATCCCATAGGGTGGTGGATTTGGGGTGCTTCCATGCCTCAAACCAATCTGTACCTCTCATCACAAGTGGCGAGACATCATGTGGCACATACTTGGGTGTCAAGGAGGGAGAAATAGATGATGTTTGTTATACACCACTTTCTTTGGTGTGGAGAGTCTTTCCAAAATGAGTGATGGTACACAAATCAGACATGCATGATGTATGGAGATTGCTAAATCTATTTTAAAATTGAAATGATTGAGAGATAGAGTAAGACAATTTTGAAGTTTAAAGTTTAAAGTTATAAAGTTCAAGAATGTACCTGAACACTTTGAGAACCCGATATAGTTATGCATCGTCCAAGAAAAACTCATTTTACCTCCATATCATGCCTATTTATTGTGCTTGAGACATCATGCACTTTTATACCTCGCCATAGTGTCTTAAGCTCCTCAATCAAAGGCTTGAGGTACACATCTACGTTTGCTACCTTATACTTGCCTAGAACAAGGAGAACAAGCATGATATGACCTTTCTTGATTACCACCCATGGAGGGAGGTTGTAATTCACCAATACAATAGGCCAAGTAGACCATGATGTGGACTTAAAACCAAATGGGTTAACATAGTACATGCCCCAGATAAAACATAAGTGATGGGCTCATCTTTAAACTTTAGCCAGTGATGCTCCACATGTTGCCACATGGATGAATTAGCTACGATTCTCATGATGGGTCATCGGTTGAGCAATGAGTTGCATGCCATGTCATGAGTTATGAAATTCCCCTCGGGGGGGGGGGGGGGGGGGGGGGGTCACTCATAAATATGTAAGCATGGCACATGGGTTCAACAGAAGGGATTAGGTTTTCTACAAGCGAATTTTTCACTTTGATGTGGTTGAAAAGAATCCTTGACTCGATTTGGCTGAGTCTTTCATTTGCTTGCATGATAGCTTTCATGTTCTGTATTGCCCTTTCATTTATTTGCAGAAAGGGCCTTGAAGTGTCAGTTTGAAATAGACAGACATGTGTTTACTAGCTGGTTGGTTTAAGATTCCTCCCTCTAGCTTTTGAGGCGTAAAGGTATAAGAACCTCCCTTTCTGTTCTTATAATTATTTCCAGTTTGAAATAGAAGAAACATCTTATTTTACCATGTTTTGGCCTTGAGAGACAAATGTCTAGAGAGAGGTAATCCAAAATTGAGATATCTTTAGATATAAAAATCCTCCTAATGTCTAAAATAGATTCCCCTGAATCAGAAGTTCAAAAAGAACTCTCCAATGTGCATTAGGAATTAATTGAAAATGGTATAAGGAACCTTAGCCTAAGGGTCTACATTTTTAGAAATTTTTAGATTATGGTCCAATTAAGGTTCCAATGGGCCAATTGGATTAATCTAAGTTTTGGGATGAGATAAATCTCTAAGAGTCTTAATGCTTTCCCTAAAAGTCTTAATGCTTATGCTTATTTGTAATGCTTCTCTAAGAAAATCTCTCTCTCTAAAAGAATAGCCATCTTTATGGCTAAATCCCTTGGAAAAAGATGCTTCTCAATTATAGTCTCTTAATTCAAAGCTAAACTCTAGGCTTGATGAGCTAGAGATTAAGAAAATGATATTTTCATGATTTTGTGCTATTAAAATAATGGTTATTTCTTTTAGAGTAGTTAAAAACTACTTTAATTCATTCTAAATGAGAAATGGATTATCCTAACAATTTGAAAAAAGAGGAATGTTGAAACTAGCTTAATCTAGTGAGATAATCATAGTTATGTTTATAATTATGGTGGTTAAAATTATGATTTAAATTCATAGTTTGATTTTAAGCATAAAAGAGGAACTACTATCATATTTTCATTACAAGCTTTCTCTTTTAGGAAAATTTAAAAATTATCAGTAATAGCAGCGAAGCTATGAAATTTTTTTTAAAAATAATACATATCTTATTTTTATGCATAATGCTAAAAGAGGACTTCCTACCATATTCTAGGATTGGACATCCTATGCAAAAAGAATGATTTTCATCATATTCATGAAAAATATTTTTTTGTAATTATGCATAATTAATTGATTATGAGAAAAGAGTAATTTTTGGTAGATTTATTTTTATGAAAAAAGAGGAATTTCCATGATATTCGAGATCCAAATAATTAAATATTAAAAAGAGAAATTTTTGGCATAATTTAAATTATGAGTATTTATCAAAAGTGAAATTTTGAGTATTTTTATTTTTATTTAGAAATATAGATAGAATTGATTTTTATAAATCCCATGAATCTTTTATTCAAAAAGAAGAATATTGAATATATCTTACTTGAGAAATTTGAGAAAGAATGTGAAAATATCCATCGAGAAAACTTGGCTAATTCTTATTCAAAAAAGGAAATCTAGACTCCCTGGATCCAATGAGTAAACGGAAGTTTAGAATTAGTTCTCATTAATGAATCTTAAGGAATGAAAATACAATATGTAAATGCTCTTTCTGAGTTTTTATTATTCAATTCTGATAAGGTTTATTTTTCCTTTTTAAACCTTCAACAACACTCTGATACGTAGATTCAATGGGATCGAGAAAAAGTACCTTTAAAACTAGGCCAAGCAGGCAGAAACTTAGAAAAGTCCAATCCGTATCGAAAGTAGAAAGCAGTACTAAAAGTGGATGTAATAAGATGTGATGTGGATCTGAATGAATGTAAATGAATGTGATGGGATGTAAATGGATGCAATGTGATAAGATGAGATGTAAATGTGATAAGAGGAGATGTGAATGTGATGTGATAAGATGTGAATGTGATGTGAGGAGACGTGAGTGGATATGATGAGATGTGGATGAGATGTGATGTGATGTGAATGGATGTCGATGTGAAAGTGATGAGATGTGGATGAGATGTGATGTGATGTGAATGGATGTCGATGTGAAAGTGATGAAAGTAATGAGATATGAATGGATGTCGATGTGAAAGTGATGAAAGTAATGAGATATGAATGAGATGTGATGATATGTGAATGGGTGTGATGTGATGTAAATGGATGTCGATGTGAAAGTGATGAGATGTGAATGAGATATGATGATATGTAAATGGGTGTGAGTGATGTAAATGGATGAGAATGAGATGTGAAGTGATAGATGTGCATGTGCATGAATGGATGAATGTGGATAGATGTGAATGTGAATGAATGGATGGATGTGGATAGACGTGAATGTGAATGAATGGATGGATGTGGATAGATCTAAATGTGAATGAATGGATCGATGTGGATGAATGTGATGAGATGTGAATGTATGTAATGAGATATGGATAGATGTGGATGTGAGTTATTATGGATGGAATGAATAAGATGTGATGTGGATAGATGTGGATGTGATGTAATTTGAATAGAATGAATGTGATGTGGATAGATGTGGACGTGATGTAATTTGAATAGAATGAATGTGACGTGATGTGGATGGATGTAATTTGAATAGAATGAATGTGATGTGGTGTGGATGGATGCGAACGAGATGTGATAAGATGAGGATGGATATGACGAGATGTGAATGAATGTGGGATGTGAATGGGTGTGATGAGATGTGAATGGGTGTGATGGATGTGAATGGGTGTGATGGATGTGAGTGGATGCGATGAGATGTGAGTGGATGCGATGAGATGTGAATGGGTGTGATGAGATGTGAATGTGTGTGATGAGATATAAATGGATGTGATAAGATGTGAGTGGATCTGATGAGATGTGAGTGGATCTGATGAGATGTGAATGGATGCGATGAGATGAGAATGGATGTGAATGTGATGTGATGATATCTGAATGGATGCGGTGAGATGTGAATGGATGATGTGATGTGGATCTGGTTAGATGTGAATGGATGATGTGATGTGGATCTGGTTAGATATGAATGGATGAGATATGATGTGATATAATGAGGATCTGGCTAGATGTGAATGGATGTGAAGTGATGTAAATAGATGTGAACGTAATGTGATGATATGTGGATGTGATGTGGATCTGAATAAATGTAGATGGATGTGATGTGATATGAATGGATGAGATGTGATATGGATATGTTGTGACGTGATGTGATGAGGATAGATGTGGATAAATGTGATAAATGTGATGAGGATAGATGTGGATAAATGTGATGAGATGTAATATGATGTGATTGGATGAGAATGGATGAAGGATGATGGGAATACATATGACTAGATGTGGAATAAGCAATGTGAATTGATGTAGAAGAATGTGGAATAACAAGAAATGATGTATAACAATGTGGAAAGATAAGAGTTTGTTAGAAACTGTATTTATGAAACCTGTTTTTAAATGATTATTTTATGTCAAGAATGCTGGGGAAGCATTTTGACCATCTTGTGAATGAGGTTGTTGAGACCTAAGTGATAAAGTTGCAATAGCTTACGGAGAGTCAATGGAGAACGTCTCGCATAGTAGCAAGGTCGGTCGAGGTCTTGACCAGCCTCAGTTCGATTTAAATGGTGAGCTTCCGAGGTACGGTGGATGAGGGACCAAGGAAGCGGCCTATGAGTGAAGCGCTAGGTGACCTGCGAAGGAGCCTAGAGGGTGCTGACCATATGGTTCTCGGGCTCTGGGTTGCCGAAAATACCCACGCGTGCGTCGAGGAAGAAAATGGAACAAGAGTTAGAGTTGTTTTCTAAACTCGGGAATGGATTTGGTTGATTGGCCTTGCTGGTCCTCAACGGATGAGTCCATGTCTCTTTTATATGGATCTGTTGGTTGATCTGCTGATCTTCAACAGAGAGTCCATTTGGATTTTCTTAAGTGATTATATTTCCAGGTACTATGAGCTAGGAACTATTGAAAAGGCCCCTGAGAACAGGTGGTGAGCGTTCTGGTTATCAATGATGCTATAGGTACACAGATGAAGGAATGATTGTAAATTAGAATTCAAGCTAGATATTTTGGAGGATTATGATCAGTGATACTATGGTTTCATTAGAAGATTGTTTTAAAGACAGTTGAATCTGTGAAACATGCAATTTTGAATTGGGTGTGTAAGTGGTGTGACTATCTTGAACTTTGCTTGAAGAAACAGCTAGGGGACGTGGGAACTCTTTTCCTCCCTGGTACTACCCGAGACAAAACATAACCAAATTTTTAAATGGATCCTATCACTACAATGGTTGGGCGGTTCGCTAACCCATGGGATTTGATAGGGTTAGGCTGGACTGATGGATCCCTAAAATGAGACTCAATTCTGTTAAGTTATGATAGTTGAAGGAAATCCTAGATAACCCTTGTTCTATGGAAAAGAATCAACAGTTGTGTCTCTTGATGAGGAAAAAAGTGTTGGTCTCTATGATCCAAGTGCAAGTCTCTTCCTTGATCTTACCATGTGACTTACAGGTTTGGTTGGATCAGTTGATTAGTTAAGACCTTAAGTATGTTAGAATAAAATATTATGTCTGTTGGGCAAGGAAAGTTTTTTTGGGTTCGGTTTTGGAAGAATCCAGGGATTAGTCTCTTGTTACCAAATATCCATGGGGGCGAGGCCCCGAGTGAGAGGCTTTGCCTTGCGCCGCATGAAGTTCTACTTCCGCTGCTAGCACCCCGAAATTCATTGCACAGAGGGGACATGGATCTTTCAGTTGGTCTTCATATGGTGCATATACCCGTAGGTATCCTTGCTTCATGCCTTCTTGGTCAGTGACTATGGTGACATCTCGGTTGGGGAATAGATTTTTGATGTCACCTTGTTGTCTACCAACAGGTGTACTCATTATAAATACTCTGCATTTTTCTCTAACCATCACGCATCCACAAGCTGTGCAAAGCTTTGTATCTCCATTGGTGATTATTTGGGAGTGATCACAAAGATCAAGCCTCATTGTCCCAAGTTTTTGGGACAAATCGTCAAGCTGCTTCAGCTTTTCTTCTTTTGACCTGGGTCTGACATTTGTAGATACACAAAGAGACTTACTGGTTGAAGCTTCAGGGACTTCTTCTCTGATCTGCAACTTTACTGGATAAGGGAGTTCTTTGGGTAGTTTCTTCTCTGATCTGGATGACTCAATTCTAAACCTCTTAGAGATAGACTTGGTGAGAGATAACATTGCCATTGATCAAGGTACCTTTCGGAGTGAGGTGTACACTACCAATATGCCCGGTAGATAACACTTGTTGTAACTTGTAGCATACTCTATCGACAAGCTCGATAGATAGTATTTTTATATTATGTGGTTGATAAAAAGGTGCAACCACTCACTCGCACGCCACGTGGGCTACGTTATTTGTATTCTTAATTATCCATACAATACATATTGATAAAAATCATCTAGCAAATATCACGTTTTTACATGTGTAAATAGGGTATTGAACATTCTTATACACTAGGCTCTCTCAACTCTAGATTATTTTTACCACCAAGCTACATCTCCCATTTTCCTATATCTAATTATGCTTCTTGATTTAAGAAAATAATTATATAAAAATATTCAATATTAGGCTTGTTTGATTTACCTTTCCATCATAGATTAGAAAATCTAATCACACATCAAATGTGAGTATAAACTTGAAATACCATTCGTAGCTTATTAGCACATCAATTTTTTAAAAACACTTTAAAGTACCTATCCATAAAAAGAGAGACTTAGTTAAATTTTATTATTTTAAAAATAAAAAATACAAAATCATTAAACTCTACATAAGAATCGAAAGTTGAGGCATCATGATCTTCCCCAATAAGTAAACTAACTCTCTTTCCTTTTCAGGAAAAATAAAAACTCATATTCCTTATCTTTTTGAAATTTTTTCAAGAAAGACAAAAGATACATCATTTTCTTGGAACACCACATACCATTAGTTTTTGTTCCAAATATGAAAGATGCATATTCAAAAGATGTTATGGAATATCAATGTGAGGCATCAATGTCAAGTCAGATATTGAAGCGAGATTGTCATATATGTTGTGAGAACGCTGTCACGAATGTGGAAAAGTGAGAAACAATATGGTTCCATTTGACTATCTACCTATTGTAGAGAAATTGCAAACCCTTTGTAAGAGTCAAACCTTTTTTCATGATCTCCTTGCTATGTGGTGAGCAAGGGATAGGTGGTTACAAAATCCTCCTATGTTAAATAACATCAATGTCAATGAGTTTTGGGATGGAGAAAATATGAGGAGGCACCAAGAATTTTGGAATCCTCAAAGTTATTGGAAGATTCCTTTTTCATGCACCAACAAGATTTGTGGAATGTTTTATATAACATTTCCATTAGATTTAAGAAGTAAGGAGCTAGAAAATGTATGAAATGAGGAGGATCAAGAATATAATTTCTCATGCTCAAGGTGTAGAGCATACAACGACCCACAAAAAAGAATGGTTAAGATGTGTAGACCATTACCTTTACTCACTTTTTTTATGTGAAAATTTATAAAATAAAAAAGATTTTAAGCTTTTTATTTTGTAGGGTGATCCTCAAAATTTTGCATTAATGTGTCATTGGGTGGCTTTCAAGTAGAAACCACAAAGAAAAAAGAAAGTGGTGCAATTGAAATGGTTGTTCTTAATGGGGGGAAAAAATGTAGTTATAGGACCACTTCCAATTATTCTTTTACCATTAAGTTTATTGAAGTTTGAGAAGAAGTATGGAGATGTGTTTCCTCATTATTTGGACCCTTTAATGAATGAGTTGGAATCAGCTTTTATATATGGGTTTGATGTTGAGTTCAATTATCTATCGTCTTACATTTGTGAGAATACACAAATTCTTAAAGAGACCGTACATTGAGGGAAATTCTTATGTCATGGAGTGGGGAACATCTTGCACAATGCATATCAAGTGAGATATCCTACAACAAGACCGCATATTGCGGGCATGTTAGAAGCTTTAAGTACTTCAAAAAGGAAGAATACAAGGGAGGAGTGTTCCAATATACTCGTAGAAGAAGAATTATTAGGAGAATCTCCACTCTATAAATTATATCATATTTATGGATAAGATATCAGTTTAGATCTTGTTTACAATGCGATGCATAAATTAGCTCTAAATCTCTTCAAGAAGTACACAAAGGTCTTATTTGAGCGAGCAAATAGCGAGATGATAAAATGCATTGATGGAGCCATAAAAGAGGTATGCAATTCAATACCAAGATCACTTTTACGACAAGAAAGATGGCCTTAGAATGCCAGTAAATATCATGGCATGTTCACTACAAAGGAGCATAAAAAATATATCTAATGGTTGAAGCAAAGTACAAAATATCACATAGGAGCTGAGCGATATTGGTATTACATTGATAGATATAGCACATATCTTTTATAGCTATACATGTGCTCATGGGTGGTCATCTAAAGCTATAAGTGTTACATGAAAGCTATTCTTAGCATGGAGAATCATCATTGAGGAGAAAGAAGGAGAAAACATAACCCTTTTGAAGCATGGGGCAGGTATGTCTCAACATTGAGATATTTGAATTCTTTATGTGTACATGTTATTTTGACATTTTTCTTGGTTGTACTTGTTGACAATATATTGCATCATGGTGGTCATGATGTGTCACACATTTACTTGTAGCCATCTTTTAGCACTATGTTCTATCTTCTAGGAGAATAGCAGAGCTTTGTGTTGTATAGTGTTATGAAACATCCATTTGGTAGCTTTTCAAGGATAGTACTTCATACTAGGAGTGATGCTCAATAGCAGAGTTGCTAAAGTTAATAACATGTAAGTTGCTATATAGTTGTGCTTCCTAAAGTTTGGTACCTATATAGCACTGGGAGTAGTGCCCTTGTGGGTGTTACAATTTTCTCATGTTTACATTGTTGTTTATAGTGTTTATGAAGCCAACCTACATTATCTGAAAGTGCTACATAGCTTTTCTCTGCTATATAGTAATAGCACTTTGTTCTACGTAGTGTTGAAAAAACTAAGTTGCATTCTTTGGAAAGGATTTGTAGCTATTTTTTACGATGTAGTAGTACTCTGTTTCTTTATAGTGTTTATAACTCTAGGCTTCACTCTGAGTGCTATGTAGCAACAATACTATGTTTTTATATAGTGTTTATATAAAACTAGATTGTATTCCCTAAAGTGCTATATAACTTTTTTATGCTATACTTTTCTTCTTTAAAGTGTTAATAACACTATACCGCATTCTATGATAGTGCTATATAGTTGTTTTAAGCTACATAGCAAAATCTACTTCTTCTATATAGCAGACGTTGATAATAGTCTTTGCCACTATATAATATACTTTTTGTAGTCTGCTACATAGTAGTCTTTGTCACTTTATAGGAGAAATACAGTGTGTAGCAATGGCCAAGGCTTGCAATGATATGTACCATTCTCGTACATATTTAGCACTCATGTGCTATTTATCTTTCCAAGTGTTACGCATCACAACAGAATACATCAGTTTGCATTGCTATATACAAGAGTCATTGACTCATTTTTGTTCGAACAAAGAAGAGTAGGAGATGTTCATTAGCATCAAGAGCTAATAGCTACATCCCTCAAATCAATCAATCAATTAATATCCCTCAAATAAATCAATAATCCATTATCTAGTATGGATTTCATGTTTGTAATCATGTCCATGTCTAGACCAAGCACAAAGCTGTTGGTGGGTACATGAAGGTAAAAGAAATAGTAGATTTTTTTTGGACTCTTTGAATTTATGGTGATTCCTTTTGAGTTAACCAATGTCTTGGGTACATTTAGAAAGGCAAGACGATGTCTTGCAATTTTCAACCGACATATAGTGATATTATCGTTTAGCATTTGGAGATCTTCATCATTGCCTTTCTAGGTGATATTCTTGTATCAACATTCAAGGAGTGTGAGGAGCATCATCAACATATGGTTCATTCTCTCCAACTGATTAATGAACCAAATCTCAGACTTCATTGGAAAAAGGTAGAGTTTTCCTTGATCAAGGTCTCTTTTATGGGAGACTATTTTGGCGGATGGTGTCTCCATGGATCCCACCAAGATTAAGGCCATCATCATGTTTCCCATATTAGAAAATTCTCACAAGCTAAGAGGGTTTTAGCCATGATGACTGTGTTCTACATGAGATTCTTGGAGCACTATGCCCAAGAAAGTAATTCTTTGATTTATGCCACGAAGGAGGATCATGTGTTTGTGTGGAGACCCTTGGAACTTATAACCTTGCAACCTTTGATTTATGCCACGAAGGACATCATGCCTTCTAGGCTAGTTTTTTAGCTTCCCAACCTAGATGATCATTTCAATGTCTCTTTTGCAATGCTAATAGTTTTGCTGAGGACATCCTGTTGATTATGAGGTTCATGGTGTTGAATTCCGATACAACACTTACAAGCAAGAACTTATTGCCATGGTGCATGTGCTTCAAAAAGTGGCAACACTATTTGATTAAATCAAAATTTGGCATTTTGACGAATCATCAGTCTCATTGTGGTATCTTCTCACTTGGTCTCATAAGGACTTGTCCCCTTGTAAGATTGGTGGTGGAATTTCCTTTCTCAATTCACCTACGAGATTGTGTATATGGTGTTGTCTCACCTAGCTTTGAAGAAGCTATGTATCAACAACATGTCTAAACTTTGTAATCACCACACCCGTCTTGTGTACCTTCTAAGGATACTAATCACCACACCCGTCTTGCGTATCTTCTAAGGATGCAAAGCATCTATAAGGAAACAATTATGTCCAGGAGAAATCTGATCTTGTAGAGTTGAGGAAGGTTGACTTAGAAATAAAGGTGGTGCAAGAGAAGCCTCCTCAATTTTGTAAAGCTAAGAAAGATTGAGTCATGGATAAAGGTGGCTAAAAAATGGCCTCATGGCTGATCCGTTTCCTCATCAATGCATTGCAAACACACTTGATCAAGATTAGATTGAACTTCATCATCTTGATCCCCCAACTGATTTGAAGCTTGTCCGTGGTGGTGGTGAACAATCCCCAGTGGCGCTAGAGTGAAGAGGCAAAGACCTATCCATTTCTCAATATGACCTATGATCAAGATTGAAAACATCATGAGGATGAGTAAAAAAGTGGCTTGCAAATAGGACACGAAGCAAGTAGCTGCATCCCCTCTTAAACAATACATATGTTTGAGATGATCGTTGATATATCGTATGGCAATAAAAACATTCAACCTAAAAGAAAAGATGGAGATATTTTGTCAAGAACCTTACGAGGTTTAGGTGAGCTACTACAATCTATTTCTCCACAAAAGCACATAGGTAAACAAAGAAAGCACCTAAAAGGGAACAAAATAGCCAATCGACTTCAAAAATTATATACTTAGTGTTGAGTATAGAAACTAACTATGAAACAAAAGGGCATTATAGAAGAACAAGTGGACACCTCTTCATGCTCATAGTGTAGAGTATCATCTAGGGCAGTGAGCGTATCTCCCATTCTTCTTAGCATGGATGTTGCACGCTCCTAGATGTGAGTGTGATCACATGTGCATCAAGGTGCTATTAGCATCCCCTATTAGCGCCTATTAGTTGATGATATTAGTGTCCCTCAGCTCCCACAGTCATAGCTACCTGTACTGCGTGTAGCATCGTGCGGTTCTTTTTGCGGGCGTCTCTCTCCAACATAAGCACGGCGTCCCTCAGAGGTGGAAGCACACGTGGAAGGTGAGCATTAGGCCAAAGCGATAGGTGGTGTGAAGTTGGGCTTGAAGTCAAAGTGGTGGTGGTGTGAAGCTCGCCAAGACTTAATCAAAGCCGCAGGAGTTTGGCATGACTGAGAGGTGTGCTGGTGAGCTGGAGGTGGAGTTGCCCTGTACTAGCGTCATGCGGTCTCTTTGTGGGCTTCCATAGCATGTAGCTACACCGCACAGTGATCATCTTTGCGAAGAAATCCTAACTGGCACACTTTAAACTTTACTAGAAGTTTAAAGTTCAAAGTCATGGACCACAGCGCCACACGTGCGAGTTGAAAAAAGACCCCAAAGCCCCGGTGCCACCATAATCACTAGGCAGAGAGGAGAGATGGAAGCATGTGATTATCTACAAGTGATGGTGTTGTTAATTAGTTGTCGTGTCTATTGAACTGTTGTTGCATATAGGAGAGCATCTTGAAACATCAGCCTGGTTTGCCCACATGCGTCAACTGCCCGGCACTATATAATACACACCTCCATCCCAACTCAAGCGAGGGGATCCATGGTGAGGGAGTTATAGAGGCATTGTGTGTTTATCACTCTATGTCTCCATCTCACCAAAAGGTGGGAGTGGATGAAGTGTGTGATGCTCGTGCATCTACCAATTCTGCAAACATAGATATAGCATCAGTAGGTTTATGAAGACATGTCAATCTAGTTCCTAATTGTGTGGGGATATTTCTCCTCTTAATGTGCTCTTGCTCTTTTTACTATTTTTTATTTTTCTTTTCTTTTCTTTTTTGTGTATGAAGCTATATATATGCAACCCTCGAATTTGGGAGTTACCTGGTTAGGGGAGAAGGTTAGGGAGAAAGCAATAGAATGTCGAACGTGAGTACATGCCCCCCCTTCCTTGAGTAGATCATATTTGTTGTAATGATGTTATAGCCTTTTGGAACCAATTTGTCCAGTGGGTTATAGGTGGTGATGTGGGCAGATAGCTTTTTATGACCCTTGTGGCCACATCGAATTGCAGAGATGGTAGTGTACGCTCCCATGAACGAACGGAGGAAATGGCTTCCGACGATACTTTTACAAGGGGAGACGTAGACTCATTGGTTTCTTGGTGGGTATTGATAAGGGTAGGTGGTGTAGAGCGTGCAGAAACTTCTATATCAGCGTGTGCCTGGCATGAGGAGCTAGAAGCTTCATGTGGCTCCCCCCTTCCTGAGCTAGGTGGTATTGATCGATATCGTTTGGGAATCCAAACTAGCTCTGGAAGAAGTGATGTGGAGCACTCCGTTACCTTTCCTTTACCACGGTCTTGAATTGTCATTAGGATGGCAACATTTGGTTTACAAGGTTTTATAGGCCATGTAGAGGGATTCAGCTTATGTTTAGGGACCCAAATCTGGTCATTCCCTTCTTCATAGTACCCTTGGGCTGCTAATAATATTTTAGGAATCCAACGTGATGTTACGTTGCCTTTTCTCGGGCAGGTAGCTGCTTTCCTAATACGAGGCTTCTTGTCTGAACGAGATTGAGCAGTGGAGGTAGCCGTTAATGAAGCTTTTGGGACCCATTTGTATGTACTCTTTGGTATAGTAAGCGGAGCCTTGGAGACCACACTACATGTTTCCACTCTTGGCATTGAAGCATTTGAGGGGTGGCAAACAATCCAAGATGGTTTGGCCACTTGACTTTGTGATTTTTTGTTATCTAGCATTTTGTCTAGAGTTGATGGCTTAGGTGCGAGATTTTGAGCGATCAGCTGGTTCTTGCATTGTAACTCGCCTGGTTGCCCAATCAATATTGCACTTGGTGGCTAACATCCATTTGCGCCCTAAGTTTATAGTCCCCTCCATGGTACCAGGCATAACCAAAAAGTTTTGAATTACGGTCCCCTTGTCATAGGCAACGGGAGTGTGCAGATTCCTGAAATAGGGGTTTTCTTCTTATTGATACCCGTAACTTGGATAGCACTCTTGGATAAAGGTGGTTTTCCAAGTTGACACCACACTCCATATGATAGCAAATTGTGTTGAGCTCCTGTATCCAATAATGCATTATACAGCACCTCCCCCGTAAGGACTCTGTAGCTCAATTGGGTATCTTAAAGGCGGGTCAGATTCCAGTGAATCCTCCTCTGTCTCCTCAAAAAATGCTTGCGTAATCCCCAAGTTGGCTTCTCGTTGGCACCTAACATGCTATTGACGTTCTTTGGCTTCAACTCTCGCTTGTATCTTCTTAAGCTCAGCTTGTACTTTAGCTGCCTTCTTCTGATAGATCGCATGTAACTCCTCTTGGCTCAGGGGTCATAGTATCTTTTGAATTTACTCCCATTGAGGAATCCAATGGTTTCAACTCCGTCGAGAGTCTCCACTCAGATGGTACCTTGTGGGGTAATTTCACATACTCTATACGGTCCCTTACCAGCATATTTAAGCTTCTTCTTTTCGTTATGCACTCCATACATCAGGACTTTATCCCCAAATTTGATGTCCTTGTCTCTCAGGTGGCGAGATCAAACCATTTCTTCCTTCTATCCTTCTCCACAAGGGCATTGTACACCGCCAACAATTGCCTTTCTTTGTTTAGCTGCTCAAGGATATACAAACGCTCTACTGAGGGATTACCATCCCAACCCTCTTGAGTAGCAACACGAAGACTAGGAATGACAAATTCCCACGGCATGACTACTTCTTGGCCATATACCATCTTGAATGGTGTGCAATTAATAGCCACTTTGTACGCAGTACGATAGGCCCATAAAGCTATCTCGTAAGCTTTAGATCCCAATCCGTGCGATGAGCCTCAACAGTCTTTGTCAGAATAGAGATTAAGGTCTTGTTGATACTCTCGGCTTGGCCATTCGCTTGCGGATAATGAGTAGATTTATAATGGGATATCATGAAATTTGTTGTGAGCTCCTTAATCACTTCATTTATAAAATGCGTACCATTATCGCTCACAAGTTCAAAAGGACAACCAAAGCGTGTGATTATATTTTCAAAGAGGAACTTGGCTGTTATCCTCGCATCTACCTTACGTGTTGCTTTCGCCTCATCCCATTTGGTCACATAGTCAGTGGTGGCCACAATAATATAGCAAGATTGTGTGTTACGGGCCGCTGGGCTAATTGTATCCACAAAGTCTAAACCCCACTTTTCAAATGGTTGGTTTACTTTAATTGGATGTAGGGGCATCTGATCTTTCCGCTGGGGTTTCTTGTAGCGTTGGCATTAATCTCAACCCTTCACACAAAAACCTTCACACAAAAAGTGATGCATCTTGGAACATAGTGGGCCACCAATACCTTGATCGTAAGATCTTTCGCGCAGTTAAGTCTCCTGAAAAGTGACCACCGGCTACGCCCATATGTGCCTCTTTGCAAAATATATAGATACTCATCCTCTCAGGCACAACGCCTAAGAACGTCATCCTTTCCTCTTTTATAAAGGGTCCCAGTCAGTCAGTCACCATCAGGAAATAGGGTTCGCATTCCTTGATTGGCTTTCGAGCTAGATCTTTACGAAGCTCCTTGGGTGGAAAGCCATTAACCAAAAAGTTGACAATCTTCTCACTCCATTCAGGCATTGTCTCCACCATGAACAAGGAAGTGTCAGGTAAGTCATCATCAACTCCCGTAGGAGCTTTACCATTAGGTATGCAAGACAAATGATCAGCCATGACATGTTTTTTGCCAGGTCTCACAACAACAGTGAAACCATCGTGTGATTCTTCATGGTTTGTTTACTAGATACAACAATGCTTGATGATCCACATAGAAAACAAACTTGGTGTGGCAAGGAGGTAATAACCAAATTTTTTCACTGCATATATCATTGCCAATGCTTCTCACTCCGTAGTGGTGTAGTTCATTTCAGCATCGTTCAACTAGCGACTAGCAAAGCTAATGGGATAGTCTAGTTTATGTTCTCCATGTTGAGTTAACACACACCCAATAGCAAAGTTTGATGCATCAATATGCACATGGAAGATTAAATCCCAGTTAGGCATTCACAAGATTGGAGCACTCGCCAAGGCCTTCTTTAATAGCTCATATGCACGGTCACAATCTTCGGTCCAAATAAACTCGATGAGAAGCTTGTACAATGGTCGAGCTATCTCAGCGAAGAATAAAATAAACCTTCGATATAATAACCAACATGGCCCATAAAGCATTGGACTCCCTTATAGTTGATGGGTGGGGGCAATTCCAGAATGACCTTGATTTTACTTTCGTCAGTGGAAATTCCATTTTTGGACACTATATGCCCTAGAATAACTCCGTGTTTAACCCAGAATTGGCATTTGAAAGGATTCAATGAGATGCGATATAATCTACACCTTTCAAATATTTTTCGTAAACACATCAAGTGCTCGTCCCCAAGAGGAATGAACACAAAGATCATCTAAGAAAGCTTCACAAAAGTCCCTTAGATATTCCTTAAAGGCTGTGTTTATCAATCGTTGGAATGTTGCAGGTGCATTGGTTAACCTGAAGGCCATGACGTTGTCGGGAGGCTGGGAGAAAAAGAAATGCCTCTATAGCTACCTACCCAGCAGCCTTGGAAGACACAATAAACACCAGCAGGGGCACCACCAGCACGATGCTGGAAACAGAAATCACTCTAGACACCACACGGATTCAAGCTAGAATATACACCAGCACCTTCAATTCAGAACCCTTAGATTCCCTTTCTTTCTCAACTCACTCAGCTCACCACAACTGGCTATTCTTTATTTCGTTACCCACATACCCATTGCTCACAACACTTACACTAAGAACCATTTCCCCGCTCTCTTAACACCATATACACACACCCAAAGCTTGTACAGTGGAAAGAAAAGTTGCTTAAGACTTATTGCATAACACTAGTTTCAAGGCCCACTTCAGAGACAAATCCCAACACACATGTCTTTAATCAGATGGCAAGCCAAGACTTTTATTTGCATAAGTCTCCAAAGAAAAAACTTTCTTCTCCATAGCCGGCGTCAACACCTTCGCTCCTTTCTCCCCTCGTGCTCTCCACGAGCCTGGTTTGCTCCTCCTCTGGGTCCTTCACGAGCTGTGTTTGCATGAGCTTGGTCCGCTCGCTCTGTAGGAGCTTGTGTCTCTTGGACGCCCAACCCACACTCTCCTCGAGCTATGACGGTGGCTCCTCACACGAAGCTCTGCTCACAAGCTTCCCAATGCTTCAATGCTCTCCACGCTGCATATGCGCTAGCCTTCTATATCGTGCTCCCTTCACACCTGGGCTGCAGCTGCAAAACAAGACCTTGTAGCCGGCCTTCCTTTCTTAACCACCAACCCTTCGCACCAGGCAGCTGCTCACCCTTAGCGCTTGCAGCCCTTCAGAATCACTCGCCAACCTCTACAATCCACAAGGTGGCAACACCACCAGTCACTCGGCGTCTGCACGATCACCCCCAGCCATGCTCTCCATGCTTAGGTCGCCCCAACGCCTGTCTGTGGCTCACCCAACCTCTACACGGCGGTTACCTGTCCCTCTTCGCTTGCAGACTCTGCAAGGCGATTCCTCTCTCTACCCGGCGACCACACCTCGAATCTTCGAAGCTGCTGCAGCACCTGCTTACCCAGCGATTCTCCACTACTGGACCCCGACGGCCTTTTTTTTCTTTTCCACTCGCTCCCCCACCTTCCAGCGCTTTCGCCACCTTCTAGACCCTCGCCAGCTTTCGAAATGTTGTACGCTGGCAGCCACTCAAGCCTCCACATGGCCCCTATTCAAATTGGCCACATAATATATATATTTTTTATTTTTTTTTCCAAGGCCTCACTAATGGCTACCATCACAACCTTAATACCTTGCTTTCCCTTGATATATGGCACCCATAACCTTTCCTAAACAAGGGCTATCCACAGCCTTCATCAGCATCATAATTACCAAACACGACATTTGCCCATACTCCGCCAACCTCAGCACACGCTTGCTAAAAATGGAGCACCATCTCTGCATCCAGAATCATCACATCGGGGTTCCCGTAACACCTTCACGTGCAGGCATCACCATCAGCTCGTGTAAAAAAAACCATAAAACCACCCACCCGGAACATTTGCCAGGGCATTCAGAGCAAAGTTTATTCACACACCATGCATCCCATATGTACACGGACTCAAAACACCTTTACAGAAAAATGCCTGACATACTTTGCCCAACCCCCAACCTGCTGAATCATTCATGATCAGCAGTAAAAAGCATTTTAAGACCTAAATCCGTATCCAAAAACTGCCCTTCATCTAAAATCATATCTTCAGACACTGCATCCTGCACAATCACCATCAGACGTGCATAATACTTCTTCAGCCTGTATCCATTTACCCTGGAAGCATGTAAAGTCCCATCTAAATCTGCCAATTGATAGGTACCATTTGCAAATCCTTGTATCACCAAGAAAGGTCCTTCCCACTTAATTTGGAACTTCTTATGAAAGGAATTATCCAGCCTGCTATTATAACGTAATACCAAATCATCCTTCATAATTCCTTTGCTTTTAATCTTCTTGTTGAACTTCTCCAACGTCCTTGCCTGCATATCTTCATAATGCTTCAAAGCATTATCCTTGTTTAGCTGTGCTTCTTGTAAATATAACAGCCGCTCTGTAAGGGCATCTTTAGGTTCTTCCAAAAGCTTTTCCAACATTTTAACAGCTCCACCTCAATAGGCAATAAGGCTTCTTTCCCATAAACAAGATGAAATGGAGTGAAACCCGTACCAGTTTTAATTGTTGTCTTGTATGCCCACAAGGCAACAGGCAACTCCAGATCCCAATTCTTGCCTTGTTGCTCTATCACCTTAGATAAAATCTTGATCAATTCACCATTGAAACGCACATTCAGGCCATTACACTGTGGATAGTAAGGTGTGGTAAAACTGCGAGACTGATCTTCATCTTTGTACACAAATAGTCCATAAGCTCTGCTCTGAAACCTGGAACCTGATCAGAAAGCAATTCCAATGGCATACCAAATTTACAACAGATATCCTGATATACAAACTTTGCCACCTCTTTAGCAGTAATTTGTTTCACTGCCTTTGCTTTCGCCCATCTAGAAAGGTAATCAACTGCAGTCAAGATGTAGCACTTTCCTCGGCTAGTAATAGGCAATGGTCCCACAGCATCAATTCCCCATTTTTCAAAAACATCATAAGCAAGAATTGTCTTCCTCATCTCAGGCTTTAATATCCGTCTACAGCTTGGCATTGTTTGCATGACCTGCACCAGTGATTAACATCCTTATGTACACTTGGCCATACATAACCTTCTTGCAAGACTTTATGCAAGGTAATCTTTGAGGCAAAATGTCCACCGCATGCTCCTTCATGGTTTTCCTTAAGAATTTTGTAGATTTCTTCCTTCCAAGGTACCCGTCGCATTATCAAATCAATTCCCTTCAAATACAAAGCATCACCAACCATCACATACCTTGCAGCTTTCCTGATGAAACCATATTTTTTTGATTTGTCAATACCATTAGGAATCATCCCTGTTAACAAAAACTCCTCAACATCTTGTAAATTCTCCCTGCCACAATAAAATGATGCATGAGCTTTAAGAACAAAAACTTCACCAATCATTCCTTGGGCTGCTTCATGAGCCTCCTCATTATGGCCTCGATCCACATGCTTAAAACTCCAAGCTTCAAATTCCTTCAACAAACCTTTAATCTTGAAACACATCTCTTTGAGTAACACATTCTTTGACTTCCAAACTCCCAATACCTGTTTCACCACAAGCAATGCATCTCCTCGGCGAATGCGAATCCTGTGTACACCATGCTTCAAACATATTTGCAATCCAACTTCCAAAGTCAGATACTCCGCTTCATTGTTGCTATGTGCATCCACCTTAACACCCTTCTTAAAAACAAGGCAACCCTGTGGATCATAAAGCACCAAACCTCCTGAGGCTGCATCATGGCTTTTCCTGTAAGAACCATCAAAATATAATAAGTGTGCATTCACCAATTCAACCACATCCTCAACTGGCTTCTTAATGGTTTCCTCCTTTATAAGAAGAGGACTCTCCTTATATGTCAGTAGATCAGCTAAGGTAGCCTTGGTACTCTCTTCCACCAAGAATGAGAAAGTAAACTCCTGCAACTCAATCACCCACTTCATCATAGCTTTAGATAAATTTGTGCCATTTATGAACTGAGGCAAAAAAGTGTAGCTCATCAAAAACACAAAGGGGCAAGGCAACAAATAGTGGCGGAACCGCCTACATGCATACATCACACTAACCATAACAAGTTCCACCTCTGATAACAACCTTTCTCTGGCAAGTTTTACTCTGCTAGCACAGTAGACTGGTTGCATATAATGTGATTCTTTCCCCTTCTGTAACAACATAGCTCCAATTGCATCTTCACCCACTGAAGGGTTGACATAAAATACCTGTTCCCAATTAGGCGCCTGCATTGTAGGAATAGCACCCAACACCTCTTTCACTTTTTGGAAAACAACCTCACACTCCTCCGTCCAATGCAAAGGATCATGCTTTGCTGCTTGCTGCAAAGGATATAACAACTGTGAAGATAGAGAAATGAATCGAGCCATATACTTCACCTTTTGCACAAAAGTAGCCAGTTGCCTTGTATTCTTTGGTGTAGGAAGAAGAAGAAGAGACTTGACTTTATCAGGATCTGGATCAATACCATTCTCTAAAACAACATGGCCCAAGAGCTTCACCCTCGGTTGAGCCAAAAAACACTTTTTTGGATTTAATTGACCACCATACTCATCATAACGCTGAAAAACTGTAGCCAGCCTATCACAATGCTCTTGCGTGGAGCTATATATACAAAAATCATCAATAAAATCCTTCACAAACTTGTTCAAAAAAGGAGATAATACCCAATTTGCCCTTCTCTGATAGTAGGCTGGCCCATTCATTAATCCAAAAGGAAGAACTTTGTAGCAGAAACACCCCCACGGTGTAATGAAAGTCGTCTTGCGCTGATCTTCTTCTGTAATCTTTAACTGGAAATAGCCTGAAAACCCATCACAAACACTATACCTTTCATATCCAGCTACAGTATCCAAGATCTCATCCAAAAAAGGTAGGGGGTAAGAATCCTTCTTTGTAGCAGCATTCAAAGGTTTGAAATCCACACATATACGCCACCTGCCATCCTTCTTTGGACTCACCACTGTAGGACTTACCCACTCAGGTGTGTCCACTTGTGTAATGAAACCAGCACTCAACAGCTTATCAACTTCCTCTCTCAGGGCCTGCATTTGTTCTCGTCCCATCCTGCGAAGCTTCTGCCTAACTGTTTTTACACCTTCTTTCAATTCAATCCTCAAATGTGGCCCTTTAAATCCTCGAATCTCCCTATAAGAGGTGATGAACAATTCTGGAAAATGAGACAGTATATTAACATATCTAACCTTTTCTCCACTCGAGAGATCCGGACTCAGCATTCCTTCAATCAGCTCCTGCTTCTTCTTCACTTCTATCTTTGGCTGCAATAATTCCTCGATCACTTCATACGACCCCAAAGTATCTTCTCCCTCAGCACCCACTTCATGCACTTCTTTATCTTCATTATCTTGTTGCTCTGATACTAGGAAAGCCACATCTGCCTCTTCTCCACTAGAAGCAGTGGTCGATGAATCCATCTCTGATTCAGAAGTAGTGGTGGTAGTTTCCTCTTCACTCGAATCCTGTGGCCTCTCCCACACATCATTCAAAGATCTCCTACTATGCATCTCAAAAGATTTTTTATTACCCCACTTATTATGCAAAGAAATGGTCCCATACCTCCAGTCTTGTACTGCACCCACCACTCGCAACCAGGGTCGTCCAAGAATAATTGGAAAAGCACCAAGACCCGCAGGCATCACATGAAAATCTACAGTAGCTTTGACATTAAAAGCTTCAATTTCCAACTCCTTTAGCATACCAAGACATTTTACCTTTTGATGATTAGCCATCCTGATCCGAAAACCAGAAACCCCAGACACCCTCAAGCCTGACTGCTCCACACATGATTGAGTAATCACACAGATTTGAGCTCCTCCATCTATATAGGCCTGACCAAGGTTCCTACCTTTACTCCACACCTCCACAATAGGGCAAATGTCTGGAAGCTCTTCTAAAGATAGTACTTTGACTGACCTCTTCTCTGACTCCTTTTCCATTGGATTCACAAGTCCCTTCCATTGCCTTCTCAACTTTGGCACCATCTCCACTAACTGCCCAAAGGTGATGTTGGCCTTCCTGTTCACCAAATCAGATTTCAAATCATAGCTGGTTTGCCCATCCCCCAGTGGGAAGTCTGACACCTGGAACCTTCTACGAGGCTTCCGTTTCCTTTTGGCTTTCACATCTTCTCCTTCCTGCTGCTTTCCCTTCTTACGGCTGGGTCCAGCCACCCCTTTTCCTTCTCTTTCATCCATTGTGCGCTTGCCAACAGGCATCACATCCCCTTCTTCTCTCACCTGAACATTCTCCAGAGTAACAACATTCACAACCTTTGCCTTCCCCTTCTCCTCAGAGCTGTGATTCCACTGGGGCTTGCTTGATCCCTGATATCAATACCATAATCATTTGACCTGTCAGGTAACTGTGAAGGCAGTGGGTACATATCACCACCCATTCGCTGAGGCTTATCACAATCTGTACTCAGATGACCAAGCTCACCACAGTTCCAGCATGTAGGGATGAAACGACGGCCCCTACCGCGACCACGTCCATACCTTGCTTGTCCATCTCCCCCTTCATGATTATTGCCTCTGCCTCTACCATGTCCACCACCTATACTTCCCATTAAATTTAAACTCAAATTCTTCATAAGATCAACCATCTGTTTCATATCCTGTCGCAATCCCTCATCAGAACCTGCAGGAACCATAGGTACTCCTTGACTAGCTTGTGGCACCATCTGCATAGCTTGGGCTTCAGTGGGCTTCATCCTCTCAATCACTGCATTCATGGGTGTAGCCTCCACTCTACGAATCTCCGACTGTGCTACAACTGGAATCATCCCCAGCTGATTCATCCGTTGCAACTTCCAATCCTTTGATTTGGGAATTTCCACCGCATCCTCATAAGACCTGGGCTTCTTCAATTCCGCTTTCCAGCGAATACTCCTCTTAAGCCCGGCTACAAACTTGTTTTTCTTCATCATGTCAGGAGGTACCTAGTCTTCCCCTAAAGCCCTGCATAAAGTCTCCCACAGCAAAGAGAATTTCTTCACATAATCATCAATTGATTCCAACTCACCTTGTGTCACAGCTTGCACCTCATGCCAAACCTTGTCGGGGTCTTCTACCTTCTTGAACCTGTTGCTAAGTGCTGTCTTTAATCCATTCTCAGTCATATCAATACGTGGAATAGCAACCCTCAATGACTCCTCATAAGCTTTGTACCAGGTCCTTGCATCCCCATTCAAGCAGATGCTTAGTAGCCGCAACACCTGTACCGACTCATTGATGTGGTTGCTTATGCATGCAACCTTCATCCTTTCCAAGAAATCTGCCACATCCTCATTAGGACTACCATAAAACTCTGGATAAGACATCATTTTCACCCCCACACTTCACCCCTAATCCCAAGAAAAACACCTTCCCTAAAACCCTCAACTCCTAGGGCATACACCCTTGTAAACTGAAGAAAATAGCAAAGCTATCCTCAGTGGGGGCACCAGAAAACTGTCGGGAGGCTGGGAGAAGAAGAAATGCCTCTATAGCTACCTACCCCAGCAACCTTGGAAGACACAATAAACACCAGGGGCACCACTAGCACGATGCTAGAAACAGAAATCACTCTAGACACCACACGGATTCAAGCCAGAATATACATCAGCACCTTCAATTCAGAACCCTTAGATTCCCTTTCTTTCTCAACTCACTCAGCTCACCACAACTGGCTATTCTTTATTTCGTTACCCACATACCCATTACTCACAACACTTACACTAAGAACCATTTCCCCGCTCTCTTAACACCATATACACACACCCAAGCTTGTACAGTGGAAAGAAAAGTTGCTTAAGACTTATTGCATAACACTAGTTACAAGGCCCACTTCAGAGACAAATCCCAACACACATGTCTTTAATCACAGATGGCAAGCCAAGACTTTTATTTGCATAAGTCTCCAAAGAAAAAACTTTCTTCTCCACAGCCGGCGTCCACCTTCGCTCCTGGCTCCCCTCGTGCTCTCCACGAGCCTAGTTTGCTCCTCACGAGCCTGGTTTGCTCTCCACGAGCCTGGTTTGCTCCTCCTCTAGGTCCTTCACAAGCTGTGTTTGCATGAGCTTGGTCCGCTCGCTCTGTAGGAGCTTGTGTCTCTTGGACGTCCAACCCACACTCTCCTCGAGCTATGACGGTGGCTCCTCACACGAAGCTCTGCTCACAAGCTTCCCAATGCTTCAATGCTCTCCACGCTGCATATGCGCTAGCCTTCTATATCGCGCTCCATTCACACCTGGGCTATAGCTGCAACAAGACCTTGTAGCCGGCCTTCCTTTCTTAACCACCAACCCTTCGCACCAGGCGGCTGCTCACCCTTAGCGCCTACAGCCCTTCAGAATCACTCGCCAGCCTCTACAATCCACAAGATGGCAACACCACCAGTCACTCGGCGTCTGCACGATCACCCCCAGCCAGGCTCTCCACGCTTAGGCCGCCCCAGCGCCTGTTTGTGGCTCACCCAGCCTCTACATGGCGGTTACCTGTCCCTCTTCGCCTGTCTGCTGCAGACTCTGCAAGGCGATTCCTCTCTCTACCCGGCGGCCACACCTCGAACCTTCGAAGCTGCTGTGCAGCACCTGCTTACCCGCACTACTGGATTTCGACGGCCTTTTTTTTCTTTTCCATTCGCTCCCCCACCTTCCAGCACTTTTGCCACCTTCTAGACCCTCGCCAGCTTTTGAAATGTTGTACGCTGGTAGCCACTCAAGCCTCCACATGGCCCCTATTCAAATTGGCCACATAATATATATATGTGTATATATATATATATATATATATATATATATATATATATATATATATATATATTCCAAGGCCTCACTAATGGCTACCATCACAACCTTAATACCTTGCTTTCCCTTGATATATGGCGCCCATAACCTTTCCTAAACAAGGGCTATCCACAGCCTTCATCAGCATCATAATTACCAAACACGACATTTGCCCATACTCCGCCAACCTCAACACACGCTTGCTAAAAATGGAGCACCATCTCTGCATCCAGAATCATCACATCGGGGTTCCCGTAACACCTTCACGTGCAGGCATCACCATTAGCTCGTGTAAAAAAAACCATAAAACCACCCGACCTGTACATTTACCAGGGCATTCAGAGCAAAGTTTATTCGCACACGGACTCAAAATACCTTTACAAAAAAACGCCTTACAACGTGAAAGGCAAACACTCCAAACTCTGTTATAAAAGCTATTTTAGCTTGGTCCTCTACTGCAATTGTGATCTGATTATAACCAGAGTACCCATCTAAAAAGCTATAAGCCTCCTTACCTCTGCAACTCTTTCAAGCACATGTTCAAAATACAGCAAGGGGTAATGATCTCTTCTGGTGGCTGCATTAACCTTTTTGAGATCAACGCACACTTTGAGTTTCCCATTCTTCTTTGGTACAATGACTATCGGAGAAACCCATTCTGAGTGCTCAATAGGGTATATGAATCCACATTTTATAAGCTTTTCAATTTCCTCTTGTACAATCTTTGCATACTTAGGATTCATTGGGTAGGGACGTTGCTGGACTGGTTTAGCAATGCTAATCATTGGAATTGTGTGTTGCACCATAGAGGGTGGAACACCCTTCATATCATGGTATGTCCAAGCAAATATGTCCTTGAATTCTTTAAGAAGCCTCTTAAGTGTAGCTTCCTCCATCTTGGTGGTGAGGTCTTGAGCAACAAAAACTGGGTTAGACTCCTCACCTGGATCTGCTAGTTCTATCTCCTTAACTACCACCGGGCTATCGTCGTAGACACCGCTACTCCCATTGGTAGGCATTCGTTGGGCTTTTATGTAGACGACTTTACGTTCCCCTGTGGTAAATGATTTAAAATGCTCAGGTGCGGGGTGTAAGTCTACCAGTTCTTGTTGTGCCAGGCTTTTTTCTTTTAATTCCGCATCCTTTTGTTTTTACTGAGCTAACTCTCGGTTTTGACACCTTCTCGCAGTACGAGTTAGTTTCGGCTTCTCTTCAGTTTCTAATTGGGCGATGTCATGAGGTTGCGGAATACACCACATGACACTTTGGAGGTATTGTCCCCAATTATCCGCTAACTTCCAATGAGCGTCATATGCTCCTACATAACTAAGCCATTCTACAGTGGATCTCTCTTTGTTTATTGTAGTTCGTACATTAGCTCGATAGCGTTGTCGCTTATGTCTCGTTTTCTTCTTACCTAGTTTTTGATTTTTGTTTCTATCAGATTCGGACTCACTTGGTCGATCTTCACTTGTGTCCCCCTCACTCTTGGATGAACTGCAAGAGTTCACTGTCCAAGGCCTTGAGCACGTTTCTTCCACACTTGGGTGAATATTTGATTCATACACCCTATCAGGCTCAGAGTCAATTTCTTCTTGAGATTCAGACTCAAAGTCGCATTGGTCGAAGTCTTCGCTACTTTCAGTGTCAAGGGAGTTTGCCACTTTCTTGCCATCACGAGTCAAGTGCATAACACCTATCATGTTTACTGGCACTAATGGTGGCATATCTTGCCCCTCAGGCATTACCCAACTTGTGCCTCTATTTCTCCATGTGTCTATGGTTGCCGCTAGGTGTACCCAATCCACGTTATCTGACTCAATCATGCCCGGTAGGACATCCATATAAGGAGAATCTTTCCCATCATCAGTCTCTTTTTTGCATGTATAGCAATACTTTAATGGGGCTGAGTGAATAGTGGTATCCGATCGATTATCGATGATAACATTGCTTCCTAAAGGATGCGCGTGACCATTCTCAAGATCAACTCGAATGACAGAGTCCTGGAATTGTAGGTAGACATGGTAGAGAAATCCATTACAATGAAGGTATGTCTTACCTTGTATCCCAGAACCTTGATCTTAAGGTCCCTTAACATTCCAATAGGTTTAGCTATAGTTCCATTTGCCATCTTAACCACTATGTTTGTGACTTCTAGGTGAGGTCTTCCCATAGATTCCCAACAGTTTTTAGTCACAATGCTCACTCCAGCACGACCATCAAGGATTCCCTTTAAAGTTAATCCCTTGGTAGTAATGGGGAGGGTTGCATTAGATTCGTCACCTTCAAAGTACTGTCCCAACTTGTTTTAACAGGTATTTCAATGACCGAGTCTTCATCTAGGTTGGGCTGTAGATCCAAATGTTCCTCCTCATCTTGAAGCGTGTCGGGTCTATCCATATTTGCAAATTGTGGTAACCCCACCTTCAGTTCTCCATTGAGAAATGCTCGAAGAGCTAAGAATAGCTCGGGATCTCCGTATAACTTGGATATGATCGTGGTTCTGATTTCAGAGGACATGAAATCCATTAGTTTGGACACATTCAATGGTACTTTTCGAGATATCGGCTCCTGACTAGGGCTGGTGAAGATGGAATCACTTCCTCTTCGTCTCGATGGGGTCAGGCATTCCCTCACTAAACATTATTTCAAGCAAGAGGTGTCTGCCCACTTCCTGATGTCCTCTACTGGGTTTGGGTAAGTTCCAATCTTTTTCTTGAGGGTTTTTGGCCCACGTTGCTTGTCTTTGGGAGTCTACAGTGGGGTCTATATCCTCTTCATAATCCCCACATGCACTATGTGATTCACAACCCATCTGGTTTATAAGAGTAATCCTTAGACGTGGAGGTTGCGGTCCTAGCACTGGCGGTGGTAACGACACAGACTAGACTAAATTTGGGTTCCTTGGAACTATGTGACGGTTGCTTGACATGTGGTGCAGGCATCAGTGCTGGTACTTGAGGTGTGTTTGACCAGGCTAGTGGTGCCTGATTTGCTAACATACGCTTAAGTACTAGACAATCCTTAGATTGATGGCCATACTTACCACATGTATTGCAAGTCCCATTGAATTTGACTCTGAATGTGGGACATTCACTCTTGCTATGTGGTCCTAAGCAAACCGAACACCATTGTTGCTCTCTTCTTGGGTACATATGGCTATTTTCAGGAGCTCGATTACCCCTAAAGTATTCTTGGAGAGCCTTAGTAAGGTCAGCTGTATAGACATTTCGGATATCTTGGGCTCCTTGGCAATAGGTTTTACAGTCATTGGCTCGTGCCCAGATACTTGCGAACTAATAGACTTTGTCTCCGAAGACACCTTTTTACCTGCAATCATCAAGTTTTCTAACTAGATTACATTGGCAGTGACTGCTTCCCACGTCGTAAGACCTCTAATGACTAGGCCATTGTATATGTCCTCGTGGCGCAATCCTCGAATGAATCTATCAAGAAGTTGGTTGTTATTGAAGCGCTCATCGAGAGTACAGTGAGAATTTAGATGCTTTAGTCGACTAATAAAGTCTCTCACTGACTCTCCTTCCTCGCGTTCAGCTTTTTGGAGTTGAGATGCTACTCCCCAAAGCACACCCTCACGTATGTATTCTTTCAAGAACAATCTCTTGAGAGTGGGATAGTGAGTATGCTCTTCAACCCTTAAAGTTTGATACCAATCTCTGGCTTTTCCACTCAAGGTTAAGCCTAAGGCTTTACACTTATGTAGCTCATTGTGCTCTTCCAAGGAATCACACACGTGTTCAAAAACTTCAATGTGCTCTTCCAAGGAATCACACACGTGTTCAAAAACTTCAATGTGCTTCCTAACATCTTCGTTACCACTGAAGTTCTAAGTGAGCTTGGCAACTTGTACCACCTTGCTTCTAGGCTCTCTCTCAGGCATGCCACGCATGTTTTCAGGAATAGATCGTTCTATCGTTTGAGCAAACGCTGCTAGATCACCTAGGTGAGCAGGCATAGCTGGTGGAGGCACTTCTGGGATGGCCTGGTTGACAAGAGTTGGCATTGGTCTTAATATGTATGCGTAGGATATGTATGCAGCTGACGTAGGATATGATATGTGACTAGGCATAGCTCCTCTTGGATAAGGGTTGTGATAAGGCATTCGTGGAGCATACGCCATTGGCATAACAGGAGGCGTAGGAGCTACATAAGCATGAGTAACGATAAGTACATATGGTCGATATGCACTGGTACACACTGTTGTAGGTACTGTACCACTAGGTAGCGGTGTTGTACTAACTACAGTGGTAACGGGTGCACTTTCCGTCATGCTCATCATCGGAGTAGGCATTGTGGATTCCCTAGTGGAAAGTTGAGCCAAAGTTGGAAAGCTAAAGTTACTGCTCGTGGGCTCAACCTGCATAGAGACTCCAAGCGAAACAACATACGAAGGATCTACGGGACTCACCGAGGGAGTCTCCAATTGTGACAGGGTTGGTTGTTTAGCCTTGCCCGTATCCAAAAATCTCATAGGGCCAGTGGAAACTAGGTTCACTCCCCTATTCTGCCTCTCGAATTGGATAATTCTATGAATAACCTCACATATCATTTGTTGTTGTTCATCTAGATTGGTGGCACTAGATGTAGATCGTACGACTTCTAACCAACCTACATGGTATGTGTAACCCATGTATAGGTCAGTCAGAGTCTCCGTGTGTAGGTCATATTCCCAATTTTCATTGAGAAATATCCCATCTAAACTTGGCGTGCCAAGAGATTCTCTTGAAGTGGACGCAATGTCACTTCTTATGGATTGACTTCTAGAGACCTCTACTTTAGGAAGAGCGTCAGAAGGTGGTAGCTCAGTAGGGCCTTCATTAAATGAAGTGAGTAGAATATCCACATGGACACTCTTTGGGAGAGCAGGGTCTACATGAGATGTGAATGGCGAATCTACTTCCCCTCCTCCTTCGTTTACTTCACTTGTGTCGCAGGTTCAGAGTGCGTAGCTCTACTAAAAGTCTCTATTAGACGACTAAACATGCTAGATCCAGGTTGTGGGGCCCAAACTCGCATGTTTTGGCTTGCTTCCTCAGAGTTCTTGGTAGGGTGCCCTTCCATGACTTTAGAGTTAGAGGACGAGTCACTAGCCGCTATTCATGGATCTTGGGTTGCACTTCCTTGGGTTCCAACTGAAGACCAAGATGCTAACGTGGAGGGATGGTGTGAGCCTGCGTAAACTGAAATGCTTTCTAGTTTCTCAGACTCTAGCACCCGACCAGATCATAGATGCATGTGACGTGGGTACCCTACGAGCGTTGGTAACTACCCTTGAAGCCCACACAAGTGGTTTCTCAGGTGTTTCGCACCCCGTTTTTTCTTGTTTTTGTCTTGTTTTCAAACCGTTTTTTATCCCCTTACTTATGGTCGAACCTGGACTAGGGCATGTGATAGCTCAAGACGAGCGTATCATTCAACGGGTCCTAGCGTGCTTTACAGCACAGTGTTCGCCTATCCGGAGCTCCCGTGGTCCTCAAAACACTCTATTTGTGTCTAGGTGTGAGGCCTAAATTTGAAAGTCCAAGGGTGCCTTTGGGGGGAAAGGTGAAGGCTTTGTCCCACATGCCCACTCCACTCTTTGAGGGTAAGACTACATAAACTTTCACTTGAAAGAAAGCTATGGAGGCTCACTCTCCTATATATACATATCAAAAGACCGAAGCCGGGGTCGAGGTCAATTGGGGGTTTTTTCTTTTCAAAAAAATTTTTCAAATAAAAAATTTCTTTCCGCTCCACACGGGTTTCGTTTTCGTTTTTTATTATTATTATTATTATATTCTAAAATATAATTCTTTTTTTTTCAAAAATGTTTTAGGGTTTGCTGCAATGCCTTGCTGCTGCTGCTGTTCTGTCCTCCGTGTTCACGCACACGCACGCACTTGGCGCATAGAACTAAGAGAACAGCCCTCCTTGTTCGCACACACACACAGCGCGCAGAACTCAAGAATGGCCGGGTAAAACAAAAATAAAAAAACGAATGGAAGCCAACACCATACACAAAATCACGCCTCTCTTTGCCTTTCCTACAGGATAAATTTGACTTCTAACAGTAGCCCGAGCTGCATTTGGAGCTTGGTGCAGGGCATATCCCCGGCAGCAGTGCCAAAAATGTGCGCTCTTGTTGCACATGTCGGAGCTGAGGACTTACCAGGCACCGTATGCGAGCCACAAATGGCTGAAAGCACACAACCAGAAACTAGCAAGCTCAAACAGGGAGCAAAGGTGTGTCACTCACCGCTCAGACCGCCGTCGTGAAGGATTCTCGCACCGCAGTGAAGAAGGAGCCGCCCCGCCGCCACTCTACCGCCGTGCTGCCACGCAATGCTCGATCGCTATTCTCTCTCTCTCTCTCTCTCTCTCTCTCTCTCTCTCTCTCTCTCACACACACACACACACATAGGAGAAGGGGATGGAGAAGATAAGGCAAGAGCACTCCTTGTATTCAACACATTGAGAATGAGAGTTTTTAGGGTTATATGTGACCTAGCCGTTCACACATGGGCATCCACACATGACATTCGAGGTGCGCCTCTCATCGGCGATCACCCAATCCCTTTATCCTTTACATGTGGTGCCGACAAGCCCGAGGCCCATGACTCAGAATACTTAAATTAATTATATGACGTAAAAAGTGATACGTCTCAATGTCCGCCATAGGTTAACATTCTTCTTTTTAACTAAATATCATACCTTTTTTTTTCTTTGAATAAACTTGAAATCCCTCTTTTTCTCATTTTAATGAGTGCAATCCAATTATCATGGGAATTCCTCTTTTACCATAAACTAAATCTTAAAAATTTAAATAAGAATCTCCGTTAATTCCTTTACACCAGGAATTACACTTTTCTCATTTAAATATTTGAATTCCAATATGGTGGGAATTCCTCTTTCATCATTTAAACTTATCTATACAAAAAGATAAATTTAACTAAATTTTCTCTTAAAATTTAAATAAAAATCTATATTAATTCCTTTACACTAAGAATTCCTCTTTCATCATTTAAACTTATCTATACAAAAAGATAAATTTAACTAAATTTTCTCTTAAAATTTAAATAAAAATCTCTATTAATTCCTTTACACTAAGAATTACACTTTCCTCATTTAAATATTTGAATTCCAATATGGTGGGAATTCCTCTTTCATCATTTTAAACTTATCTATGCAAAAAGATAAATTTAACTAAAATCCTTCTTTAATTTTTAAATAAAATATACATTATTTTAGCATCCCAATTTTTCTCTTACTTCATTGGAATACATGGATTCCCATTGTCATGGAGGGATTACTCTTTTAACATAAAAAATGGATTACTAGAAATTTCTCATTTTCCTAATTAACTATTTATGCTATGAATGAAAATGATTTATGTGTTAATTTTACAAAAATTTTATCATAGCTCCGTGCTATTACTGATAATTCTCAATAATTTGAAAGCATAAAGTTTAGTAATATCCCTATGATTAGAATGACCATTAATTGGATCAATATCCAATTATGGACTTGATTCTTAATTTTTTTTAATAAATTAAATAGCATAAAAGCATTAAAAAGCCACTTATTTGGCCTCAATTTGACAAGCATAGAAATTACTTTTAGATTAGAGAAGTGCTTCATGAGAAGCTTCATTTGAATATAGAATAGGTCATAGGAATGACCATTCTTTGGGGGAGAGAGAGACACGCTTAAAAAACATTATAATTTAAACATAAATGGAAATTTATGTGTTTTATCACTACTATTCATTAAAGAACTTCAATTGTATTAAAAAGCCATTCAATTGAATGCTTCTCAAGCTTGAGAGGGGTTGAGAAGAGAGAAACATTTGGAGATTGAAGAAAAAAGACCATAAACCACATTTTATCTCCTAGATTGCTTGATTCTTTGATCAAAGTAGAGGCCCCCAACCAATCAATTGGTTTGGTATGTTGATGAAGTCTCCAAGGAAGATTGAAGAGAGAGAGAAGTTCCAATCTCTTCAATTTGTAGAGGGTCTTTAGTTTTATATTTATACATGGTTGAAAGAAGGCTTTTTTAAACCGGTAATCAATCTCCATCAATCTATTGCCCAAAGGGTAAAACTAGGGAAAAACCATTAGTGGGTTTCCCAAAACCACCTTCCTCAACACTAATCCTATTCATAATCTGTCTGTACGGATTGAATCAGCACAAGGAGAGAAGCATGGAGAGCCATAGCAAGATTGCTAAGCTAGTGGAAGTGTAGAAAATCTATAGTGGATGGTCTTCAATCTCCCACAATTAGGTATATTGAGAAAACTATTTGCAAGTTTTTAATTTTCTTTTTTTTAATTAAAAGCTTCGAAAAGAAAATTTCCCTTCTCTTTTCTTCTTCACAGCTAACACCTACATTTTCTCTTATCTCCTCTTTCAATTGTAATCAGTGATGCACGGAAGCGAAGGGAAGTGGCCGCGTTTCTTTTTTTTTCTATTTCTTCAAGAAGATTAAAGGGTCTCGTTGACAACATCATATAAATAGAATATAAATTAATTATTGATATAAAGATAAGAGAAACTTACCTTGAGTTAAGAATTGACTTTCAATACATCCAAAATTTAAGCACAATATAAACAGGAATATAATGAATGACTGTAATGATGGAGAGAGAAAAAGAAAAAAAGAGATTGCACTCATGATGGAGTACGACATGCACTCAAGGGAGTACCACCATAGCCATAGAAGCATGGAGCTCCAAGAAGTATGATTTGATTAGTCAAAAGTGAGTAAAGTCCCTAGTTACAATATTCACTTATATACTTGCCCACCTTTTCACACTCATTAATGTTGGGCCTCCATACTTGCCCAGCCATGTCCATGCCCATGGGCTCCCTTTATGTCTAATTCCAAGCCCCCTTCATTACAACCCATCCCCACCCACCAAAGGTTTCGTCCTCCTCGAAACCATATATGGAGCAATGTATGGGCTGTTGAGAATCTTCTTGACTTCTCTCATGAATGCGAAAATACATTTGTTGCAACTCCAAAAGTGCCTCACACAAGAGAACTCCACATAGAGTTGTCCACTTATTTGATGTACATATGGATTGCCTCCTATGATGTCCATAAGCCCATGGAGTCTTGTTGAGCTCTGATTGAGGAGGAGTGGTGAAGTACACACCAATGACCATGGCTTTCCATACAGTAAATTTGCACCAATGACACCCTTCATACCATCATCCCATTCCATGCATATAGCTGTCTAAAGACACCATACAGCTGTACTCATTTCATGAAGACTCAAGCATAAGGTAATAGGTGACCCACACCAAGTCCCCATCAATAAGGTTGACTTCCAGAAATACCCGATTCAAAAGGAAACCCATCCGAGTGGCAATGCATAGTATCCACCCGAGTCATATGGAAACCCATCCACTTCAAGTCGCAATGCATGTTATCCACCCGGATCATATGGAAATGAATCCACATTAAGCATCTTTCCATGTATACTGGGATCAAATGGGTATGAAACATCATGGTTAAAAGTTTATCACCAACCAATCCGCCATCAAAGTCCACCCACGAATCACTTCCATAAACCAAAGCATCATCATCATCATTACCCAAAGCATTAAATTTCATCATAGGGATCACAATTAACCACATTATTGCTTTCATCCACACTATCATTTTGTGAATCCACATCATGTGCCACATCTTCATGGCAGCAACCACAAATTCCTCATGCAATGCAACTGTTATATGCACATTATGTGTGCATATACTAGGAGGCTAACCCACATTAGGCTTTGTGAGCATGGGAGCATGGGAACAAGCTCTAGTGGAGCATGGGTTAGGACGAACCTTAAGGGTTAAGGTTAGGGTCAAGCATCCAAGGGTCACACATGGGAAATGGAGAGTCAAGAGTCACTTGAGGGCCCTCCTATATAATAGGGGCATGGGGCACACTCAAGGGAGGCTTAGGCTATGTTATCTTGAGGCTAGGTTATGCTATGCTCTCTTGTGTAGAGGATCATAACTACTCACCTACCATTTCACACTATAGCTACATGCTATTAGATTGGAGTTATGCCTCTTGATGGTATGGGACATCAAGGTAAAGATATGATGTATTTCATTATGAGTTTATGCCTGATTTATGCATAACAATTATCTAGAGAGATCTTAGGGTTTTAACATTTGTATCAGAGCAATCTCTAGTTAATTGTTGTTACTTTTTATTTCTTATTATAATTTTTGGCATTTTTTGAAGTAAATTTTAATATTTACTAAATAAAAAATTTTATTATGTTGATTTGTGTTGATGATTTGCACATGGATTGTTGATATGGTGATTGGAACGCGTGTTACTACTATTCAATGCATGAATCGATGTTGTGGGGGACTTCCGTGAGTTTAATGCTATTTTTTTCTATTTTTTGTGGCTTAAAATAAGCATTAATGGAAATTTTTACAAAAACACCACATATTTTATTGTGGATATTTTTGGTAGAATGGATTCCCTAAATTTCTAGAATTTTTAAGAATTTCTTCTATTTTTATGCATTTTTGCAAGTTTTTCGTGGATATGCTATCGATTTTCTGTCGATTTTCTGCTAAAATGCAGTAGGGGCAGCATGTTGATGCATGAAATGCTCTCTTGTGTGCGTGGGACCCTCTTCGTCTCTCAAATCCAAATTTTTCTTCTATTTCTTCTCTCGCGCGTGTGAACGCCTTTTAGTTGGCATAATTTGATTAATTTTTAATCATAATTAACTTTTAATTATGATTAATAAAAATATTAATTAATCTCTGATCCTCGTCTCTGTTAACAGAGAAGGAGGGGGTGGAGAGAGAAGGTTAGAAGGAAGAAGATGGAGAGAGGAGAGAGTGGGAAGAGAAGAGACCCTCTCTCTCTGATTCCTCAGTGCTGCACGGCGGGGCCGGGGGGGCGGTGGCGGCTTTCGCTGCAGGCGGCGAAAAAAATCACCCCCCCTCCCCAAATAAATATTTCATAAGCTTTAAAACTAAAGCTTATGAAAAGCTTTTATTTAAATTTTGCTTTTTTTAATTTTAAAAAAACTTTTCAAAAGCATTTGAAATCTCTTCAAAAAAAGTTTGGAAAAGCCTGAAAAAGATGAGAAAATATGAGAATTGAGAAAAAAAAACTCTAGAATTTTTCGAAATTTTTTTCTTGGAATCTCTTGGCTTTCCGCATTCCCGGGAAACCTTTTGGCTTTCCGAACTCCGAAAAATCTTTTGACCTTTCGGATTCCGGAAACTTTTGACCTTTCACATTCTGATTTTTTTTTGGTCTTTTCATTTTTCTGAAACTGATGGCTTTCCATATTCCGGGAAAACCATTGGGATTTCGAAATTTTTTGACCGTTCGTATTCTAAGTGTGTTCAGGGTTAATTAAAATTTTAAAAAATTCTTGAAAATTAGTGAAAAATTAGACAAAGGTTATTTTAAATTTTTAAAAAATGTAGGGTTGGTTTTTGGCATGTGGTGTGTCCATTCGGGTGCCCTTGACCATTCAAATTCCTTTTTTTTTTAAAAAAATTGACCCAAAAAATTAGAAAATCTATTAAAATTATAGATTTTCATTGGATTTGAGAATTATTGGGCGGAATTGGAAATTTCATGAACAATGGGATTCTCATGAGAAATTAGGAATATTCTAGAAATTATTTTTAGAAATCCTAAAAATTGGTATTTTTTAAATATCGATGGTATTTTGGCAAATCTATTTGCCAAAAATTTTCTGGAAAAATATAGGTTTGGAATGCCATAAGATAGGTTTGGTGGAATTCAAAATTATCATATTTTGAGGCCCTATTAAACTAGAAAAAAATCATGATAATTCTTTTTCTTGAGAATTTAATATTTTCGAGGGTTATTTAATGTTGAAGTACGTTTTCTCGTGCCGACATTAGATGGATGCGGGTTATTCGCATATTATTAATACGATTATACCTCGTATTAATAGTATGGATTAATTCTAAACGATGTTTGCATGATTTTTTGCCATTGTTTAGCCATTCTTTTTGGACATGTTCCATACTTTCTTCAATGATGGCTAGAATTTATGTTCAAAGTGTGTTTCACCTTTGACACTTTTCCATGATAATTTATTTTGCACTTGTTTAAGTGTGGTCTACATTTAATTTCTTAAGCCTGAGACAAATTCTACCATGGGTTAGTTGATCGGTTTATTTTGGTGGATTTTATTAGATGTTTTTCAAGTTTTATATAGACTCATCAGGTTCTGCCTAGATCACTTATGTCTAGGGGTTTTTCAAGTTTTATATGGACTCATCAGGTTCTGCCTAGATCACTTATGTCTAGGGGTTTTTAATGAGTGCTACACATATGTGTTTCACTTGCTTAGTTTGGAGTTTTGCTTGAACGACACCACGTTCATATACTCCGGATTGATGAGTTGGCCACCACCAATTTTAATGCTTCTTTTGGCATGATTAATGTCCATTAGATGGCATGCATTGATTTTTATGATCAACCATGGTTTTCATGGATTCGAGGAGCTTCTATGCTTTTATCCATGGTTTTATAAGGATCTTTTGATCTTTTGGATAATATCATGTGCTTTGAAGGTAGCATTTGCCTTCGTTTTTTGCACATAATTTTGGAGTATATTGCTTGTACTCTTGTACATATTCCAATTCAGATACCTAGTTGCTTATATATCTAGGTGAATTGTTATTTTTTTGCCCTAACTTTATTGAGTTTATTGGGTAGTCATCATTAGAAAGGCGCTAATAATTCAAAATTCTTTTCTAATGATGTACTCGGAAAGAGTTATTCCTTGATGTGGTCTGAGGAATATAGAGACAGATTTTAGTATGTGAAAGTCTAGGATAAGGCCATCTTATTAATTTAATAGGATTTTATTCATATTTTCTAGACGGCATACTAGGGAGTTTCAAATTAATAAGCTATGTATGGGTGGTATCATAGTGGTATGGGACGCTAGCGATCCCTCACATATATTATCTTATGGGATAATTTGGGCTCAAGATTGTTGCTTTGCTTACATCACTTAGCATGTTGACCTCAACATTCAAAGATAATCTCATTTTCTAAATTCACTAGAAGTTATAGTGTGGACATTCTCTAGATAAACTTCTTTTATCTATAGCCTGCATGTTTTGATGAGAGTAATCTCGTCGGCATATTCACTTGTTGAAATCTCTTTCTTTAGAGTTCAACGAGTTTATCTTATTGTGTTCGGATTAAGGAATTTTGGATTCTTCCTTTATGGTGTTCGGATTAAGGAATTTTGGATTCTTCCTTTATTGGCATTAGTTCCATCCTTTAGGTGATCTATATAGTCCAGCTGTTGGTTTACGAATGTACATATGTGACTCATCAAGACGTTGATGACTCTCTATGTTGATATGGGTAACTCGGGACACCGATAATTCCATGTGCAAATGTGGGTATGTCGGGGTGCCGATGGATTCCTGGTTATTGGTGTTATAATGCCATGTTTTCCTACTTTATTCCGAATGGTTTACAACAAGGAAACTACTTTGAGTATGAATTGCTCTAATCATCCGCAATCTGATGGGCAAACAGAGCGTATGAATCAGATTGTAGAGGATATGCTTCGTGCATATGTCTCTGGAAAAGCATCAAATTGGGAAAAATATCTTCCAATGATGGAATTTGCCTATAATAGTTTTAAACATATGGCTATTGGTTTTAGTCCGTTCATGCTTATATATGGGTATTAACTAGGGCACCTATTGATGTCAGTCTTAAGGACATCGAGCATGATGCATTGAGGGATTTCTTGTGTGATATGCAAGAAATGCTGACCGAAGCTCGGGATTCTATCACGAGTGCTCAGGATAGGGCACGATTCTATGCTGATAGAGGATGCTCAACTTGGTCTTTTGAACCAGGAGCATTGGTTTATTTAAATGTTCCTAAAGATTCTGAGACTTTGTCAATAGGAAAATGCTCGAATTTATCTCCTAGATATTGTAGTCTATTTCGAGTTATACATCGGATTGGCACTGAACTAAAACTACCTCCACATGTTAGAGTTCATCCAAACTTTCATATCAATAGATTAAAAGGAAAACTTGGAGGTGAGAATAACATAGTTACTCCTCAAGAACTCGTTGAAGTCGAAGAATTATCCTATGTTTCACATGAACTTGATAAGGTACTTGAATTCAAGGAAAGGAAACTTTGTAGTTGACTAATCCCTGAGGTTAAAATTAGGTGGAAAGATAGGGAAATAAAGGATTCGACTTGGGAGTCGGTTGAGATTGTTCAGCGCAGTTCTCCTTCTTTTCATTGTAAGAGTGCAATTTTTCGAGAAAGAGGAAGTATGTTATATGCACATTATGTGTGCATATACTAGAAGGCTAACCCACATTAGGCTTTGTGAGCATGGGAGCATGGGAACAAGCTCTAGTGGAGCATGGGTTAGGACGAACCTTAAGGGTTAAGGTTAGGGTCAAGCATCCAAGGGTCACACATGGGAAATGGAGAGTCAAGAGTCACTTGAGAGCCCTCCTATATAATAGGGGCATGGGGCACACTCAAGGGAGGCTTAGGCTATGTTATCTTGAGGCTAGGTTATGTTATGCTCTCTTGTGTAGAGGATCATAACTACTCACCTACCATTTCACACTATAGCTACATGCTATTGGATTGGAGTTATACTTCTTGAGGCTAGGTTATGTTATGCTCTCTTGTGTAGAGGATCATAACTACTCACCTACCATTTCACACTATAGCTACATGCTATTAGATTGGAGTTATACTTCTTGATGGTATGGGACATCAAGGTAAAGGTATGATGTATTTCATTATAATTCATGTGTGCATCCCTTGGGCTCGGGGGGTGGTCGGGTGGATGAGTTTATGCCTAATTTATGCATGTTTATGCAGAACCATTATCTAGAGAGATATTAGGGTTTTAACAGCAACACCATGAAGATCTTCGTAAGAGTTGTCTTATTCATCAAGAAGAGTCTCATTGGATTCATCTTTATCCCTATAATTCTCCTCAAGAATATATCCATGCATTTGCTCTTCATCTTCCCCATCAACACGTGCATCTTCATGGCTTTCCACTGGTTCATTTTCAACCATCCATACATGCATTGAAGCCACTTGACATAAATCATTAGCATCGCCTTCAGCACTTGAAGTGTCTCCATAGCAATGGCTTCCAGTAAGAGATGTGAACTAAAGTGAACTCCTAGTAGAAAGCCCATGTATAGATGGGTAGGCTTGTAGAAGAGCTCCACTAACAACATGATCTCATTAAGAGCAATGTCATTGTCAATATCCATGATGCATTGGACCACTTGCATGAACTCCTTGCCTAATTTTTGCACAAACCCACCTATGATCTCCTTCTCCTCAATGTTAGGCACAAAGAAGGAAAGGTACCAATATTCCTCGGCATACTTAGGCAATGAATTTACTTGTAATAGTGGCATGCATTTTCCCTAAAGCTCCATTGCTCTTGAGTAGCCACAAAGTTTTGCACTACTTCATAGGCTAGATTCACCCAATCCCACTTGTCCTCATGTATTACTTGCAACCACCATTGTCTAGCTTTACCTCCAAATTTGCATGTCACTTGCTTCACTTTGTCTCCCTCATTGCATGTAAATGCACAAAAGTAGGCATCCCAATTGCGAATCCATTCTTGAGCTGTATACAAGCGACTCCTTCCCCATCAAAAGAGAGCAAAGCTTCTACAGATGATTCACCATGCTTGAACCATAAGCTTCCAGTAGTAGGAGTAGAAATCATACGATGACCTCGTCATACAACCGTGTATACCTATCTTTGTCATCATCATTCGAAATTATGGCTATTTCCCTTTGTTTTGACTCCATCAAATCTTGCCTATCCTTTTCTTTCTTTCCATAGGGCTTTGACAATGGTGAATCAACATGAGAAACATCATTGGAAATTATGGCTATTTCCCTTTGTTTTGACTCCATCAAATCTTGCCTATCCTTTTCTTCCTTTCCATAGGGCTTTGACAATGGTGAATCAACATGAGAAACATCTTTTGGGTTCTTTTGAAGTGCTTTCTTCATATTTTGAGTGTTCCCATTAGAAGTTCCGATCTCAAATACAACATTTTCGTGGCCGACTAAGCCCATAAGATGATGGATTTAGAAATTACCTTTGTGGTTGTGACCAGCCTCTTATCTTATATCAAGAAAAGTGTCAATCTTTTTCACACACCTTTGCACTTCATTTATCCCATCACCAAGCTTCTCGAAGCCCTCATTCATAGCATTGAACATTTGCTCCATGAGAACATTGCTTTACTGCATATGCTCACTATTGTGCCTCAAAAGCTCACTGCTTTGGAAGCAAATATCCCTTTGTGCATCCTTCATAGCTTCGGTGATAGAGTAACCTTTAGCATATCCAAAGTAATGTGCTCCAAAAAAACTTGTGTGCCCTGACATGCCCTCATTCACTATGTGGTCACTCATGTCATGTAAAGGCATTCCTTCTTGTTCACCGGTCACCCATGGTACCAAATTAGGGTTTTTGGTGCTACCAATGTCAACATTTTGGAACTATACCTCACTAATTTGCATCACTTCAGCCCCTTTGCCTTTACTCCATAGCCCTCATCAATGAACAAGCTATTAACCAAATGGCCAGTAGAACTCCAATGGTTCACCAATGGTTCAATGACCACCAAAAGTGATGCTTGCTTATTACTTAAGCTAAGCAAGAGCTCATGTGATGCATTCCAAAATTCCTCACTGTTGGATATAATGGCCATGCAAAAGCTTCCACATGACATGGGTATAATATCCTTGCATGTAGCATGCAAGAAGGTAAAGTAATGGCAATCCAAGTACTTAAAATGCAGCCATAAGCAACCCAAATACCACAATAATGATGTTTCTTAGTAATGGCATTCAAAAGATTTAAAATACAGCCTTACTATATGCGATTTGAAACGAGAAAAAATCCTATAAAATTGCCTTCAAGAAGCTACCCCATCACTTGCCTTCACTTGTCTTGTTGAAGATGTTGAAGAAATGAGATGATAGGAGAGAGAAAAATAAAGAAAGAAATTGCACTCAAAAGCTTCCACATGACATGGGTATAATATCCTTGCATGTAGCATGCAAGAAGGTAAAGTAATGGCAATCCAAGCACTTAAAATGCAGCCATAAGCATCCCAAATACCACAATAATGATGTTTCTTAGTAATGGCATTCAAAAGATTTAAAATACAGCCTTACTATATGCGATTTGAAACGAGAAAAAATCCTACAAAATTGCCTTCAAGAAGCTGCCCCATCACTTGCCGTCACTTGTCTTGTTGAAGATGTTGAAGAAATGAGATGATAGGAGAGAGAAAAAGAAAGAAAGAAATTGCACTCACATTCCTCTGGCCAGCCATGCACAGATCCTCACGGCCATCCCGGCACATGATACGCTATAAATTTCAACATTATTAAACCAAATAAGCTTCCTATACCTAATTAGGCTTCAAAACCTCATGAAACGCTTAGTATGTATCCAAAAACGTGTCATATACAATCGATGGACGCACATTGAAACCTTTGTTGCCCAATTTAAGCTTGGCTATACCCCATGGCCATAAAATCGCAATGAAACGGCTACATAAACCCACAGAAAACGTGCCAGCAGACCATTGGTTCTCCAAGGAAAAAAAAACATGGAGCACCACATTAAGTAGATCATTGGGAAACTCATAAGATGCTCCATCAAAACCCTAGATCAATGCTACTCAATGGCAAGAGAATGAAACCCTATTTTCCCTCATAATCAAGCATGTGGAGAAGAAGAAAGAACCATAAATGTTTTGGATTAAGGTCACTAATCATGATTAATTCAAATTTCCCCCAATTTTGGTCGTCCCTTAAATTTTGGAGCGGTTGCCCCAATTTTTGGCCCACAGTGACCCATAGCCCCCCAAAACATTAATCAATTCAAAAATCCAAGAGAATTCCAGCGTTCCACACTCCCCATGCCCCATTTCTTGATCAAGAAATCAATCAAAATCAAGAAAATCAAGAAAAATTCCAAGAAATTCAAGAAATTCAAGAAATTTTAAAAAAACTTGGATCAAAGACAAGGCTCTGATACCACTGTAATGATGGAGAGAGAGAACGAAAGAAAGAGATTGCACTCATGAGATGGAGTACCACATGCACTCGAGGGAGTACCACCATATCCATAGAAGCATGGAGCTCCAAGAAGTATGATTTGATTAGTCAAAAGTGAGTAAAGTCCCTAGTTACAATATTCACTTATATCCAAGAAGTATGATTTGATTAGTCAAAAGTGAGTAAAGTCCCTAGTTACAATATTCACTTATATGCTTGCCCACCTTTTCACACTCATTAATGTTGGGCCTCGATACTTGCCCGGCCATATCCATGCCCATGGACTTCCTTTATGTCTAATTCCAAGCCCCCTTCATTACAATGACTAACATCAATTCTAACAATCTCTGAATTAAATGCTTATCTTATTGTAAAAGTAAAGGAAAATTAAAATGAGTTTGCTGAAAATGTGAATCGCTGGTGAAATGAAGTAAACACATATCTCGATCGTTTGATAGTGTAGTTGAAATTATCTGTCAAAATCAATTTTGACACTTTCAAAGATAGGTGAGTCTTTATACTTTCTATGCATCGGAAATGTAAACTTCTTCAACACAATTCATGAGAAACTAGACATCATACAAATAGAATATATATTGATTATTGATATAAAGATAAGAAAAACTTACCTCAAGTTGAGAATTGACTTTCAATACATCCAAAATTTAAGCACAATACAAACATGAATATAATGAATGACTAACAACAATTTTAACAATCTTAATTGATAAAAATGAAAACATGAATTTAACTGTTTCATGATAACTATCTCTTAGGAAACAAAATAAAAGGTTCAAGTCATAAACAAAATAAAAGGTTCAAGTCATAAACGAGTTAATTTCAAAAGACATTACTGGGAAAATGTATAATGTGACCTCTTAAGGTCATAAAGAAGGTCTCTATACTAAATAGGACTTAGGGTTTGTCCAATCTTTCAGTGAAAGAATTGTGATGATGCACTTGTGTTATTGGAGTTTCATTCGAACTCACATGTACACAAAGGAGACATGATAAAATCTATAACACATCTTCTAGTGTCTCTAATTCAAACTAGGCCAAACAAAATAAACTTGTACATGTTTTTCTTTCTAGCAATGGACAAAATCTATGGTATAAATTTCATTGAATCTTGTATAAGTACACTTATAAGGTATTTATAGCAAGTGTCTCTCAAATTTGAGGGAAAGCAACCTTTTGGTCATACTACATTTATAAGGTATTTATAGAAAGTGTCTCTCACATTTGAGGGAAAGCAACCTTTTAGTCATACTTCCCCAATTATCATATAAATTTTAAAAGAAGTCTCTTCTCTTGGTTTTAAAAGGTCTAGACTGATGCTTTAGCAAGGGAAATAAAGGTATACATAAGCGATTTAACACCCTTCGTATAAAAATTATGCTTAAGGTTTTGGGCCACATAAATTTTTACTCCACAAGTTTTAAATTCGAACAAAACTAAAAGCTTTTGAAACTGTTTAAATAAAAAAGTCTTTTAAAATTAATTATGCTATGCTTTAAGATTAACTAATTTGGCTTAATTTGGTCAAAATTAAACGCGACTGAAAAAAATGCTCAAAGAGGATAAAACTTGGAAATGGCCAATTAATAAAACAAAGGTCAAGGCTTACTTACCTCTTTTTTTAATAAATTAATACCTTGGTCAACCTTTAATGTTAAACTACCTTCCCCAACTTGTTGAGTTTTCTTTTTGCTTTTACAAAAGTCCCTTTTTTTTTTCTTTTATTTGAGGGTGAGAAGGCGTTGAAGCTTGAGTAAATATAAGCTTTTTAAAACTTATGTAGTAGATAAATTGTAAGCTTAAAAAGCTTTTTAAGTAAATATTAGAAGCTTAAAAAGCTTCTATTATTTATAAGCTTTTTAAAGCTTATATTGGTAAGCTTAAAAATGTGTTTCTTCTACTCTCACCGATAGCGGCCAACGCGGGAGAAGGGAAAGAAAATGAAAAAGAAAAAACCGGAAGAAAAAAAAAAACAACTGCGCCTGAATCGCCTGTCCGTCCAGTGGAAGAAACAAAAACAACTGCAC
>NC_141089.1:48357454-48542454 GCF_041138505.1 Cibotium barometz | reverse complement strand
TCTTTTAATTTCAAATGCTTTATAATGGTGTATGGACCAATGAATACCAAAGGTGTAACTGTAAAGTACACACATGCTTCATTTTTGTTAATGAAAAAGAATTTTTATGCTCTGTACAAAAATATGCCAATTGAGGCACAATTACTTTAGTTTTTTCAAAGTTACATTATATACTTCACCAGAAGGATCCAGATCTGAATATGCAAATTTAGACCATTATATGTGATCTCAACAAATGTCCATGAGTTATAATTAGAATACTCTATTTATGTTTTTCATTCCTTCATTATATCCCAAAATCAGTACTACAAAAAACATCACATTAACCCTTAGATTAAAGCATGTAGAGCCTATGTGTAGGCAAAAACTACCCATAATCAAACCAATCAAGGGATGCCTCTACTGTGCAGCAAAAAAGCAAAAACTACCCATAATCAAACCAATCAAGGGATGCCTCTACTGTGCAGCAAAAAGCAATATGATTAGGCAAAAAGCAATATGATTAGGTAAAAAGTCTCATCACATGTCATAGCCCAATATGGAAATTTTTAGAAAAAAGCCAAAATCTTTTGTACCAGTAGAAAAACACAAGCTAATGCCACTGTATGGACAGAACAACTAGGAAAAAACAGAGCATGGGTAGAATCCAAGGAGAAAATCTCCCTTTGAAGGTCTTACCAGATAGAGGCAAGAAGCCCTAAGCCATACCTAACAAGTGTTGTCCTTGCAACAATGTAACAAAAAATAGACCAGAAGAACATTTGTGGTGCATGGTTTCAAGTCAGAACCTTTTATAGTCTATAAACTAGTTCAAGAAAACCCTTCATTTAAGAACTCCTCAACATTTCTACCAGTGTATATAGACACCAGGTATAGACACCAGGTAACACTATTATCTCAAAAGGATACCAGGTCTTGCAAAAAGACCACTCCAAAACTACATGCCAAAAAGCAGTCAAGTCCCAAGTGGAGTTGGAACCCAAAAATGCAGTAAATACCTCAAAAACTAAACAAAGGACAGAAGGCATCCATACCTAACCAATACAAAAGTTGGAGAGGAGACTCAGAATCTCATAGATAGACAAAGCAGAGGAGAAGTGAATCTACTTCCCAAACATTGCCAAGACTAGGTGAAAACAATAAAGGAAAAATTTCCAATACAATTAGTCAGAAAAAGCCATGATGTGTTCTCCCAAGACCAGTATAATTTAGGTTTTGATCAGAAGGGTAGGCATTCCATGCCTCCCAAAGTAGTTAGTTAAGAAACCTACAGTAGATGTAGAAACCTAAGCAAAGCATAATACCTTACACCAAGAACCATTTACTTCACATTTTACAAATCTATAGGCAGCAAATGAAAACCATTGATGATCAGAAGGTGACCCATACAAAAATAGAGCTTAGAGAACTGCAAAATCTCAAGCAGGCATCAAGCCCATACACTAAATATCCTAACAACCAATATCCATCATGCTTCTATCAGACCCAACAGATCATTAGCATATGCATAATACTGCATATCATTAGCATCTGCATAATACTGTAGATCATTGGCATCTGCATAATACTGTAGATCATTGGCATCTGCATAATACTACAAATCATTAGCATCTGCAGTAATACTGCAGATCATTAGCATTTGCATAATACTGCAGATCATTAGCATCTGCAGTAATACTGCAGATCATTAGCATCTGCATAATACTGCATAACCTTGCAATGAACCATTTAAAAAATGTAAGCCAAGTTACATGAGAACATAAAAAAGCACCTGGTTGGAAGGTCTCCCACCGCATACAAGGAGTAGAGTCATGACAGCAAGCCAAATGCAGACTAAGTGAGTGAATAGATCACTCACCTTAACTTATATAGGAGATGAAGCTCTTTGAAATGTTTCCCTCCAGAATGTATGGTAGCATGTATCTACTAAATGCGCCAGTCCACAACCACCACAAAATAGGCTAGATCAGCAAATCTAGAGCCTCAACCTCCATATTTAATAAAAAGGATTTTTTAGAAGAGAAATGTGTGTGTGTGTGTGTGTGTGTGTGTGTAAATATATATATATACACACACATACATACACATATACATATGTATGTATACATATATACATATACACATACATACATATATATATATGTACACACACACACACATACATACATACATATATATACACACACACATACATATATACATACATACGTACATACATATATGTGCCCGCTTCATACTCAAGAGCTTCCTTGTAGTTCCCCTTGTTGAGTTTGGCTTTCGGCATCATCTCAATTGCCCAAAAAAATTTGAAAGGGTTCCCAAGCTCCAAATTGAATGGTCTTTGGCTCTATGGATACCTAATGATTTGTACTAACACAATATGCAAAGACATAAAATTTTACTCTCCGTTTTAGGGTTTATGAAGTATTACTAAAAATGGAAAGTTGGGCTAACTATAGGATGACCAAAACTTGACCGATTTTGATGACCTATAGCTTGTGGGAACTATCTTATCATTTAATTTCATTCCCCCGAAGAGTTTGACCAAAGTCAAAGTGGAAGTCAATTCTATTTTACTTTTGTCAAAAAGTAAACTATGACACTTTGACCTAGCAAATGAACTTGAAATCAGAGAGTTAAGGGCTTGATTGGTAGGTCTAAAGAAGTACTAACAAGATATGTAAAGACCCATGAGACATAATCTAGGGTTTATGATTGAATTAGGGTTTGGTGATTTCTAGAAAACCCTAATTTCACCCCCCAAAATGATGTCGAAATTAGGATCTTTAAAGCTTGACGCAAAGGACTTATGGAGTATTACAAGAGGATGTAAAGACCTACGCAAGACCTAAAAACCACTATGAATGAATTTCGGGTTTAGGTTGCAGGTATGCATGTGAATTTTTAGAAATTTTGGCATGACCTTTGGGTAATTTCTACTAAAACTCAATCCAAAAATGTGATCACAACTAATGCCCAAGCATAGGCAATATGCAAATACCAACAATTGCAATCTTTCCCCCCCTTTGCTTATGCCATTGCCTTGCTCCAATTGCAATTACCAATACAATGATTATCAATTCCCTTTCTTGTGCCACTGTTTTTTTCCAAATGTAATTACCCACAAGATGATTGTCGATGTAGCACTTTGAATCTCGCCAATCTCTCGGGGGCCAAGCTCTTCCAACCCCCTTACTCAAGTTTGAAATCCAAGAGCAAGGGCTTGGGCCAATTCTTTACCACCATTGTACCTAATCCCCCACTGTATTACTTTACTATGGCACTCATGGCACGGTGAGTTCAAGACGTACTCTCCTTGGCCTCTTCTCCTCTTATTGCCAAGGTACCCTCGCCACATATCTAGCTTTCTAGTTATGGAAGAAAAAAAATGAAAGCTTATAAATGGATAAGAGTGTGGGTCACTTACAAATGACACTTATAGATGCATTCCAATTCCATCAATACAAGATTTTTATGGTGATGATGAGGATTGCAAGGGTGAGCTTCAAAAGGATGTCTTCCCATGTACAACTTCAATCACTTGCCCTTCACAATGCTCAAACATGTGCCTCTTCTCACAAGAGCATATGGAATACCTCATATTACTTGCAGCAAACATGATCAATGGCATATATCTTCATTCCATAAGCTCACACGAGACCATAGCACATAGATGCATTCCAATTCCATCAATACAAGATTTTTATGGTGATGATGAGGATTGCAAGGGTGAGCTTCAAAAGGATGTCTTCCCATGTACAACTTCAATCACTTGCCCTTCACAATGCTCAAACATGTGCCTCTTCTCACAAGAGAATATGGAATACCTCATATTACTTGCATCAAACATGATCAATGGCATACATCCTCATTCCATAAGCTCACACGAGACCATAGCATGATTCATACATGTCATGTGACATATCATAGCATGAAAATGGCTATGAATGGCATCTATAACTTTCCAATGGCATGTAACAATGCATGAAAGGATCTCAATGTCATAGATTGAACCATGGAAATCCTCAATTACCAAGCAATGCTGAAAATGGAACCAAATCCGCCAAAATCCAAGAAAATGACAAGAATGCTCAAATCTTGCTTAAGGTTTTCCTAATGCTTCAATTGAAGACATATGGTTGCATATGGTCTTCATTAAGGCATAGTATAGCTCTCCATACAAGTGAATAGCATGAGTAATTGTGCAATTGCATGAAATTAGGGTTTCTATAGTGAAAGCCCCAAATTGATTAAGAACCTTTCCATCTTGGCATGATAATGCTCATTTAAAGGCTTGTGTAGAGACTTAATCAAGGCTTATTCCCCAAAATGCTTCCAAGAAAATGACAAGAATGCTCAAATCTTGCTTAGGGTTCTCCTAATGCTTCAATTGAAGATATATGGTTGCATATGGTCTTCATTGAGGCATATTATAGCTCTCCATACAAGTGAATAGCATGAGTAATTGTCCAATTGCATGAGTAATTGTCCAATAGCATGAGTAATTGTCCAATTGCATGAGTAATTATCCAATTGCATGAATAATTGTTCAATTGCATGAGTAATTATCCAATTGCATGAAATTAGGGTCTTTATTGTGAAAGCCCCAAATTGATGAAGAACCTTCCATCTTGGCATGATAATGCTCATTTAAAGGCTTATATAGAGACTTAATCAATGCTTATCCACCATCATTAAAAAGATTAATTAACATTTGGCAAGGCTTCATTATGGATTCCAATCCCCAAGAAACCATAATATGCAAGATAAGGAGAATTTGAAGCATTGTTGCTCACATCTTTGATGATCATTGACAAGTATTATTAGCAACTATTAATGGATGGCTAAGCTCCACTCACCAAGGGAAAACATATAGTCGATTGTGGAAGAAACGCGTAGAGAAAATCGCCTTCATTGGAAGCTTAGAACTAAAGCAAAGTCTATCTTGTGGCTACCTTAGGCTTTGTTAAGCCTAAAGCCACACATTGGCTAAGTAAAGACTGCCCAATGAACTCCATAGAAACATGCATTTGGCGGTAGCCTGACGAGCGAGATTCCTTCACAAGAACCTTCGATATTAAGCTTGAAATGAAGCCAATGTTATGCTCAAACAAAACCCTAAGCTAATGTCAACTCTTAGCCAAGGATTGAAGCCCTAATCACTCCAAGATCAAGGATGAAGAAGAAGGAAGAGCAAAAAATGGTTTTGGATTAGCACTAATCAAGATTAGCAAGTTTTTCCCCGATTTTGGTCCTATGATTTGAAATTGGGAGCGGCTCCCTCAAAATTTGGTCCTTAGCCAACCCATGGCCCCAAAACTTAGGAAAATGAATCAAGAAGATCACCCAATCAAGATCACCATGTCCCACTTCTTGATCAATAATCTAGAAATCCAAGAATTCCTAAAATTTTCTTGAAACTAAGATGAAAGTGGATGAAAGACTAGACTCTAATACCAATGAAAGAAAGGAACATCTAGATTAGCTTGGAATTAGCCTAATTAGCCTTGGATTAGCCTAGATTAGGATGACTAGCCTAGGTTTAGAGAGAAGAGTAATTGACTTGTATTATGATGATTATCAAAAGGTACCCCAAATATGGCATATGTGAAATATATACACGACCACCCCTTTCACACTATCATAAGTGTTGTCCATGGTGGGCATGGTCCATTGGCCCTAGGCCCATTATTCATATGAGACCATTTTATTACACAAACAGGTGGAAGAGGCTACCTTAGAGGCATGGGGAGCCAGAGAGGCTGAGGTGGATGGCAAAGAAACTAGAGTGGAAATAGCATAAAGTGCTATTATTTGTGGAAAACCAGGTGATATAGCAAAGGAGTGCTATAAAAAACAGAATGACATTAAAAGTGGGAAGCTGCAGTAAAAGGGAATTGTGCATCTTCAAGCAAGCAAGTTGAAGATAGAAGTGAGTAGCTTTTTGTGATGTAGCATATGCTTAGTTCTATGACTGCAAATGCACAAGACCTTAGAGATGTATAGTATGTTCATTTGCGTGCTTCTAACCACACGTGACTAGTTATGGAGAGTGGTTTAGAGATATATAAAAAATGGAAAACCAGGATAGTTTCATTCGGGTGCTTCTAATCACTTGACTACCAGTTATGGAGAGTGGTTTGGAGATATGTAGAAAATGGAAAAAGTAGGGTATGTGGAATGAGTGATGATACTGCACATTCTATTGCACATGTTGGTAAGGTGCTATTATTTATGGAGTATGAGGACAAAATGATGTACCTTGCAAATGTACTTCATGTTTTAAATATTGTAAAGAACTTGGTTTTAGTTGGACAAATGGTTAAGCACGGTCTATAACCCTTGATGACGTTATGTAGAAGACTTCAATAATAACTAGTGCCACGTGGTTTGCAAAAAAGGACAACATGATTAGAAGAATGCTTACATTGGATGTAAACATGCTTGAAGTGTGGGGCTACAATGTTTGCACATAGTACAAGTGTGACTGCTAGACATTGACATTTAGCAGCATAAGCATATTGGTACAATGTTTGCACAGAGTAGGTGTGATTGCTAGACATTGACATTTGGCATAAGCATATTGGTCATGTTAATATTGAGGCCCAAAAGCATTATTATAGGTTTGCCAAAGTTTAAAGTGGACAGAATGCACCAAGTATGTGAAGCATGCCAATTGGGAAAGCAGTCTAAGCATACGTTTCCACATGATAGGAATGTTTAGGGACCAACAAAGATGACATCAATCAAAGGATGCCATTATTATGTATCGTTCTCATTGATGGCCATACTAGGAAGGTGAAGTGTTTATGCACTTTCAGAGCTTTAAGGCAATGGTTGAGAAAGACAAAGACATGTACATAAAATGCTTAAGATCATAGGGGGGGAGAATTTTTCTCCAATAAATTCAATGATTATCTAATAGAGCATGGAATAAAGAGGTAGTTCACATGTAGATACACCTTGCAGCAAAATAGGGTTATAGAAAGGAAGAACATGCATATTGCAAAACTTGCACGTGCATTGAGGAACAAGAAAGGAATGGCCTATTTATTTTGGACTAAAGTAGTAGCATCTAAAGTTTATATTATGAACAGAACTCCTGCTGCACTAGTTCATAGCATGATGCTGCTTTTGAACATAAGAGATGAGTAGCCGATACCACACGAACTGCTCATCTCATAAAAAAACAACATAAGGAAGATGGTACACATGAGATGCGAGTGCACATGGATGTTGTTTTGATGAGATAGTAGCTAGTACACACACTAATGAGAAATTCCATAGAGGTTGATGTAAAGAGTAATGTGGTGGTTGCATCAAATGGAGAGTATCAATCACATGTGCTTAGTGGCTTTAGAGAGGCCTCTAGTAGTGGATCTATTTGTTAGAAATTGGTTAGGAAGGTTGAGGCATAATGCCATGAATTTTGAAACATCATTTGGTGGTACTACACGTGCTGAATATTCAGTAAATTCACATGTATCATGCAAGGAAAAAGAGAAGGTGAATCGGTCTTTCATAATGCCTTATGTTTCAATAAGCCATTTCACCTTTGTAAGTTATAGTAGGAGAGTACTTTCCCTTATAGTATGTATTCTTATCTCTTTATGTGTAGAGAAGAGAAGAGAATAGAAGAAAATTCAGTCATTCATCTCTCGTGTGCTTGTCTATTGTATAAGGAGCTTAATCTCACCCTCCTCCTTGCATTAATCTCAGGGGTGTGGTGACGAGTAGAGGGGGCTGCCTCTCTAGTTTTCATTAATTTCCCTTAAGAGAGGATATAGGGCACCTAGCATTGCTGTTTAGTACTTCTACTCTTCACTCACTACTAGGACCTCTTAATTATTTTTATAGTTTTTCCGTGCTCAATTGTGGAAACAAGAGACAAAATAAACTATGCATCAAACTATTGCTGTTAAGTTATATGTGTGTGTCACTGCCTGCTGCCATTAAAGGAACCACCCAAATTCTCGAAGCCCTTCGATTTTGGAACCACCCAAATTCTATTACATGGCAATGATGTTAAAAGCAACTTATAATAGTGCCCTAGCTTTTGTATTATTGGGTGCTCATCTTGATGAAATGTTTTATGGCAATAAGGTATATATAACTTTCGAGTTCATGGCACTGTAGATCATCGTGTTAGAACTTTAGTACCTAATGATGGGGCACGAGAAGGGCCCACATTTTACACAATTATGTGTAGAGCATGAACTATATGATCATTTGGATAGCATGTTTGGTTTGGATCATGACATTTTTGTATTGTTGTGAAGAGGATGATATGTTGTTGTAAGCAGTTGGGGAAGTATTGAGAAGGAATTTGCATGTAGACTTGAAGATGATAATTTACAAGGGTTGCTCTACCTCCAGACAATATACGACTACTATCATGCAAGGCAAGGGGATGGCTTCGATGTTGGCTATCGAGACATCCAAATTTTTAATTGTGATGGGGTTTGTGAGAAGAATATCTAATTTTCATCGATCATACATGCTACTTCTGTATGTTCTTTTGTTTCCCGGGGGGGGGGGGAAGGGGGATGTTGGCATGTGTAAATCATGTATGGTCATGTTCCTACCCATATGTCATTGCATCAAATTCTGTAACATACCCATCTTCACTAATAAAGAAATGCCCATGTAATAGATGAATTTATGAGTTTTTATGGTATAAAAATCAATGATTTTATTAAATAAGCCATTGATACTTAGAATCTTCAAATTTTGAGCCCAAATTTGGAATTTGCATGCGATTTTACCCTAATATAGAATTTTACAGCATCCAAAATGGACACCGGATCAAGCTTATACGTAAATTTTGGTTATTTTTAGTTAAAAAGCAACGACCTTTAAACCTTAATAAATGCACGACCGGGTGTCCGATTGACGAATGGTCTGCACCCCAACGACCAGGAGAACATCCTGGACAAAAAAAAAAGCCCCCCGGGTAGTCTGGCACACAAATCGAGAGGTTTTGGCCTTAGAGAAGGTTTATGTGATGTGGTCTTTTGCTCATACGATGAGCAAACGATCTCAAAATTGAGATATGACTGAAGCCTTTTGACTGCGATAGCGAGCCCTACAAGACGATGTCCAAGATGCCCCCATCCCGAAAACGTCAAAATATTATCTCGGGAGGAGCGTGCAATAATGAGATTAGAGAAGATGCTCCCAATGCGGCCCTAACCCTCTCGTTACAAGCTCCTCAAGGAAACGGTGGCCAGGTTAGCTTGGTTATCTTTTAAAGAAGAGTTTTTTTTAAAAATATTAGTGTTAATAAATGTGTATCTTTTCTTTTTAAAATAATGAAATAAAATTGTATGAAGCTACGAATTGAGTGATGTTGTATTCAATAAATTGTATTGAAATTGTTATCTTTAAAGAGTGCAAGTTTTTCCTGGCTTTGACGCTAACTCCGTTTTGTGCTTGTGTAGCCAGGCGGTGTCGTTAGCAAAGCCTGGGAATGGCCCAAGGTATCCCTCATACCATTGGGAGAATAAGGTTCACCGATTGAGGCGAGAGATTATGATGCTGTCTAGTTCTGAGGGCCCAGGCTAGTGCGGTGAATAAGCCCACCCTAGTGTGCAGACATCCCTCTGAGGGGTGGGAGGATCGAGCGATGGAGCCTGAGAGGGCGGCAGGCCGCCGGCTTGAGTCCTCTCCAGCGACCGACAAAAATGAGGTGTATGGTCCCGTAGGGTTTTGCCCAACATGCAGAGACTGGAAGGCCGAATTCTAGATCATCGGCGGTATAAAGGAAAAGAATAAGAGAGCCGGTTTGGCTTGTATGAAATTGATTCATGTATAAACTTTTTTTATAAATCTTGTCTTTGGCATTATTGTATTGTGGAAAAAGGCTGTTTTAACAAACCTTGTGAAAAGGGCCTTAATTAAGGAACATGTTTATTTATGTCAAACAGTGTGGCAGGATTAATTAGAAAACAAATTGACGCATGAGTAGGGTAGAAAGTGGGAGGATGGAATGCCTCGACGGCACCACCTACGGATGGGTGGACTCGATTAGTCGGGTAGCTTTCCAACAGATTAAGTGAAAGCTCTACGCCAGATAAATAGATTCTTGGACAACTCTATTCTAGAAGACTAGGCCAGCGGGCGGCTGTGCCTTGCATGGATGAGCTATCTTAAGTGTTTCCCCTATTTTGGAAGGGGGGAACCTTACAAATTCAGAGTCACAAATGTGATACTCAAAGACAACATTATCCAAGCCAAACCCGATACCAGTGCTTGCCTTCTACATGTGGGGAGATTACTATTACATCGTTGATGCATGCAGTAGCATAAAGTCTTACTTTCTCAATGCTTTGATAATATGCTTATGTGAGATTTATGTAATTTGATCCTTTATATGTGTAATATGCCTTGATTGTGATTTCTTCACCAATATATGTTTTCTCCTTTAGTATTTGAATAGAATCTTGAAACTCATGCAAAAGCTTTTGTTTATTTGAGATAATGTTCATAAAGTTACACTTCTTTATTGATTTGTTTTTTTGGAAATACTGCATGTTGAATCTATTGGATGGGGGAATCGTTATGCCTCTATGTGTGTGTATGCATATGTCTATGTATGTGTGTGTGTATGCATTTGCTATGTGGATGTGTGTTCTGTGTGTGTCTTTTATGTGTGCGTGCATGTGTTCTATGTGCATGTACATGTGCCATAGATGCAACACGTGTGTAGAGGTGCTTTACGTCGGTCACAACACACACGACTTGCCAAAGGCATCTAAGAGTGGGCCGAGACCCATCAAAGGTGGGTCTGGGCCACTCGTAGTTGTTGTGAATACATTTCCACACTCTAGTCCTTAGCTTTAGCCTAGTTCTATGCACATGAACATAGTTTGAGCGATTAATTAATAAGTTAGATTAGGATCCTAGATTCCCGATTCCTAAGCCTGGGTTTTCGCATGTTTCCTAGATTTCTAATGAAGTTGAGTGCGAAGGGCCTTCAACAATGCTCCCCAACTTGATGGTCTCTTATAGGCATATGAAAGATACCCACAAGAGTCTTCTTCAAAGGCGCCCTATGGGCTTCTAATTTCAATACCCTCACATTTAAAACAAAAGAACGTGTCCAACCTTTTTGTGTGCAGAAGATACAAATTATGTGCAGCACCTCGGTGTATTGCTGAGTACACATGCCAAAGAGAACGGACATGTCAAAGGTGAACATAGTTCTCTCGTATGCGGACGCTTGTGAAAGGGCCCAAAAAACATACAGCAGGGGCCGTCGGATATCACAAAAGGTAAAACCCTAGGTCGCCAAATTAGGGATGAAGCCTCGGCCAAGTTAACGTTGGGGGACTGGATGTGAATGTGATATTAGTTCGTGTTGGTGAGAAGAGACCTAAAGTTAGGGATGCATTAGACCTGCGTTAGGAAAGACGCAGCAGTGAGGGTTTTCATTATATCCATGCGGTGCGGTAGTCTAGGGTTGAAGAAGCTGTAGGGTGAGGTCTCTCTCTCTCTCTCTCGCTTTCTCTTTGCAACCGCCTTTCTGTGTTGTTTGTGTGTCATTTGAGCTCAACTGTGTTCTGTGTGTGCCGTTTGAGCCGAGTTCGGTACTGTTTAGCTGTAAGGATGGTGAGGGCGATAGCGGCAGCTGCTGTGAAGCGGGCCAAGGTTGTGCCCGCATCGTCGGCCACTCGTAGGCCTTCTTCATCTCTGCTGGTCGGATCTCGGGTCTGTGACGACAGCCACCGAAGCCTCCTTTTGGTACCTAGAGGAGGATGGGGTTTCCAGCGCTCCGTCGCTTCCTTCTTCTCTGCCTCAAGAAGCTATAATGCTCCCGCCGGTTGCACGAAAGATGGTGAGTTTAGTTAGGGTTTCCTTGGATGTGCATTTCTTCGTTGGATTTTCTTGGATGTGCATCTCGTCCTAGATGTCTCTGCTATGACTTGATGGGTCATATTTTGCTTACCCTCCTTACAGACAAGGATTCTGCTGTAGAAGAATCCTGGCGGCGGTTCTTCGCTAACATCCCTCAGTGGTGGAATGGGTCTGAGAAGGTGAGTTCCTTTACCTCGAGCTGTTTGCGAGAAGGTGATTTCCTTAAACTCACGAGGTTCACTGTCGGCGATGTATCGTTCTGCCTGCTGGGACATGCATTCCTCGCATCCGCTGTCAGAGAATTTTTGTTGTTGTAATCTCATGTGGTTACTTGTCTGGTTTAAGTTGCATATACTTTACTTTCATGCCCTATATACGATGCTTGTGAATATTGAGCTTGGCACTTGCTTTTCTTTCCTTTTGGGTGCTTTGTGGATGTTGAAGTTACTTATCTTTAGCTTTCCATGGGTCTTTTTCATGAACCGTCATTTAGTATCTCAAAACTAATATTTGCTAGTTTGTGGCAGAGCAACTTCGAGGGTATGCATAGTGATTCGATTGTGGGCTCATACCTCGAGGGATGGGCTAGCTCGCTCTTTGGACTAGAATTGGCAGGTGTGAAGTCAATTGGGGCGCACCTGAACCCAAAAATGCCTCCTTCAGATTGGCTAGACGGTCGAAAAAATTGTGTAGCAACAAATACAGCTGCAAGTGTCATTGAGGCACCCGCAGAAAGTGAAGCTGCTCCAGTTGAAATTGAACCTGCAGTTGTGGAATCAAAGCTTAGGCAAGCTACAGTCCTTTTCTTATTTGTGTAATTGTAGACGCATCGTTTTATCATAGACACTTTAAAATGACTCAAATCTCAACTGATTCTGATGTGTGCGTATGTGATTGAGCAGCTTTTCTCCATCCGAACACAAGATTGGCTATGCTGGCGTTTTTGGGAATTTCCGGAAGCTAGTTGAAGAGGATCAGTGGGAGGAAGCCCATGCAGCCCAAGCTGATATGCATTCAAAGGGGATGCGCGTCAATAACAACATCTGGAATGTTCTTATACAACATTGCATTGCAAAGAAAGGCCTGGAATCAGCCAGAGGGATCTGGCGTTTGGTTCAAGAAACCAATTTCCAACCCAATGCCTTTGTAGGGAGCCACCTGATCCGAATGTTCAATCTGTTAGGTAGTGTTGATGAAGCAAATGAAGTTTTTTCGCAGCTGACCAGGCCTAATGTGTACACATGGAATGCAATCATTGCAGCTAACGCTAAACATGGACAGGGTGATCTAGCTATTAAGTTGTATTATCAGATGGTTGAAGTCCATGGTGAGCCTGATGATTTTGTGTTTGTTAGTGCTCTGAAAGGCTGTACCAGTGTAGGAGCTTTGGCTGATGCCAAGGTGATTCATCATCATGTGACACGAACAGAATATGAGTCTGAGCTACTTGTCACTGCTGCTCTTCTGGATACGTATGCAAGATGTGGTAGCCTGGATGATGTGCGCAGAGAATTTGACACCTCTCCCAAGCGAGATGCCATAACGTGGAGTGCAGCAATAGCAGCTTATGCCCAACGAGGGCAGCCCGAAGAGGCCTTCAAGCTCTACCAACAAATGATACAGGCAAATGTGAAGCCAAATAACATCTCTTTTATGGGGGTTCTCAAGGCCTGTGCTAGTCTGGGAGCCCTGGAACAGGGTAAAATAGTCCATGGCCACATTTCCAAATGTAAGTTGGAGACTGATGTATTAGTTGAAAGCAACCTTATTGACATGTATGCCCAGTGTAGAAGCCTTGTAGATGCAATTGAGGTGTATGAAAAATCTGCCAAAAGGGAGGTGGTTGTATGGAATTCGATGATATCTGGTTATGCACTTTACGGGAAGCTACATGGTGCCGTGCAAGTGTATGAGCACATGGTTAAGAAGGCCATGGAAGTGAATGGGCCCACATATATTGGTCTCCAGAAAGCATGTGCTAGCCAGGCTGCCTTAGAGCAGGGACGGGCATTCCACAAAACAAGCGATTACTGGGACTATTATGACAAACCAGAAGTTGGAGCAGCCATTATAGACATGTATGCTAAATCTGGTGGGAGCCTTGATGAGGCTCGTGTGGTCTTTGACAAACTACCAAAGAATGAGCTGTTGCCATGGTGTGCATTAATTGCTGCACATACTCATCAAGGGGATGCGCAAGGGGCCCTCAACCTTTTTCAACAAATGCAGCTTGATGGGCTGAAACCTGATGCGGTTGCCTACTCCAATATTTTAAATGCTTGCTCCATCATGACTGACTTAACCCAGGGTAGGCTTATTCATGAACAGGTTAAAGAAAATGGGCTTGAAACAGATCCAGTTGTTGGAAAGGCACTCATTGACATGTATTCCAAGTTCAAAAGTTTCACAGATGCACGGGGAGTGTTTGACAAACTGCCCAAGAGTCAGGTTGTAAATGCAATGATGGCAGGGTATACCCAGCATGGCCAGGGTGATGAGGCTTTAAAATTTTATCAGGAATTACAGAAGGATGGCATAGAGCCAACGAATGTTGTCTATGCAAGTCTCTTGAAAGCCGTTGCCCGCGTAGGCTCCCTTGAAGATGGAAAAATGATCCATGAACATGTTAAAGAGAGAGGATTTGACACTGATCCTTATGTTTGCAGTGCACTAATTGACATGTATTGCAAATGTGGGAGCCTTGAGAATGCTTGCAAGGTGTTTGATCCCTCCAAATGGAACGTTTTAACTTGCAATGCAATGTTACGAGGACATGTTCAGCATGGTCAGCATCAGGAGGCTTTCCGTCTTTTTCAGAAAATGCAGCAGGAAGGATTGGAGCCGAATGAAGCCTCTGTCCTTGCTGCTCTCAAAGCATGCACCAGCACAGGATGCCTTGGCGATGGCAAGCGACTCCATGCATACGTAATTGAGAAGGATCTTGAGGCTAATTCAGCTCTTGGAAGGGCTTTTGTAGCTATGTATGCCAAGCTGGCAGGGGTAGAGGAGGCCCGTCAACACTTTGAGAAACTACCGATGCGAGACGCTGCAACCTGGAATACCTGGTTGGCTATTCTGGCCCAGAGTAATGACTACTGCACTGCTCTCAAAGGCCTCGAGAATTTGCAGAAAGAAGTGAAGCCTAATGGTGCAACATTTAATAATCTCCTTGCTGCCTGCAGTGAAAAGTGTCTGGTCGATGAAGGCCACGAGCTTCTCAAGTCAATGAATGAGGTTTATGGTGTTACACCTACTGTTAACCACTATGCTTACTTTGTTGATCTCCTTGGGCGTGCAGGACGGTTGAACGAGGCAGATAATTTGCTTGAAAGTCTGCCCTTGCCTTCCAATGTAGAGAGTTGGGCATCTTTTCTCTCCAGCTACAAATCATATGCAAACAAGGAGAATTATCTGGGCCATGAGTGTGCTTCTGATTATGATCTCATATCAGATGTGTATGCCAATGATGAGTTACGGGGGGATGCAAACAAACTGCATGCATTGCGGAAGTCTATAGATGCCTGGAAAAATCCAGGGTCAGCTGTTGTTGAGGCTGAACATGAGGTAAGCCTCATGCGGGGAACTGAACTCACAGCGAAGATAGAGAAGCTTAAAGTTCAATTCAAGGATGGTCGCAGGGTGGTACGGCGTTCTCCGATGTCTGACAAGGCCAAGGAAGATGCTTTGTGTGGGCATTGTGAGAAGCTCGCTATTGCTTTTGGTCTTCTCAATACACCCCCTGGCACAACTCTTCGGGTGTCGAAGAATTTGCGTGTATGTGCAGACTGCCACAATGCCACTAAGATAATATCAAAGATCGAAAAGCGCGATATTATAATCAGGGATGCTTATCGCATCCATCACTTCAAGGCTGGTGAATGCTCTTGCAATGATTTCTACTAAGGGCCAGTCGGAAGTATGCTGGTGGCAGTCAGATGCGGAGGATGCTCCTCCTCTCTGAATAAGGTCCAGAGTATTCCAGTAGTACATATAGGTTAGGTCTAACCATCTTGAGAGTTTCTGTGCGAGTTCTTTGTTTTCGTGGAATGTGGCATGCTCTTTTTCCATGCTTTTTTCTAGAAGGTAAGGACATCCAGTCCCTTTTCTGAAAGGTGTATGTCAAGAAGTTCTGTACATAGTTCTATCTAGTATTATGCAAAATAGTACAGTATGCATTTTAGTGCCCTTTGTGTCCCAGCAAGTACTGTTGTGCTTTGTAAGGGCTTCTCATCCACTTGTTAGATGTGTGCTAGTACTATACACACGTCAATGTGTAGGAGGTAAATGTTTAATCATGTATGTAAAATTTTGCTTAAGGAGTGGCTTTATTGCCATTGGTTATAATGAAAACTTCTAAGATGGGAGGTTGTGTAATTAGCCTGCAGGTAAGCCTTGGGTTCTAGTGGGACTGTGTCAATTTCCCGTACTAAGGTTGTGATAAAGCTGATTTCCAGCCTAACCATTGATTTGCATACTTGCCAGCTAAGCTTTCTCATTTTTTTACTTGCACCTGGTGCAGTGTTCTGTTTTTTTTCTTCTTTTTTGTGGTGCATATTAGTCCTTGTTGATGGTAGTGGACGAGATATGCCTCGTGTTGTAGGCATCTGTAATGTAACGGGAGGCCAATGGTTTCTATCTTTGGATCCCTAATGATCAAACTTTGATATTTTTGAGTGTCAAGGCATGTAGACCTGAGATAGGAAGGCCAGTGATTCATCAGTTGAGATCCTTGATAATGAGCATTCAAACATTTAAATTTTGCTTTGCTAGACCCATGAGCTAAAACCAATAAGTCATTAATTGCCCGTACTCAAGGGTGTCATATATGCTGGTTTCCAGCCTAACCGTTGATTGCATAGTTGCCAACTAAGCTTTCATTGCTCATGGTTTTGAGTGAATAGTGTTACGTTTTTTTTTCTCTCTTTTTGGTTGTGAAGACTTGGATATGCCGTGTATTGTAGGCATCTGTAATGTAAGGGAGGCCAATGGTTTATCTCTTTAGAGCTTTACTGTCGATGGGGTTGGATAGTTCTAATTTGCGACATTTCATATAGTATGCTTGAGTAATGTTCTATGTCTTTTTGTCTCTGTTTCTCATTATTGGAATTGGTAAGGCTTATGCATATCATAGATGGTGTGCAGGTAGTGGTTGAGATATACCATGTGTTACAGTGGGCATCTGTATATGGTAACGAGGCCAGTGATCTGTGACTTCAGATCCTTGATAATGAGAGGCCAAACCGTGAATGTTTTTTAGTGCCAAGGCAGGGCTAGTAATCTCTCTTCAAATCCTTGAAGAGCAGCCAAACTTTGATGTTTTGGTGTACTAAGGCATTCTAGATACGACGGTTAATGGTTGTACAATACCTTTTACTATTTCAAGAAAGAAAGAAATAAATGAAAATATAAATTAAGTTTATTCTCATCAATTGTTTTAAGAGGAAAAGATTAAAGATCAAGGGTTGGAAGAGGAATACTTGTGAGAATATTGAGCAAGCTTGAGAAATAAGGCTGAATAAATATATGGGATTATTTTCCAAGCAAGCTTGGACAAGATTGGTATGAAACTCTCTCACGCACATATCACAGAAACGTTAGAGAGAAAATAAGCCTTGTGAGATATAGATTAATTAAATACAAGGCAATAATAAATTAGATTTCTCCTTAAATGGAAAGTGTTTCTCTCGTAGAGTTAAAAAAAATGGAAGAGATAATATATTGAGATTATAGAATTATTATTATATATTAATGGATATATATCCTTAAGTTGAGATGTGAAGGGGTAAATATATCTAAAGACGTGTGAGCTTTTCAGCCTCAAATTTTTTTCATGGAAACATTTGAAAAACAAGGTATATTCAATCCTATTATGAAGGGAATATTTAAAAGGGTAAAAATAAGTAAATAAGAGGGTATACACGTATTTTTACACTCTATTTAACTCAAAAACGAATTTTGAATGGAGGCTCTAACATGAGTTGAATGGACACTGAGGATTGCATGAGATCCCTTTTTGACACTTGGAAGTCCCTCCCATGCATGGTGGGCTACCTCTTTGGCTATATAAGAAGGCTAGAGGGAGGGCAAAACATAGCATATTCTTCATCCGTAGAGAATGTTGTTTTTAGACACACCTCTGATATAGTGCATTTTGCACCTTCATAATCAGCAAATTTAATCTAGGTCCGAACTAGAAAGTTGTGCACCCACTCATGGGCTTTCGGATGCACAAAAAAGTTTGAGGTTTGAGATTTCTGTAAATTTATGTAAGGTATATTTTAGTAGTTCTTCAACTATTTATCATTCTTGGGAATTAAGATATAGCCCCACTTCTCTATTATTTATTAGTTGTGAGTTAATTTATTAATTAAGTAATAATTAAATTAATAAAGATTATAAAAGAGATTATAGAAGAGATTGTGATAGGGATTGTAATAGGGGTTACGATGGAGATAATGATAGGGATTATAATACGAATCAAGATGGATCCATGTCACTGAACCTATTTAAGAAGCTTATAGGCTATATAAGATAAATTGTAAAAGATAAGCATTGTGTTTATGGATTTGATTACCATGATGAAGGATTCCCAAAGCATAGATTATGCACACTTAGATGAAGTGTAATATTATGGGAATGACCCCTAGCATTGTCTATAAGATTGCACATATGCTTAAGTGCACAAGTACATCATTATGATAAAGATTATATACATGATGGATTGAAGGTAGTCCACTCCCACATGTGTTTCCATGAGTAAAGATAAAATCATGTGTTTCCACTCCCACAAGATGATATAGATGTTCTTGCATATGGTTAGTTATTTATGAATTTGAAGAGGGATATGATATGTACATATAAATGTACGTATACGTGCATGATGAAGGTATTTATATAGAGTCATGGCTTTGGCATCGACAGGTGGACTTAGAGAATCATATAAAGGATTTAGTATGCCATAAAGGATAACTCGTATAATAGGGAGAGAATCTTTACTTAAGTATCGTGATACATACAGCTTAATGATGTGTTCCATTCTACGAGAATAATGATTTGAGATGACGATTAGAATGATTGGATATGCACATATGTAATGTATGAGAAATGATGATGTATGCAATGTTTAACTCGACCGTGGGGGATGATGCTAGGGTTATGCATCTTGTTATCTTAGGTTAAATTGTATATGGGTCGATTCTTTTACATTTGCTCATGACATTTAAGGTAGTATGTTACATGGGGGTATGAAGCAAGGCATTCTTAAGACATGATTAAGAATAAATTTAAGATACGATTTCATATTGTTTGGATGTGTATATGGATGCATGAACTTAGGACAAGAAGGCCAATTAACTTTAGAATAACAAGGACATTTTGAGACCTTAATTTAAGGGGATATACTTAGAATGTATAGAGGTCTATGTAAACGATATTGCCTTGTGACTTAGACTAGTTTTGTGTAAGAGAACATGAGATCTAATGTTTGTAAATTCTTCTACTTCTAACCCAAGAGAAAAGGAGTTAATTCTAACTCTAGGAACTAGAGAGATAAGCTTCATTGAAAACATAAAGGTAGAGTCACTAATGTTGAGATTGGGCATTCAGAGAGACGAAGAAAAAGAAATTAACATAGAGAAAAATACTTAAGTTACTCCTAGTAGATTAACACTCTAGTTAACCACCCTAGATCAATAGAGCATTATCTTCTTGAAGAATGTGTATTAGTTAAGAAAGGCTTATGGAAGTTAAGCAGAGAAGATTGATCACAACTACTATGTGTCAAATGCATGAGACCTTAGTAAAAAGAGAGAACTAAAGCAACCCTAGAATTTTGACTAAGCATTGATCTTAAAGATAAGAAATCTGCTAGAACTTCATGTGGAGAAGACTGAGACCCAAGTATCTAAAGATAAAAATCTAAGTTGGAAAATTATACTACATCTTCCTTAGTAGTTGAGGCTAAACAAAATAGGAGGGTGTTGAATCTACTTAACCTTAGGGAATTATGAGTTCTATGATTATTCTCAATATAAGGTAGGACTGTGTGAGCTATGTGATCTTTCGATAGTCTAGTCTCTTATGTTTTAAGGGAATAAGACGATCAAGAGTTAACTGATTATTGACAAATGTTATGGACCTAAACTTGGATCAGTGTCTCGTTATTAGGTATTGCTTTAAATTTATGTAAACAGACTGGAAATTGATGAGAAAAGGACATGACTTTGGCAATATCTTAAGTGCTCGTTCATGTTCTATAGCCAATTGGCTGGAGTATTATGGAATACTTCATGGGATATAAACCCAAAGAAATGAGAAAAAGTATATGGAGTAGAGTCCCTTGTTGTATGATTAAGAAATTATGAAGAGATATCCTTAGAAGAGGGATGACGTATCCTTTAAAAAGTTTGGATAATTATTATGAAATTGAATCATGTGGATCATGGTAGAGATTCACCAAAAAGGATCAATAGTATTGTATCCAGTTTGCGATAGTTTACTAGGTATAACTATGGATAAATTGGTTGGTGAAAGTGCTCAATGAACTATGCTATTATAGTGTATAGTGAACTCATATGGGTAATGCTTGAGTGACTTGGAAGGATAATTCTTAAGCTAAGAGAATATCGAACTTGGATGGGTAATGCCCAAGTGACCTAAAAGGGTAATTCCCAGGCTAAAATGATTATGTTTATGATGTTTTCTTTTGTTAGATGTATGCTGTAATGGATTTAAGTAAACTAAGTTAACAAGCTATTATAGATTATAATACTTGAATTGTGAATTGTTTTAAGAGATGGATGTGTCTGTATTTTGAAGTGTGCATGATACTTTGTAATGAAGCAACACTTTTAGTTTAGGTCTAGGACCTTGGTAATGGGTTCAAGTATAAAAGGGGGCTCATGGACTATCATTGTACCTTTTAAATTTTTTCCTTTCTACCTTTTGAAACCTTTTGACATCTTCTTGGAGATGGCCACTCATGGTCTAGGGCTCATGGCAAGCTTGACACCCATCCTCTTGGTGGGAGGTTAACTCATTTAGGCATCATGGCCATTGTATGAGATTATCCTTAATCTTATACCAATCCATGATGATTTGTCTCTAGTCTAAGCTTTATGATCACTCCATTTCAATTGGTATCAGAGCTCTTGGCTTAGATCCTTGCTTAGGGAGTAATTAGTGATAATCATTTTTAGATTATGCTTAATCTAGTTTTCAGAATGTATTTTCTTGATCATGATTAGTGATAATCATTTTTAGATTACTATTAATATAAATTTTTAGAATGCATTATCTTGATCACGATTAGTGTTAATCATTTTCGAAATTAAATTTTACATAGTTTTTAGATTTGCTAATTTCTTTTTTTGACAAGATTAACAATGAAATTTATGTTAATCATTTTTAAATTTATATTAATCACTATTTTCAAAACCCTAATCCACTTTAATGTTTGATTTCTTGAACTTCTTGGTTTTCTTAAAATTTTCTTGATTTTTGAAATTAGGGTTTGCAGAGATTTTAGTAATCAATATTGAGGGATTTCCTTGCATTACCTTTTGCTTAGAGAGTCTACAGTTTCAAATATCAATCCTTTAAGCTCTTATTTCTTCAAGATCAAACCCTAGATTGTCAAATTTTTGAATTCTTGAAGAAAGATTGCAAGAAGATTGTTGTGCAAAAGAATCAAGGTTACAGTGCAGAGTTGTGCAAAAATGCTGCAAATTTCAAGATTTTATGTGCAGTTGATACATATTTTCAAGAAAGTGTAGAAATTCAGTGCAGTTTCAAGAAAGTGTGCAAAAGCTTGGTACAAATTTTCAAGAAAAGTGTAAAAATTTAAATATCTTCAAATTTAGTGCAAGAAATGGTACGAGTGAGTGACTCTAAACCCTAATCTTGCCCTAAAGTTGATTTTTTTGAAATTTGTACAAGATCTTTACATTTTGTACAAGAAAACTTCAATTTCAAGTTTTATTTAGCCATAAATGCACAAGGAATGGAGACATAAGTGAATCTTGGTGTGCTAGAGTAGTGCAAGAAAGTGCAAATCTTGCAAGATTCTTGATAGATTAGACAGTTTGATCTAAATCTTGATTTATACAAGTGAATATTGATGCAAGCAAGGCATCCATGGCTTGAGGTTGACAAATTTGTAAAAAGATGATGTATGCAAGACATGAAATGATATTTGCATGCACTATTGAATATTGATGCAAGCAAGGCATCCATGGCTTGAAGTTGACAAATTTGCAGAAAGATGATGTATGCAAGGCATGAAATGATATATGCATGCACTATTGAGTGAAAATTTATTGCAACTATTTGTTGATACTCATAAAGCCTTACTAGGAGTCGAACCCAGTCGTCTGGCATCAACCAAGGTGCTCCATACACCATAGGACTGTAATTATGTTGGTTGTTGGTGTGGGAATACCAACCGTTGATTGGTTAGTAGCCTTCAAGGATTTACAACGAGCTACGCAGCATAGAAGGGCAGCATAGAAGGGATCTTCTAACCTAGAAGGCCAAGGGAGCAAGAAACAATATATGCAAAAATTGGCAATGCAAAATTACAATCTTGGAGTGCAGAGAATGAAGATATTAATGGTGTGTGCAAGACTCATTAAATCTCATCAAATATTTTATTCAAGATCAACACCAACAAGTGTATACTCAGGAGTAGCACCCAACATGTGTATACTCCGGGAGCACCACCCTCTTCATCCTCTCGTGCTTTTGCCTCTTAGGACTCAGGTGAAAACTAAGATCTAAGAGTAGACATTGATTCCAAAGAAGAAGACCTTATGGCTTGATACGGCACACTAAGGACATTGACTATTAGCAACTACATGGAAAAGTAAAGAGGTTCATGTCAAGGGCATCATAGAAGTTCTAGATCCAGAAAGAATATCCATTACAGTGCAGCACTTCACTGATATATATTTACATTTGTCAGGTTCTCCACCGAATGAGCTGTTTACAGAAAGTAACTGCATACATGTTTGGAAGTGTAAGGGACGCTTTGCTATTTTAATACAAGAGGTATCAAGCCATTGCATATCTTGAGACTACAACAAAAATCTATCATGATAAGAAGCTCCTCATCGAGGTGGATTAGATGAAGAATATGGATACATCTTTTGTATAAATAAAAGGGTCAAACAAAGAGGCTATTGTTGCCTACAGGGTTGGCCCTTAATATGGAAGGAACTTATACAACTATGATGTACATTGAAATTGTTCTTAGCAATAGATTTGCACATGGAGGGATTTGTGGGCCACGAGACTAAATGACACATTATGAATTAGGAGAGATCTAAGGCTGAAAAGAGACGTCATGATCTTACCTAATCTAGACCGTCAGATTCCTGTCGGGCAAGTGAACTTGGGGTGAACTCAAGAGGGGTGAACTAGGGGTGAACGTAGGGTATACCATGGAGCTTTTTATAACTTAGAAAATTTTGGAGAGGTTGAGATCAATGCAAAAGAGGATTCAAAACTTGGAACCATCCACTCAAGCTTTCAACATCTAACCACTATGTTATACTTTCCAACAGGTTGTAGAGAGTGTTTTTAAATTTAAATCTTGATATTTTGGTCCCTATTTCACTTTCTTGCTGGAAAATGTTTCCCTAGTTCACTTTCTCGCTGGAAAAGGTCTCCCTAGTTCACCCTAGTTCACCTCGCCAGTTCAACCCTAGTTTACTCCTGAGTTTTACCCGCAGTTCACTTCAGAATCTACCGATGTCGATCAAATCTTGATTGTGACACCTCTTTCCAACCATAGATCTCTCCTGATTCATGATGTGTCACTTAGTCATAAGGATTTGTGGGGGCCTGTAGGATCTAGAGGCTACTAAACTAAGAGAGTGGTTAAATTGTTCTTAGCAATAGATTTGCATGTGGAGGAATTTTGGGGGCCTGCATGATCTAGAGGCTACTAAACTGAGAGAGTGGTTAGATTTTGCACGTTCTCAACAGGAACGCTATAGGCACATCGTTCTTTGTAGCGCACACAACAAGCATCCCAGTTCGTTCTACAGTGTTTCTTGCTAGTCTCTCTCTACGTTTCGTGCTGGAAGTTCTAGCTGTGCCATCATCATATGCTATCAGTGCACGATTTATTTCTTGTTGAAAGTTTTGTGGTGCAACATTCTCTCAGTTCAGCTATCTACACATGATCGTTTGTCGTGAGCACTGCAACTAGGGCAACACTTGTTCGCCTTAATGCGCTTCACCAGGAAATGTGGTAGTTGATCCCCTCTCTCCGTGTGCAGCTACGTGACCTGCTAGTACCATCCTCTCTCTCTCTCTATGTGCAGCTATGCGACCTGTAGTACCACCCCTGTCCCGCCAGCAGAGCTGCGTGTGACGGCACTCCATTTCTAAGGTTTAAGTGATGCTGTAAAGAATCTCTTTCTACTACAGATGGAGGTCTAACCGTCTGAGCGTCTGAACACAGCTTTATAGCGTCTCTGAACGCATGAGAAAAGAAAGGAAAAAAGCAAGTAAACAAAACAAAATAGAGGCTTCACAACCTCACCACTGGAGCGCATTCAACAAGCACAACATGCATTTCATGGTAACGGCATCATTACGACGTTTCAATAGACGCAGACGTTTCATGGTAATGGCTGCCACAATAAACAGAAATGGCCTTCATCGAGCAATAGAGTTCTCAGCTCTTGAGTAGAGGGCTAGGCTTCATAGAGTGAAAACTAACTCTCAGCTCTGCCGTGCCAGGGCCTTCTTCAGGCTCAAGCATGGCTTGGAGAGGTGAATGATGAGAAATAGGTAAACTTTAGGTTTTTACCCAGTGACTATCCTTTACACATTTGAGTCATTCACACTAGGACCTTGTCCATTCACATTGCAAGCAGCCATTCCATCTTGTGGCCATTCACATTGCATCCCACTTGAGCCATTCACATTATAGGCAACCACTCTAGTTTGTGGTCATTGTTTTGATCTTTGTTCACATGCTTTTAGCTTTGTGGAGGTGGTTCGTGTGTCGTGTGGTCGATTTGGTACATTTTGGGTGTTCAGGCACACACTTTTTGTCATTTGGTGTATTTTGGGCGTTCACACATTTTTTTGGCCATTTAGTGTATTTTGGGCGTTCACACATGCATTTTTGGCCATTTGAGCATATTGGTTCTTTTTCCACACGGTGTGGCATTCTTGAGCACATTTGGGGGGGTTTTTCCTAACTCTCGGGCATTGGTGGATGACATGGGGATCCATTACTACCTCTACCCCACCTATGATCATCGTGCTACCCACCATCATCATCGTCGACATCACTACGACTCTATCCCAGATATTGATCGTGCGACATCCGCTCGTATCCTATTACTCTGGCTCCATGCCCATCATCTTGATCTACCATTTCAGGTGTGGAGATGCATATCATTTGCCCAATTCATACATACATTTGGCACATCACGGCTTCGACCTCTAGATCCTTCTTCACCGACATCATGCTATGATGACACATTATATTCATGTCACATATGTATGTTTAAGCTTGAGATGTTGTTGTCTAGCTAGTTTAGACACTTATTTGATGAGAAGAATGTCCGTGTGCCAGATAGTTTAGACGTTCTACACATGGTGATTTTATTGAGGATCTATGTGGTTATCTTTACATGGTGATTTTATTGAGGATCTATGTGGTTATCTTTACATGGATGGTTCGTCAATCTATGTGGTTATCTTTACATGGATGGTTCGTCGATGTATGTGGGGACTTGATCAAGTGCCCTACACTCGTGAGCAGAGATGACTATATACCCGAGGATGGGTGTCATGATGACATGCATTCATTGGGTGATGATGTGGATAGTGATGATGATCATCATGTTGATGATGATATTGATGTTGACACATGTACACATGGTGATGATGATCATGCACACACATGTGATGACATTGATGTATCACACCCACATACCTATGAGATGTATCGTGCACACATACACATGATGATATTAATGTATTGCACACATATACACACATGATGCTATTGATGTATCGCACACACACGCATGATGATATTAATGTATTGCACACATATACACACATGATGCTATTGATGTATCGCACACACACGCATGATGATAGTGATACATGTGCACATGTTGCCACTAGCACATATGCACATGATGATGATGTATGTGATAGTGATAGTGAGAGTGATGTGTGTGAGTTAGATCATGTGGGCATGATCTTGATGGGAGGGATGGCAGCAAGCATTCCAAGCATTGTGATTGGATGATACGTCTATGTCTACCTACCTTCCAGCGGATCATAGTGATGCATTAGGAGATAGTGATACATTAGACTATCATGGGGATCAGCTCTTGACTAGTGATGCATCTATTGCAGTGTGTGAGATTCGAGATGATGATACTTCACATGTTGATGAGCATATGATAGTGCATAAGGAGCATAGACCTGAGTTTCTAGTGCTAGATGAGTTAGGGTACTCTTTTAGATCTTCTATTCAGGGTGATATCTTTGATTCTAACTCTACTCCTAGTTCTCATAGCTCTCATAGCATACTTGGCAACATTTACTTGGGTTTAGTGCATATACTTGGGCAGTCAGGCATTGCACACGAGCATATTGATGATTTTGTTGAGGTGAGGCTTCGTAGTAGGAGAGAGAGGATTATGCATATGGATCTAGAGAGCTTTGCATTTGATTTGGGTATTTTCCTAGATACGGTGATTAGAGAGATTGACCTATCTTTGGATATAGGTTATATATGGATTCCATTAATGGATACAGACCATGATCATGATGATGATTTTAAAGATTGTGAGGATGACATGGTCAATGATTTGATGGATGATGATCGTATCCATAGTAGATCATATGGTATAGATCTTGAGAGATTTGCATTTGATCTAGATATCTCCTTAGATCCTATATTGTTGGAGATAGATTTATCATGGGATATAGGTCACATAGGGGCATAATTGATGGAGATAGACCATGTTTATGAAGGATGACCTTGGAGACCTTGGAGACCTTGGGGATGCCATAGATGATGATTTAGGAGATGATACCATTTATCTTTAATGTGAGGATATCTCTTCATTTTTCAGTGATGATGTTGATGATTATATTGATATCTTAGATCATCATACACATATAGAGGGTTTTGCACATGAGGAGGTAGTGCATGGTTTGGCTCATGCTGCCCATATACCTATTGATTAGTGGATCATGCCTTTAACATTTTGAGTGATACTACATGGGATGATAGCATTGGTTCACTCTTATCCTCGCATGATGATGACCTGGAGACATGTTCTTTTGGCTTCTACGGATGTCGACACGAGCCTATGTTCTTTGGAGCTAGGACATTTTCCATTGGATGCATTCTTGTCACTTGAGGAGCATAGTTTTTGGATATGTGCCTCAACATTCAAATGCACCTATGACATATGTCAGTCTTGAGGCTACACGATGATTCTTTTTTGCCAGGGCCATTTGACATTCTAGTCAAGAGTTTCAAGCTTTTTCAGTGGATAACTTTCGTGCCAGATTCACACTACAGTCGTCTCGTGATGAGGATGGGCTTTTGAGTTTTCCTTTCGATCGTGGAGCTCCTATTTCTTTGGAGTCAAGCTTTCCTTTTGATCCAAGAGCTACCATTACTTTGGCTTCGGAGTTGAGCTTTCCTTTCAACCCAGGAGCTACTACCATTTTAGTTTTGACGATTCGGGGTGTATACCATACATATCCGTTTGATCCTGGAGAATACTAGACTAGCTTCGTCATCGACAGTGGTTCCTTATCCTCTCCACTTGTACCAAATTATCGTGAGACCATTGCTTTGGATTTTGTATGCCTCGGATTTCCTTTTGATCTAGGCAGTTGCATAGATAGCCTCATCATCGACGGGAGCCCTTCATCCTTTCCATTTGACCCTGAGGGTCATATGATTCATGTATGGGTCTTCCACTACATCAACATTCCACCATGGATGTGATTTTTGGCTTTTATACATAGCCACTTGTATATGTCTTTTCTTTTATACATAGCCACTTGTATATGTCTTTTCTTTGGACATGACCACCCTTTAAATTCGAGGATGAATTCATTATAGGAGGGGATGGTTTGTATGAAGCGACATTTAGTTTAGATCTAAGACCTTGGTCATGGGCTTAAGTATAAAAGGGGGACTTATGGACTATCATTGTACCTTTTGACTTTTTACCTTTGTACCTTTTGAAACCTTTTGACGTCTTGGTTCCTTTCTTGGAGATGGCCACTCATGGTCTAGGGCTCATGGCAAGCTGTATAGCCATCCTCTTGGTGGGAGGTTAACTCACTTAGGAATCATGGCCATTGTATGAGATTATTCTAAATCTTGTATTAATCCATGATGATTTGTCCCTAAACTGAGTGAGCTTTATGATCACTCCATCTCATACTCAAGTGTCGGCTAGGGGGCTTGGAAATAAAACCGATTGTCCCCATGCGTAAACCAATAATCTTTAATTATAACACCAACTCTAGAGCTCTAGTGGTCGGGCAGAAGGCTAGACCCATGGGATTGGATGGGGCTAGGGTGAGCCTATAAAACTAATTTAAATAGAAAAGGTTCAAACACTGGAAAGTGTGTGGTAGGGCAAATCCGAGTTTACGAGTACTTTTTGAATCGAGACCAAATTTTATTCTAGAACGAAAACACTTAAGGTAGAAAATCTAGGTTAAGAATCAATTTAAAAAGGATAAAGAAGTTACCTTCATAAGCGAGGAGTTGGCACATTGTGTTGAGCCTTGAGGAGCTGCACGATGGAGCATGTATTGTGAGAATTATGAAGGGAAATGTCTGGTGGAATCATACACGTTTCCTTATATAAGGATTGTTTTAGTCAGACATTAGTGATCTACTAAGATAGCCAAGTATTGGGACAGTATAATATGAGGCCCCGAGTGAGTTACTCTACCCTTAGTTTATTTTTTGCTGCCATATTATTATATATATAGAGGAGTAGGAGTCTCAGAATGGTTCTCCCTAGTTCATTCTTTGAGCAATCCAAATGTGTTCCACAAGTTTATAGCAATGTTACCATTGTAAAAAACCATTGGTTTTTTTTTAATTTTAATGAGTATAATTTTATTTCTTAGTAAATCCCTTTGAACTAATATGTCCCAAAGTTCAAAGTAGTTATGCTAGGTTTATATATATATATATATATATATATATATATATATATATATATATATATATATTTGCATCCACACAAAGTTTACCTCTTTGTTTCTAGTACACGCACAACCCACTAAGTTGTACATCAAAATTTGTACCATTAGGCGAAATATGGACTCTCATTTTTGCCCCTCAAGGATTTCCACACCTCCTCTCTCTAGAAAAATGGGCTCATGGTGAAATTTTTGCAAATAAAATCAAAAGTTGGCGTGGAGATTGCACATTTGGAATCTACTCTTCGAGACCTTTCCAATGATATATAGCATGATGGGCAATTTTGCATATTCAAGAAGTCCCCAAATTGGTGTGATTACATGTAATCACACCAATTTGGGGACTTCTTGAATATGCAGTCCCCAAATTGGTGTGATTACATGTAATCACACCAATTTGGGGACTTCTTGAATATGCAAAATTGCCCATCATGATATATATCATTGGAAAGGTCTCGAAGAGTAGATCCCAAATGTCCACACTTCACTCACTTTTGAGTTGATTTGTAATTTTTTTAAAAACCATGAGCCCATTTTTCTAGAGAGAGGAGGCCTTGAGGGGAAAAAATGAGAGTCCATATTTCACCTAATGCTCAACTTTTGTGTTGCTTCCACATGACAACCAACTTGTTAAAGGTAATGTTGGAGATGATTGAAGGTTAGATCTAACATTCAACAATCAACGATTGCATGGCTTGTGAAGGGTACATATTACAGTCGTTTGGATTGGCTCTTGAACAACTTTGTCGATTTAATCTCTTTACTTGTGCAATTGTATCATTGAACCTTTTCCTATTTTGTAAGGTTCACAAAATTTATCGCTGTGACTTTGTGATGAAGTCTCAAAAGTGATATATGATGAACCATAAAGTGTTTGTAATGAAGGGGGCTTGGAATTAGACATAAAGGGAACCCGTGGGCATGGATATGGTTGGGCAAGTAGGGAGACCCAACATTAATGAGTGTGAAAAGGTGGGCAAGTATATAAGTGAAAATTGAAACTAAGGGAGCTAATCACTTTTTGACTAATCAATCATATTATCTTGGAGCTCTATGCTCTATAGCTATGGTGGTACTCCCATGAGTGCATGTGGTACTCCATCATGAGTGCATTCTCTTTCTTTCTCTCTCCATCATTATAGTGGTATCAGAGGTTTGTCTTTGATCCAAACTTTTTTAAAATTTTTGTATTTTCTTGATTTTCTTGATCTTCTTTGAGTTTTAGAAAATTTCTTGATTTTCTTGATTTCTTGATTAAGAAATGGGGCATGAGAGTGTGGAATGCTGAAAATCTCCTTGATTTTTTAAATTGCTTAAAGTTTTAGGGTCATCATTTGGCTGAGGACCAAATTTTGAGGCGGTTCAAAATTGGAGGGACAGGACCAAAATTGGTGGGGGAAATTTAAACTAATCATGATTAGTGAACTAATCCAAAACGTTTATGATTTTTCCTTCCTCTCCACATGTTTGATTCTGAGGGAAAATACGGTTTCATCCTCTTGCCATTGATGAACATTGTTTTAGGGTTTTGAGGGAGCATTTCATGAGCTTTCAAATGATCTTGTCAATTTCGTGATTCACGTTTTCTTCCATGGAGAAATTTTGGCTGATTCGCGCACTGTTTTGAAAGGGATTTGGACTACCATTTCACTTCGAAACAAGGCCCATATAGCAAGCGCATGCTTGCTTAAGCTTGGCCTAAGTTTAGGCAAGCTTACGCTAAGCATTAGGCCATTTAATGGTGTTGAATCAACGACTATGGCGCCTCCAATCCTATGAGCCTTGCTGTGTACAACGATGACCTTCGACCTGCATGGTTTTGATGCCGTTTCGCTTCAAAGAAGGTCATGGGAGCAAGCATAAGCTTGCTTAAGCTTAGCCTAAGTAAAGGCAAGCTTAAACTTGGTGATTCAATCTCGATTGCCGAAGATTTCATACACCATTCTAGCATTCGTGACATCCTCTCTTCCACGAGTTTCTACTGTGCGCAATGACGACCTCAAGCATCCCTTATGGTAGTGTTAATCACCATTTTCTGATTTGAATAATCAGTTTCATAGTAAGCCTTATGATCAAGTCTCTCACTTGGTGAATTGAAAAGGATTGATGATTAGGCATGTATTTCAGAATTTAACAAGAGAAGGCTTAATCAATGCATTCTAGCCATTACTCTAGCTTCCTGAATGCTACATATAATGAAGGTTTGCATTACCTTGAGTTGGGAGCTTTTGCATGGTTAATTTCCACCATTGAAGTGAGTTAGGGATGCATTACATGAGATTTTGCTTAGCATTAGGCAAGCATCACATTTTTGGTGGTCATTAAGCCATTGGAATTTCTACTTTCCATTTGGTTGATAGCTTGCTCATTGATGAGGGCTATAGAGTAAAGGCAAAGGGCTGAAGTGATTTACATGAAAATAGTGAGGTGTGGTTCCATATTGTTGCCAAATACTAGCCTAAAGCAAGCACATGCACGTGTCTACACATGAGCCAATGATTGCATTGATCTTGGGATTTCCTACTTGAAGCTAATCCTTGCAATTCATTTGCCTTGTGATTCACATGATGTTGGATGTTATTAGAGCTACTTTGGATGATTGAGGGAAAGCATGAGTACATGCTCTTTGTAATGGATAAAATGAAAATAGCATTAGTCATGCGGCTAAATACATTGTAAGTGCTCCTACCTTATCTTTTTGAAGCTACATCCACATACCCCTCACTTGTACTTTCACTTCAATTTCTAGCATCTAGTATGCATGTGAGGGTTCCTTGGGGATTGGTGGAGAGGCCCGGGGGGAGCATGGCATGAATTGTCCTTATCATGAGTGCTTTTGGAAAAGTGACAAGGAAGGGGATTAGGTACTTGGATGTGAAGACTTGGCCCAACTTGTGCCTAGATTCAGACTAGGTACGAGGGTGGGAAGGCTTGGCCGGGAGATCGGCAAGCATAAAGCGCTCCTGCGACACACACTCAACTATATTGCAAGCATGCTGAGGCTATGGAAGCCAAATGTCACTTGATTGAGCATGCCATGGATACTTGATAATGGTCGACGCATAAGAGTTGCATGAGCAAGTGTATGCTTTTGATAGTGATTACTTTAAGCATTATATCATGATTGGACATTGGGCAATTACTTATGGATCTTGATTGATATTTGGTCGAAATTGCGAGATTATGACAAATTTTTTGTGATTTTTCTACACTCTGAAGTGTGTACAAAAGTGCAATTCAGTCCCAAACCATTCAAGGTCTCTTAAGGGTCTTTAGAAGCCTTAAAAGGGTGTCTTAAGCCAAACCTAAAAAGCCATCAAGTGGTTAATTCGGACACCATGCCAGGAAGCAAAGGGGACAATTTGGTCAGACTGAAAACCCTAATTTAATAAAAAACAGTACGGACTGAATTGAAGATGTTTTTATGGCTTAAGAGCACTACCTAAGAGCTTCCAAATGAGCCAACAAGTTCCCAATTCCGTTACCGTTTGGATGGTCAACCTCACATAGTTGACTTTCATCTAAAAGTCAAAACAGAGAGGTATATGGGTGCTCACATAGTGGTGATTCACGGTGATAGGAGTGTTCGTCTCATCGAGACGAACACGACAAGCCTTTGATCATTCAGTTCCGACATCGGTAGCACCAAAAACCCTAATTTGGTACCATGGGTGACCATGAACAAGAGGGAATGCCTTTACATGATGACATGAGTGATCACATAGTGAATGAGGGCATGTCAAGGCACACAAGTGGAAGTACACAAGTTTCTTTGGAGCATATTACTTTGGAAATGCTAAAGGTTACTATCACCAAAGCTATGAAAGATAGGGGATATTTGCTTCCAAAATAGTGAGCTTTTGAGGCAAAACAGTGAGCATATGTGGCAAAGAAATATTCTCATGGAGCAAATGTTCAATGCTATGAATGAGATGCTATGAATGAGGGCTTCAAGAAGCTTGGTGATGGGATAAATCAAGTGTAAAGGTGTGTGAAAAAGATTGACACTTCTCTCGATAAGACAAGAGGCTGGTGACAACTACAAAGGTCATTTCCAAATCCATCATCTTATGGGCCTAGTTGGCATGGAAATGTTGTATTTGAGGTGGGAACTTCCAATGGGAACACTCAAAATATGAAGACAACACTTCAAAGGAACCCAAAAGATGTTTCTCATGTTGAATAACCATTGTCAAAGCCCTATGGAAAGGAAGAAAAGGATAGGCAAGATTTGATGGAGTTAAAACAAAGGGAAATAGCCATAATTTCCAATGATGATGACAAAGATAGGTATACACGGTTGTATGATGAGATCATACACTCCAAGTTACCAAAGTCCTTGACAAAGGATGAATTTGTGGATCATATGATTTCTACTCCTATTGGAAGCTTATGGTTCAAGCATGGTGAATCATTTATAGAAGCTTTGCTCTCTTTTGATGGGGAAGGAATCACTTGTATACAACTCAAGGAATGGATTCACAATTGGGATGCCTACTTTTGTGGATTTCCATGCAATGAGGGGGACAAAGTGAAGCAAGTGACATACAAATTTGGAGGCAAAGCTAGACAATGGTGGCTGCAAACAAGTAATGCATGAGTACAAGTGGGATTAGGTGGAGAGCACGCTTTGGAACAAATTTTGGTACTTATTTAAGACTAATCTTTTGTTAAATTCTCTTTATTGTCTTACAATTTGAGCACGATTGGCTAGCTACGCCTCTCCCTTGAGGTCAGGACAAGGATTCAACACACGGGAAGGATTGGAGGTAGGCACTAAACCTGCTAATTTCAATTTGTGTGCGAAAGAGAGAGGCCTGATTTGCATTTCTGTCATTCTGTTTGAGGATAATTTTTGCTGTCTGAGGTTAATTTTTATAGTTTCAATTTTCTGCATGTTCGTTTTATTTTCTGTTCTTAGCTTAGTTTTTTGCATCTTTAATTTTGTGCATTTTAGTTCTCTGTTAAACCTACACCTGTAGAGAAACTGAAATCTGTACACACACATGAAGATTGAACATTTCGAATTCCCTGTAAATCTCACAGCTGCACACGCATTGAGTTCCCTGCCACACGCGTTGAATTCGCTCTGCAAATCTCCTAGCTGCACACGCATTGAATTTCCTGCACACGCATTGAGCACGCACTTCAAAAAAGAAAAAAAAATAATAAAAGAAGGCGGCTGTTCGTGAGCAGCGCACCGCGCGGAGAGACCCACACACCACACCATAAAGACTGCCACCGCACTGGATAAAGGGGTGAAAAAAAAGTCTGGAAAATTTTTCATTTTCTGGCGCAAAAAATTGGGAGGTTTTCTAACTTTTTGAGAGGAGTTAGAAAACACCCATCGTCGAAATTTTGGTCCCGGAACCATTTTCCCATAGTGAGTTCAGTATGGGAAACTGGTAAATTTTAGGCGATTTTTTATCCTGAAAAATATGCTATTTTTTTGGCCTAATGTGTTCGAGGGGGTTCAAAATGGGTTCTGGCAAAGTTTGAGCCAACTTGAAAATTTTTGGATTTTTTTGAATAAATAAATAAATAAATAAATAAATAAATAAATAAATAAATAACCAACCTTAAAATTTGACCTTATGCACTTGTGGTCGGGACGTCATATAGACACTGCCATACGGTCTAGGGCACCTTCTAGAGTACCTATGCAGGAAAGTGGGACCCAATCGGTAGGAAATTTGGCAGATATTGCTGAAACCTTTTTCGAATCCCAATCTGATACCCTTTCCAGGACAACTAGCTCATTGTCTATGGACAATCTAGGGCCATCAAATAGTCATCCCTTAGCCCCAAATAGGACACCCACAAGATCTTTTAATCCATTTGAAGCCGACATCATGGGGTTACCACTCACTGTGAGACTTCAATATGTCTACACGAATGCTCAAGGAGCTGAGATCTTTAGGGATCCACAACAACGGTATCTCGTTAAGATTGTAGACTTTTTCTCAGAGCTTGATAGAGAACCTCTAGTCAATGACCAGGGTAACATGTACATGGGTGGAGATGGTGTTCGCTACTACGAAGTCACCTATCATCCAGAGAATGTAGACAAATTAGGAGAGCTCTCTAAGAGTGAGTTCCTAGATTTATCAAAGCCTTCCGGAGCAAGGGAGTCTAGAGATGATTGGCTCATTGAGCCGGACATACCTGGACCATCCAATGCCCAGTCCTCAAAGCCATCCATAGATGATTTACTTTTTATAGATCTAAATTTGGAAAGGGACAGGAAAGGCAAGAGCAAAATGGATCAGGGGACTGAGAATCAATGGGAGTTTGTACGACAAATTCCAGTGACAAAGGTCTTTCAGGATGACCCACTTCAAGAGGTCTATAAGGACTCTTTAGAAGGATATTATGCCACAACTAGATTGCCAGAGCTAGATCTTCCTATAGCACTTGAGGTGGTAGTCGAGAAGCTTGCAGGATACAAGAACCGAATCGTTGATAAATGGGCCAATGAATACCGAACCTTAGATTGGAAGGAGATTCGTGAGCTCACGTGGAGAGGACAACCATTATTCATGGAAGTGTTCTCAACTAATACAGCTAAACCAGGAGAGATAGCCTTTCTTGGAGAAGCTGTTGCTCCTCCCCTACGAGAGTTCACTAGAGAGGGACCCTCAACATCAAAGTGGACCACTGCAAGTAGCCCAACTCTAGCACCAAGATATTATCCTACACCAAAAGTGCGACCACAGATCACACCACAACAACGTTTCTCTCACTATGACAATCGGAGGGTAGGGGAGCCAACTCAGCCTCCCATAAATGCACCTCCTGAAATGCGGGTAACAGGATCTTTGGAGAGGGTTGGTGAGGCAGGTAATAGGGGACCCACACCAATTCGGGATGCATATGGACCACCTTACCAAAGAGAGGAACCACTGAGAGTGAGAGGCCGTAGGCCTGATGATGAGTATTCAAGACAAGTAATGCCATCAACTCTTTAGAAACTGGTAAAGAAGTACAAAGGGTCGAGAGATCCATACGACCATGTAGCAGCATTTAGGCAAGCAGTTCGAGCTGAGCAAGTGACTGACAAGCATATGCAAATTGAAGGATTTGGGCTCACTCTTGAGGGAAAGACCCTTGCTTAGTTTCAGGCACTAGAGGCTTCAGACAAATCTTCTTTACGAGTTTTGGAAGAGAGATTCATTGCTGCTTTTTCAGACCCTTGCTTGGTTTCAGGCACTAGAGGCTTCAGACAAATCTTCTTTACGAGTTTTGGAAGAGAGATTCATTGCTGCTTTTTCCTTGATGGGGATTCAGCATGACACAGTAGCAAACATCTACTCTTTCAAGCAAGACGAGATTGAGAGTGTTAGAGACTGTGTAAATAGGATGAAGCAGTACATTAATCGTTGCCCAGAAGATGAGAAGCCCACCCAAAGTCAACCCAGAGTCGATTAATTTCTCTCTTCTTAAAAGGACTCAAAAATTCAACACTGCACACACATCTCTATGAAAAGAAGCATACAAATTTCAATGAGTGTTGCCATGATGCTATGGATTTCATAGATAACTTCAAATTCCAAGATGGTACTAGCCCTGAGGTGCAACCTAGAGATCAGTGGGGTGATAACCAAAGTTCAGGGTCTAGCGCACTAGTAAATCCAGACCAGATAGCTAACCTAGTACTAAGGAGATTGGGACAAACCTATCGCCCACCCATGCAGCCACAACAACAGCAGCGAATGAGGAGTGTACTACCTATAGGTCCTCATCTTGGAATTATACCCACACCACACATGAATGTACTCGCATTGCAAGAATGAGACAAGAGCATGAGCAGCAAAGGGGTGCAGTGGCTCCACAAATGCATCAACAGTATACTAATTTTGAACGTAAGCCACCGATGGCACAAGAGCAAGCACGACCTGTACTTGGAGCTCAACCTCCTGCTCCTAGGACTGCTCTTGTGAGGTTTGTTGACTACGACAATTCAAATGTGTAGAGACTTGGTAAACTCAAGCTATGTGGAGGAGGAATATTACTCATATTCATCCAAGGAAAATCTCTTTGAAAGTCCCGCATATCCAAGCCAAGCATTGGAGGGAACAAAATTCTTTGATTTTGCTAGGCGGCTACCAACCTAGGACTCCAGGCCCCTCCCGCATATCCAAGCCAAGCACTGGAGCCTCAACCAGGGGAACAAAATTCTTTGATGTTGCTAGGCGGCTACCAACCTAGGACTCCAGGCCCCTCACGTCAATGGCAGCAAAGGAAAGTAGAAGCCAAACTAATGGGCCCCCGTTATGAGCGCGGAGAAGCCCATTGGGCTCGTGATTGTCCACATCGCAGCTCGATCCAATACAACAGTACCACAGTTTTCACCAATTGAAAGATATTGTCTAGGGTGTTGTGTAGAACACTTTCCAAAGGATTGTTTGCTGAAACCACATGAGGAAGGCACCTCTCAACCAAAGGTCTCACTCAACTTTGTAGAGGCAGTTCCATCGCCACCTTCATCAGAGAATGAGGATGTCGTGCCACTTAGAGTCATGACTAGATCACAGTCATGAAATGCCGAAATGCAGACTGCTGAGACACCTCGAACTAGGGATGCAAAGGCAAATCTAGTGGACAAGACCCTACATTCCAATAGAAAAAGGACCACTAGGAGGAAAAAGAACCGCAACAAGCAAACTAAGAGTGCATCCACTAGTTCTCAAGAAGTCTCTAAAAAAAACATGAAGGATCAAGCTTTTACATCCCAAGAAGTGCATGAGGAGCATCAACCTCAACCTGGGCCTAGTGCTAAACAAGATGAGGCTATTACAACCGAGGATAGTTCAGGGGGGTCTGTTTTTGTGGATAAGGTGAACGAAACTCTAGATGCCATCATTGATGCTCATAGAAGTCGCATTGCAGCTTTATCTGAGCTACCCAAGAAGCTTCAAGAATACCCAAACCCTCGTGAGATGAGGAGAAGATCAATCTAGCTGTACATCAGCAACTCATTAGGGAAGCTTAATCAATACTTGAGGGCCCAACTCCACCTATCCCTCGGGGCCCCACCTCTCTTAAGCCAACGTTAGAAACCATACCACAAGTGTTATCAAGTTGGGAAATGAAAAGTGAGCTGATCTCACAAGCTCATAGCGAGAAGTCTGCACTAATTGACACCCCATTGAAAGAAGGCATTCTGCCACCACCTACTCTTGCCTTCCCATGCAATGATGAAGTTATTGATGCTAACGAGGACATGGCAAATGAGATGTGGGCAACAGTTCATGAGAAAGATAATGAGAATATGTCCTCTATTATTTCACCTCCATTCTCTAAAGTGGATTTTACCAGGGGCACAGAAAACAACTTTAGACGCCCAAGCATCCAAGAGGAAGTTCAAACAATTGTTTCTCCTAGAAGTAAGCATACAATGAAAACCTTACCATCTTATTTGGGAGAATATGAGAACTGTTCTCAAACCTTGAGGATACCCTCCATGCATAGAAGGTTGACAAAGGAGATGGATATGGGTATCGTGCAAGCTATTTTGTTAGCACCAGTGGCTTGTACCTTACCTTTGCTTGATTTGATAAAGCTTCGGAATGATATTGCCACATGTTTGTCAGAGCAGGTATTGCTACAAAAGGGTCACCATCAATGTACTATACACCCTGAGACAAAGCATGTTATGCCAGTTCCTATCAACAAAGTAGGAAAATTTTGTGAGGACGATCAGGGAAATGCTACCTCCCATTAGAAGTGCGAAAAGTAGCTTCAACTGCAATACTTGATAGTGGTGCAGGAGTGGGCATTGTGACAAGGTCCATTTGGGAAAAGTGGGGCAAACCAGCTATTAGGAGTACAAGGATGCGCTTGCAGCTAGCAGATGGAAGCTTAGAACATCCCATTGGGCTGCTAGAGAAATTTTGGTCACCACATGTGGGATTGAATATGAGCACACATTTGCAGTAGTGGATTTTGAAAAGCATCCAAACTATGAAGTGATATTGGGTAGACCTTTCATGCGACAATTTCAAATGATTCAAGATTGGGGATACAATTATTTGTACCTCCGACATGATTCTATCATCACAAGGGTCAACCTAAAGAATCACTCATATCGTGATGTAACGCAGTCTCCAATAGATGAGTTTGATTCTGCTTCATCTGAGGGCTCAAGGATTACATTGTCAGATGGGCGAGAAGATCTGTGGATGTGTGGAGCCTCATGTAAGGATTTCAACCCTGAAAGACTTAAGGGTAATCAAAGTGTATCAGATGAGGCATACATTCCACAACCCTTCTCTGAGCACTTAATCGATCCCCTAGAATGGAGTCATGTCCTTGCAACATTATCGACATGTGCTTTACCTAAGCCAATTCAATTTTGTGACTCAGATGGATATGACATTATTCCTATACGAATGGTACAACCACGTGACCTTCTAGATGATTTGTACCATGGGGATGCATCCACAACACTGTATGTAGAGGAAGTCTCAGTGGAGAATTTAACACTCGAATCTACTAATGATGCCGATAAGGAAGATGGATGGGACTCTGATTTTCATGATGATGTGATAATCCCCGAGGAAGAGTTAGGAAAGGCACGCCTACTCTTGAGAGGAAGGGAGGTTCAAATAGAGATCCCTCAAAGCCGACCTAAACGTAAATGCCGTAAGAGCCATAAGAGAATCCGTAAACAAGATGAGAGGGAACGACGTGAGAGAATACAAAAAGAAAACGAGGCGTTTAAGAATGAACACTCTCGACTACCACCTCAGTTCTCAGGAAAGAATGGATATCTATACTATGTCCAAGCACAAGATAGTATCAAAGACCAAGTAAAACGATCACATGGATTCCAACCAGGAGAAAAGCTAAAAACTATTAGCAAAAATCGCAAAAAAAACAAAGAGACCAAAACAAAAACTCAAGTCTCAAACAGATTCAAAAGAGAGTGTCGGAAGTGCAAAGATAAAGGTTGAACGAAAATCTCTGATGCAAGATTGCAAAAGAGAGCTCAAAACCGCATGGTCTTCAATTATGACTCAAGTGGATAAGAACAAGGTCTCAATGTTCCCCCTAACTTCACACAGTACACTCTTCAAGATCGGAAGATTGTTCTTCAACAGCCCATGCGACAAAAGCCAAGCATGCCAGGGGTTTCATATGATGGTCCAGAAGATGCAAAAAAAATTGATATCGCTGAGCCAGGAGAAGAGCCTTGCTATGTGTGGATTACCACAGACTTGTCCTTAGATGAGGAGAAGTTATTAATTCAAACAATAAAAAAAGTATCGCGATGTTTTTGCTTGGAGTTATAAAGACCTCAAAGGAGTTGATCCAAGCATATGTCAGCATCCATACAATTCCATTGTGAGAGGATGCAAAGCCTACCAAGCAACGTCCTTATACTTACAATGAGAATTTTGCACGAAAGATAAAAGAAGAAATAGAATTTTGCACGAAAGATAAAAGAAGAAATAGACAAGCTCTTAGAGGCAAAATTTATCTATGAGATTGAACACACTGAATGGGTCTCCCCTATTATAGTGGTGCCCAAGAAAAATGGAAAACTTCGAGTATGTGTAAACCTCAAGAAGGTAAATGCAGCTACTGTACGTGATCATTACCCACTTCCAATCACGGATCATGTTTTGGAACGTGTTGCAAGGAAAAGGGTATATAGTTTCTTGGATGGATTCTTCGGTTACAATCAAGTGTCAATTGATCCAAAGGATCAACACAAGACAGCCTTTGCTACTGGAAGATGGCATCTTTGCCTATCGTGTTATGCCATTTGGTCTAACAAATGCACCTGCAACCTTTCAGCGGCGGTTAATGAGTCATGTATTCAAGGAGTACCTTAGGCTATTTCTTGAGATATTCATGGATGATTTATGTGTTCACTCACAAGAGCGTGATGATCATATAGAACACCTCAGACTTGTGTTTCAAAAGTGTCAAGTTTATCGTATATGCTTGAATCCTGACAAGTGCAAATTCATGGTAAGACAAGGGAAGATTTTGGGCCATATTGTTTCTCGCAATGGTATTTCAACAGATATGGATAAAATTGATGTCATTGTTTCATTACCTCGGCCTATCAACCCTAAAGGGGTACAAATATTCATGGGACATTGTGGCTATTATCGTCGATTCATCTACATGTACGCTGTCCTAGCCAGACCATTATATGCTCTTCTTGTAAAGTTTAATTGGACTGACGAGTGTGAGGAATCCTTTGAAAAGTTGAAGCAAGCATTAGTGTCTACATCCCATCTTACGGGCACCAGATTGGAACCAAATCTTTCATGTCCGTATTGATGCTTCAAATTTTGCAATTGTATGTATTTTGGCTCAATCGGGAGAACATAATAAGGATTTCCCAATCTCATATGCTAGTCGACAGTTGAACAATGCTGAGAAGAATTATACCACAACAGAAAGAGAAGGTTTATCCATGATATATGCAGTGAAAAAGTTTCGCCATTACCTTTTGGGGCAAACAAATTTATATTTTTTGTGGACCATCAAGCACTGCTATATTTGGTGAATAAGCCTTGTGCAACTGGAAGGATTGTGAGGTGGTTTGTCATCCTTCTTGAGTTTGATTTTGAAGTGGCAGTCCGAAAAGGAACAACTCATCTTAGGGCAGATCATTTGTCTTGAATCACCTCTGGAGAAGCTCCTGTGGGTGTGGATGATGATATGTTAGATTCAACACTTTTCCTTGTAGAGACAGCTCCTAAATGGTCTGAACCCATCTTAGAAATTTTGACAAGTGGGCAGATACAACTAGCGGGTCCTAATGTGGACCTATGGTGGCGACCATTCACGTTAATCTCTGGGAGATTATATTGTCAGGGTAATGATGGAGTGTTGCGGCTTATACCTAACCCTGACCAATATGAGGAGATCTTGGAATGGGCACATGAGGGTATTGGTGGAATCCATGCATCAGCTACTACTTGTGTGCGATGTATAACTCAGGATGGGAAATGGTGGCCTACTATGCATGCGGATGCTGAAAAATTTGTTCGTAACTGTGCTTCATGTCAAATTCAACAACCAATTCATAATGTCACATTATTCCAAATTTCAACTACACCAAGTTGGAGTAAGTATATTGTGGACTATCTTCAGCATGGTCATACTGATCGAACAATTCCTAAATATCGAAAGCATGCTATTGAAGTTGAAGCGGCCAACTATATGCTGATAGAGGGCCAACTCTACAAGAGGGGCAAGGATGGCAACTTGTGCATGTGTGTATGTGAAGCTGACTACTTGAAAATCTTGACTCATGCACGGGGTGGACATTTTTCGGGCAATACCACAGCTAAGTTGATTAGGTGGTCTGGGCTTTGGTGGCCAACCTTACAAATGGATGCCGAAGAATATGTAAAACGTTGTGACGATTGTCAAAGGACCAAATCTCCCATCACAAAGGACAATATGCCATTGCGGCCTATGTTAAGCACATGTGCTTTTGCCAAATGGTGTATTGATTTTGTCGGTCCCATTAAACCTCCAGCTCGTCACACGCATGTCGAATATATTATAGTCGCAACTGACTATTTGACCAAATGGGTAGAGGCAAAGGCTACAGTAAAAAATGATGCCAGAACCACAGCCAAGTTCTTGTACGAGTACGTGTTTACACGTTGTGGCTTACCTGTTGAAATCGTTAGTGATCAAGGTGTGCACTTTGTGAATGAGGTCATAGAGTTTTTACTTCAAGAATTTATGGTAATTCACAAGCGTTCTGCACCCTATCATCCCCAGACCAATGGTCAAGCTGAGAGTACTAACAAGATTCTCTACACAGTACAAAGATTGTTGAGGGACATAGGACTGATTGGGAGCAAAAGTTGCACTCAGTTCTTTGGGCATATAGAACAGCCTATAAAACATCTGTGGGCACAACCCCATTTGAGCTTGCTTTTGGGCTAGATGCAATTCTTCCCATTGAATTTCTTGTACCTACTCTACGAGTTGCTAAACAATTGGACTGAACTGGTCATGAGCTTTCTCAACGCATTGATGAATTGGAAAAGCTTGATGAGACCCGCTTATTGGGGGTAGTGGGGATGTATGCCGAGAAGAGGAGACAAAAGCAATGGTATGATCGAAATGTAACAACTAGCCGATTCAAAAAAGGGGACCTTGTGCTCTTGTACACACTGAAGAAGCATAAGTGAAAGCTCAAGAAATGTAGCCTAGGACCGTTTGTGATTAATGAGCTTACTCCTAGTGGTGCAGTACGTTTAGAGACACTAGAAGGTGAGCAAATGCCTAACTTCATTAATGGAAGTCGTCTCAAGAAATACAATGCACCATTAACTGAAGCCATGCTTCAACAAATGCATGTTGCCCACACACGGAAAGAAGCACATGACCTACTTAAACGTCAGGCTCAAGAAGAAGCTAAAACTAGAGTGGCAAAAGCCAAGGAGCGTCGCAAGGCTTCTGTGTTGACCTTACAGTTGGCTACTGATGAACAATATGTCGATCCTTTCAATATTCACGTGTGTCTTCATCTTCATGAGACTACCTACTTTGTCTCTGCCTTAATTGACTCTGGTGCAGATTATAATGTTCTCTCATTTGACACATGGGTAGCCTTGGGACAACCAACACTTGTGCACATTCCTATTGACTTACGAAGCTTCTCAGGTGAAGATAACCCTACAGAGGAAAAATGTGTCATTATGATGTCCATTCAGGATCACCAGATGTCAGTTCCCTTTTATGTGGCTAGTAAGTTCAAGGCAGTGGTAGAGGTTGTTCTTGGTCGATCAAGTGCTACCAATTGTTCATTAGATTGGAAGAATAGACAATGTGTCATTATGATGTCCATTCAGGATCACCAGATGTCAGTTCCCTTTTATGTGGCTAGTAAGTTCAAGGCAGTGGTAGAGGTTGTTCTTGGTCGATCAAGTGCTACCAATTGTTCATTAGATTGGAAGAATAGACAATGTGTCATTATGATGTCCATTCAGGATCACCAGATGTCAGTACCCTTTTATGTGGCTAGTAAGTTCAAGGCAGTGGTAGAGGTTGTTCTTGGTCGATCAAGTGCTACCAATTGTTCATTAGATTGGAAGAATAGACAATACAAATTACAAATTGATTCTGATTGCATCTTGGGATTTGCTGCTCCACGAGTTTTATCATGTCAAAAGGGTGGTAGTTCTACCTTACACAACCCACTTTCAACATCTGCTCTTCAAGCTCCAAGACAAATGATGTGGATAATCGATGAGTCCTCAAGTGAGGGCCATGGCTGGCATGTTCCAACTTTTCTAGTCACTGCTCAAAGAAGGCCAGGTAAGAAGGAATTGTCAATTTGGCTACCCAAAGATGCGTACAAACTTGTACCATCTAGCCTAGTTGCTAAACCTCCTAAAAAGCATATCTTTTCCAAGCCTAAGCCTCAGATTGTTACTCATTGGGTCCCAAAGCATGTTCTTAAAGCACAAGGCTATTATGAGGGTGCAACAGCACTTTGGCTTCCCAAATGCCATGGTTTGCTAGAGCCAGAAGAGTGTGTCAATAAGATTCCAAAAGCCACTCTTGTTTTTTCATATCAGTGGGTGCAAAGGAAATCAACACAACCTCTTCAAGATAGGATAGGTGGTTATGATAGCACCTACAAATCTCCTTGTGGTGTTGACCTTCCCCAAACATGTATTGAATCACCAGTTGTCCCAACTTCTCCTTGTTACACACTTCCACCATCAACTTGTGTACCTAATACAAATCCAACTTTACATGAGTCTCCTTTGAGCATATATTCTAGCACTTCACTGCATAAATCCTCTTATCTTGCTCAAATTCCTCGACAATTGCTATCCTTCCCACCTCTTAAGAAGGACATACCCAAAACCAAAGGTAAGGCAATAACACTACAATTGAAGCTCTTTGGTAGATCAGTGTTTGAATAGTCTCACTTTTACTAATGTGGTTCCTTCTGCCTTTACAGGATTGTGTTCTTTTCGAGATGATCTTATCTACATTGTTTTTGATAGGGATTGTAATGATGGATATGAGTGTATAAAGTTTGAAGTTTCTAAATTTCATTGTTCTATGCCCAGATACCTCCTGATGGATACTTGGCGAGATACATGTCCACCATGCATTGACCCTGATAGTACTCAACCTGAACATCGCGGGGGTTATAGTGCTCCTCCTTTTCAAACTCATTCTAGGTACTTTTATGCTCCCTTAGGTGAAATTTGCTGTGGGCATCACTTTGTCACTTTATTCTATCAACAGTATCATCCATTTCCACATTGTCAAGAGTGTGCACGACTCGTATTAGGGGAAGCTTCACACATTTGTTGGCTATACAGCTCTTACTTTCGACGATATGGCACGGGCTTAATGAAACAAATTGTGGGAATTACACCCCAACGCCATAACCTTCTTGATGTGAGAGTACCAAACCGAGGACCAAATCAACGTAGATTACCTGAGGAGGTTCAAGCACAACAATGGAGGGATACATGCATAAATGACTTGCAACCACCTATCTTGCAAGCCCTTCTTCCCCCAGCCTCAACATGTCAATTTTGGATCACTATGAGCACCTATATTGAGCACCTATATTGAGCAATTCCAAAATCGGCATTGTTTGCTTAACCTTCCCATAGAACCAATGCCATATTTTAGCGAGGAAGCACTCCTTCCTCTACCACCTTCCCCAGAGGCCGGCTTTTGTACAGGGTTGTCCTTGCATCCTGAAGTGATTGATACAATCTTTCCAGTAGAAGTGGACACGGATCCATCGCCAGTGCAAGGATAAGCTCATCAACTCCACAATAAGATCAACAAGCTAGGGCACTTTTCTCCCACTGGGTTTTTCCCCTCGGCTATATTCGATGATTGGCACCAATAACAAATTTCATTCTTTTCTTTTCTTGTTTGTTAATAAGACATTTTGCAGAGATCTCAGCTAAACAAGAGCATACAAACACGCTCCAACAGTCCATCTACCGTGCACACAAATTAGGAAGGGGGGAGACATGCAGCAATGCCTACAAAGAGCAAAAGAAGCAATCTGCACATCAACAATGCATCAAGACAAATGCGCCACATCAACGAGCACTACAACAGGTGTATTCAAATCATAATCTTTTGTTCTTTATGTGCTTTTCACTTTTGCATATATTGTTTGCATGTTCACACACAGTTGGCTGGTTTAAGTTTTAAATTAGTTGTTACTATGTGGCGAGTGATTTCTAGATTCTTAGAGGACTTAGTAGAAGGTATTTCTATTTGAAGACGGTGTAAGACATATACCAACGGAGTATGCCAAGTTTTATGCTTAGAAGTATATTAGTTATCCCTAGTGGTAGCTACCTCTTAGGTATGGGCTAGGTGCTATGATAAACAAGTTCTATGCTCTAGAAGTATATTAGTTATCCCTAGTGGTAGCTACCTCTTAGATATGGACTAGGTGCTACGATAAACAAAAATATACGAAACACATGCCCTAAAAATTTAAAGAAGTGACTTGAGACATGACGTGTCTACGGCCATGTGGAATGCTTGGTAGAAATTTGGGTTGTTTTAGCACCTTGGGGCCGAGGCCTTGGTTTCCATGGGGTGAACACTGACGTCTAAAAGATTAAGAAGAAGACCTACAAGGACTCTATCGCCTTGATAGATCCTGGTAGGACTCTTGGGTACATTATGGGCCCTCGAGACCGATGCCCTCATCTTCATGGGGTACTCCTTATGTCAAAAAGAAAGAAAAGGGTCTGTCGCCCTCGAGATACTTAGCGGCCTTAGATACTCTTGGCGGAGGTCTCTTGGCCATTGCTTGGGTCTCATTGGGATGGAAACTTCCTCTTTATCAAGCTAAAAATAATAATTTTCTTTAATCTTCTGCTCTTTACACACACAAAAAAAAAGAAGAAAAAAAGAAAGAAAGAAAGGTCCAATCACCATGGCTTATATTTAGGAGTAGGGTTGCCACTTAGGAATAACTTAAACACTTGTAGGCAATTGGGACTGCGGTCATAACCTGCGGTGTACAAGCACACTTGCCTTTGCATAGAACTATCTACCACTTAGTCTCACTTTGACTAGTCTTTACTCGCTTCTTTTAGCACTCTTTAAAACTCTAATCGGCCTTTCACTTGCATGCTCCCGTGTGAGATTGTCATTGCTAGTTTTTTTCAGTAAAAGGCTTTACTTGTCTTTGTGTTTCTTAACACATTTGTTGATTGGTAGTACTCTATGAACACTATATTGCACGGTAGAGAGAACTGCTCTTCAGTGGTGCTAATGATTTATGCCAAGTGGCTTCAATACATGTATGGATGGCTAAAAATGAACCAGTGGTGGTGGACAACCATGAACATGCAAGTGTTGATGGGGAAGATGAAGAGAAAATGCATGGATCTCTTCTTGAGGAGAATTGTATGGATAAAGATGAATGCAATGAGACTCTTCTTGATGAAGGAGACAACTCTTACGAAGATCTTCATGGTGTTGCATTGCATGAGGAAAATGGGGTTGTTGACCATAAAGATGTGGCACATGATGTGGATTCACAAAATGATAATGTGGATGAAAGTAATAATGTGATTGATTGTGATCGATATGATGACATCTATAAGGAAAATGCTTTGGGTAATGATGATGATGATGCTTTGGATTATGGAAGTGATTCATGGGTGGACTTTGATGGCGGACCATTGGTTTGTGAAACATGATGATTCATACCCATTTGACTCCAGTATACATGGAAAGATGCTTGATGTGGATTCATTTCCATATGACCTAGGTGGACAGCATGCATTGCCACTTGAAGCGGATGGGTTTCCATATGACCCGGGTGGATACTATGCATTGTCACTTGAAGTGGATGGGTTTCCATATGACTCGGGTGGATACTATTCATTGTCACTTGAAGCGGATGGGTTTCCATATGACTCGGGTGGATACTATTCATTGTCACTTGAAGCGGATGGGTTTCCTTTTGAACCGGGAATTTTTGGAAGTCAACCTTATTGATGGGACTTGGCGTTGGTCACCTATTATCTTATGCTTAAGTCTTCATGAAATGAATAGAGCTGTATGGTGTCTTTGGACAGCTATATGCATGAAATGGGATGATGCCATGAAGGGTGTCATTTGCTCTGCAAATTTACTGTATGGACATCCTAGGCCATCGGTGCACTTCACCACTCATCAATCAAGCTCAACAAGACTCCATGGGATTATGGACATCATAGAGAGCAGTTCATATGTACATTAAATAAGTGGACAGCTCTATGCAGAGTTCTCTTATGTGAGGCACTTTTGGAGTTGCAACAAATGTACTTCCACATTCATGATAGAAGTCAAGAAGATTCCCAATAGCCCATACATTGCTCCATGTATGGTTTCGAGGATAAAACCTTTGGGTGGGGATGGTTTGAGCCTTAAAACTTGTTGCAACTTTGTGGCGAAGTCTCAAAAGTATTACATGATGAATCATAAAGTGCTTCTCGATAATATCATACATGAACACAAGTTGCACTCTACTTTATAGGACTATCGCATCGCACGTATAAGGTGGCTGTCAACAACATATCATTCCATCTTACATTCAAGCTTGATGCAATCATGCCAGTGGAACACTTGGTTCCAAGCTTTCGAATTGCAACAAGACATAATCTTTAGGGAAACACTGTATCACGACTTCAAAAATGTGTGTTTTGGTAAAAGGACTTAGAAGGTTGTCTCGAACATGCTATGAAGGCCATGAGATGCTAACCTTACATCCACTATACTCTTGCTGGTAGTTGCCGGGTATTTGCTCAATGTTAGCCTTAAGTCGATCGAGTGTGAGGCTATGGCCTTTGATTAGGGGCATTGATGGCCTTGGTGCTAATTCCTCTCATGCTTAAGCCAATGAAGTTAGGCCATGGATGCAATGAGGTACAAGATGATGGAGAGAGTCCATGTGATGGAGTTGGGGTACGCTCTTATGAAGATTTGATTGTTAGGTTTATTAACATCATTAAAAAGTGAATAATGGTGTTATTGGAAGGCGAATAACACGTTAGTGAAAAATGCATTGTTAGTGAAAATGTGGATAACGATGTTAGTAGTGAATAACGATGAAACTGGTTTTAATAATGATGGTAGTGTTGAACAACACCGCATAAGTGGAGAGTAATGTCATTATTGGAACAACACATTCGTGTGGTGAATATCGTAGAAGTGGTGATGAGTAGAAGTGTTTCAAAAATTTATAGCTATAATAAGATTGATATAATGACCTATTAGTGCTTTATTGGGGTCAAAATTGATCATGTAAGAGGTCAAAATTAGAGTTTTTGAGTGTTTTGAGAGCATCTAGATGCATCAAAACACCTAATTACATCAACCGAAGGAATTTCTCTCTCTTTTGCTTAATTTTGCTTAATTTTACGTAAAAAGAAGAGATTAAAATTAAGAGTTTAATTAATCTCTAATTATAGATTAATTTATACATTAGTTGATGCACATAGCTTAGCAATTTCATGCTCCATCCAATGATGTGCTCAATGGTGTGAAATAATTAGTTATTAGTGGTTAATTAGAGCCCTTGATTAGTGCAAAAGGGAGAAGAATTAGTGGAAGGATTAATCTTTGATTAATTCTTAAGCACCATTTTTTATAACTCATTAAGGCTAATCAACGTTGAATGAAAAGATGCCAATGAGTTGTCAAATTGTCCATTTTGGGGGTTATTTATGAATGGTGTAAGGGGTGTCATAAAAGTGTCGACTTTTTTTATTCCCACTTGTCTTTTTGGGAAATTGTCCATATCCCCAATTTAAAATGTAAAAAAATATTCCCTCCACACAAGTAAATTTGAATTTTCCACTAGACAAAAAATAAATAAAAATCCGTGAAACAGTCCCCACGACAAATAAATAAATAAATAATTCGATGTTTCACGAGTTAGTGCTTCACTACGTGAAACACACCTATTTCACGGTATGAAACAAACCTCGCGACCCATAACAAAAAATCCATGAAACTCTAGTTCACGAATTAGCGATTCACAGACTAAGTGGTTCAAAGATTAGCGGTTTTCACGTCCCAAAAAATATTAAATTAAAATAAATTTTTAGCGTGAAGTCCATTTCACGTCATGAAATAGGTCTGTCGATAAAAAGAAGAAGAAAAGTTTGGAAAACAACCTTTTTTGGAGGCCCATATCTCCTAAACCGTGAATTCAAGAACGCGCTCTAATGTTTATTTTAGAAAGCCGCCCATTGAGCTTTTCGAAATTGGTGTTGAGCGTCTGAGGGAAAAATCCATTATTTCGGCTTTCGACTAATAGCCTCAAAATTCGACCCAGAAATCGGCCCTTAAAGCACTAAAAACCGCCCCGAAAAAGATTACGTACCATATTCGGGCTACTTTTTGAGTGTTTAAACAACGAAATCATGAAAAAGTCAGAGAGACAAAGTTAAAGAACTTTAAAAATACTACAACTCTCTCATACAGAGTTTCTCCAAATTCTTTTTGGAACACATTAAAAAAACGGTTGCAAAACATGAAAAATCTTTCTAGAATTTTATTATTATCTTGAGACAGTGATGGAAAATATGTTTTGAGACCTTCTCTTCCATCTGGGATACTACTGGCATGCACTTTTTCTGAAAAAGTTCATCCTAAGGGCGTTCGCTGATACCTCGACTTCCATCTGGGACACTAGTGATACACTTTAAAAAAAAATATATATCTAAAAGGTCGTTCACTTGCGCTTAGCGTCTAAGCAAATCAAGGCAAATGGACACTCATTTGATCCAGAGAAGGGTGTGCCATACCTCCTAAGGATGTAACGGGCTGTAGACACACCAAAGAAAAAAAAAACACACACACATAGAGACGTGTGCTTGCTCATTAAGGAGCAATCGACAACGATAGAGGGATTATGTGGGCTCACACCCAGACTAAACCAAATGGTTAAAATCTTTGAGCCATTGAGATCCATGCCCCAAATGCACCTCCCAACACCGTTTGCCATGCCGACAATAAGCGTGTCATCGGGTTTTACACCCCCTGTCACATCAATCCCTTTGGGATTTGGTCCCTTGCCTTGCACTACCACAAAACCTTTAGGAGAGTTAGGTACCAACCCTTTGCAACCCCTAGATGCCCACACCTTGGATATATTGAATAATCTAGTAAGGGGGGTTGTCCAAGGACTAAGTGAGTCCCTACCCACATTAGCATCCACACACGATCTCCGTGACTTGTACAAAAATACGACCGTAAAGATTTCCAAAATCATGGGCAAGTACAATGGATCGACTGATCTTGTTCATTTCATACAAATGTTTTAACAAAGATGCAAAGCCTTTGGAAATCCAAACTGCCACCAAGGTACATGCGTTGAACCTATGCTTAGTGGAAAAGGCCAGTCGATGGTTCATTACATTGATGCTGGCGATCAAGACAAACTTCAGGACCTTGAAAATAGCCTTTATCCACGGCGTTTTAAGATAAGGTGATCAGTGGAGTGTGCAGCAAAAGAACTTTATTCAATTGAGTCTAAACAAAACAAAACCATTAGAGACTTTATTCTTTGGATAAAAATCTTAGACTCACGATGTAAGCCATGGGAGAAACTAAACGATGCTCAATTGATGAGATGTTTCATGATGGGCATAAAGAATAATAGTTTACACAACTTTATCATTGTATCCGATCCAGAAACATTCGATTAATGTTGTAAATAAGCAATACATTTAGATAACATGATGGAGGATGATCACGATACGAGATGTTCCTCATCTAAACCAAGCAAAGCAATGGCTAAAGAAAAGTTGATATCAGAATTGTCATTCCCTAAAGTCTATATAGCCTTGCTTAAAAGCTTTGAACTAGAATCTCCAAGAGAGGATGAACCCCCTCAAAACCCAACATCCTTAATGCCTCTCCAAGTGATAGGCGAAATGCCTTGTGTTCAATGCCATGACTACGTCCATCCCAATTCCCAATGTGCGCACAATAGGCCTATCTTTTTGTACTGCATATATTGCAAAGCATTTGGTCATGACACACCCCAATGTCCTAATTCACCTATAATTACCTCAAAACCTCAATCTCCCGTGCCCCAAGCAGAAACAGTCCAAAGAGTAGAAACTGCTCAAGAAGTAGTTAGGCAAACACTTCAGTGTTTCTATTGTCGTGGACCGCACAAGGTGGCAGAATGTACAATTTGGAATACTTCCATGCCCACAGTCACACTAACACCTTGCAACCCATATGTGAATCATGTGGCATAGATCACATATTCCAAGATTTCCCTAGGCGAGTTGCTTCAATGCAATTTGTCTCACATAATATAACTCTTAACATCTTGAGTGTGCAAAATAGAAAATTATCGTTGTATCCTTAAATGTGCTTATACGCTTTACATGCTAAGGCATGTATCCTTAAATGTGCTTATACGCTTTACATGCTAAGGCATGAGAAACAGTAAAAAAGAACGCAAAAGACAACATTTCGAAATGGGTAGAAGAACATGTTTTAAAATAGAAACCAAAAGAGGAAGCAAAACCTTTTATACCCAAGAAAAAGAAGGGGAAACAAACTATTAAAGCCAAGGTTGAAATAAAGGATAGGGGAAAGGAGCCTGTGAAGGACCTGACTCCAAAAAGAGCCTGTGGAGGACCTGACTCCAAAAGAGCCAAAAGCTACACGTGATGCAGAAGCATCCACCTCAAAGGCTACCACTTAAACCACAAAACCCACATTTGCGACACATGATAAAAAAGCACCAAAGAAAGTGCATTCTCATCGCATGGGAAAACATAATGAAAACCTGGCAATCCAAGGAAAGTCAAAAGAAGAAACAAGTTTTAGTACGTCACTTAGTGAGGATGAAACAAGTTATGATTCGTCACTCAGTGCACCTCAGAGACTAATCAAGAAATTAGAACCTGCCCAACCACCCCAAACTGAAAATCATGATCACATGACATATGTGCAACGCAAAAAACAATCTCAGGAGAGCCTGCTAAGCATTGTTGAGTGTCATATAGGATCACCGGTTGTGATTGAACCTCATAATGTCAAACCTAAAAAAGCAACCAAAATACAAAAACTAGAGGAGTATCGCTTCCCCTTTCAAGAGGAAGGCGTACTCTATAGAAGAGTCGGTAGAGGCAAATTGCACAAATAATGCAGTTGAAAAAGCACGTGAGGAATTCGATGAATCCGTTATAAAATTAAAGCAGTCTCTCAAATCCTCATTTAGAGCTAGCATAGCTTCAGCCCTTGCACTTTAAAGTATACCAAAACATCAAGAGCTATATATCACAGTCCTCAGTTAAAATTGTCAAAGGATCGAGTGTGCCATTATACACATTGGGCGCTATTGAAAAAGTTGAGAGCCAAGAAGAGGATGAAAGTGAATATGAAACCGAAATGGGATCTGAGAGCCAAGAAGAGGATAAAAGTAAATGGAAATATGAAACTGAAATGGGATCTGAGGCTGAAACAAAAACTGAATCGGATACAGGAACATTCTTGATTCCACTTGAAGATTCTATCATGATATGGTTAGATTTCCCTATAGCTAATGATATGGTTAGATTTCCCTATAGCTAATGATATTAAGTGCAAACGCGCATTGGTTAGACCTCGACCCAGTCATAACATCATGACAATAGACACTTGGGTGTCATTAGGACCACCTAAAATTAGACCTAAGGAAAATGGTCTTGCACGAGGTGCCAATGGACAAAACATTGAAGTTCCAAGTTGTTTTACTCAAACAATCAGTGGAAATGTAGAATTTAGATTCCATGTTACTCTAGATTCCCTTTAGTATGATCTCATCCCTGGTGGAACTTGGGTACGTGACTCGTTTTATTCAATTGATGAATCCATGCAAACAGTCACCTTGAACACTCCTAGAGGCATTGTGAAATTGCTCTTATAGGAGGAAGAGACCTTGCGCTAGAACTTCTAACATATCTTACTCAAAATATCCCAAGAATTATGGTTGGATTGGAACTTTCTAATAAAATCACCACAATCCAAGCACTACTTTATCCGCATGAGAGCACAATCTCATGACCCTTGAGTTATGGGATTTGTTAGGACAACCAACACTCACGGCTCATCCTAAAAGAATTCCATTCACACAAGACTTGAACATGGCATGTTTGGGATACTTTGAACATACAATGTATATTGAAACTAACCCCCTTACTTGCAAGTTTTTTGTGGTTGAGTATGTGTTGGAAGTGGATGTGATCTTGGGGCATAAATTGACTATTGTTGCCTAAGCACCACTATGCTTTGCTAGCGATAGGGTCATCATGATGGTCAACGATAGAGAGTTGACAAGACCATATTGCAAGGAGAGGATCCAACCCTAATGGATTTCTATGCATGTGAACACAAAAATATCCAAGCCTCTTCCTTGGAAGCCCCTCTACACAATGACCTACCATTTGCGTCAATGACCAACTCAGACAAAGCATCTACTCCTCCAACTCCATCTTCACCAACTCAGACAAAGCATCTACTCCTCCAACTCCATCTTCACCAACAAGAGAAAGCTTCTATTTCCAGTGTCAAAACCTCTTCGTCAACAACCACTCCTGAAGAAGTCCCCCAAGCACAACCATCTAATTTTAAAAAGGACCTCAAAGGAAAAGCCCCGGAGCGAACGCCTCTTTATCAACCAACCTCACCAAGGGAGAAGGTTGCATGCTCAAAAGCCTCAACATCAACAACCACCACCCAACAAGAGACTCCAGTCTCATCGTCAACAACGCCCATTAGTCTCAAAACCACAATCCTAGTGCCAACCAATGTGAAGGAGGGCCTCCACTTCATCCACAAAGAAAAATCCACCAAGACAACCAAAATCAAGATATCGTAATGGTATCGAAATGTGGGTGGAAAAGCAGCTACTTGCTCAAGGCTACTACAAAGGCGCTAATCCAATTTGGGTGCCTTGATCATCAAAGACTCTTCCTCAACGCAACACTTAGAGACCAAGGAAGAATAAAAGTACTCCACAACATCGTTCACAAAAACCTAAGCGAGTTCCTCAAAGAACTCCGGTAACTCAACAAGTGTGGGTACCAAAAAGATTACTACAAGCACAAGGGTACTACTAAGGTAATACCAAAGCTTGGATTCCCAAACGCATCGAAAATTCCCCTAAGCCTACACAAAGAAAGAAACCTCAGCACCAAAAGTATCAGCACCAATTCATAATGTTCATCAAAGATGGGTACCTGTGCATGTGCTTCAAGAACAAGGGTATTGTGAGGGTAGTCCCATCATATGGTTGCCAAGATCGAACAAAGGGAGGAATGCTTCACCAACACCTTCAACCTCAATAACTTCACCTAAAGTTTGATGAGAATGGAGGCCCACGCAAAACCAAGCAAGCCACTCAACCCCTCTCATGCATATAACACATACATAAGAGATTGCTTGTTTAGTCAACCCCAATGGCAACTAACCAGAAGCCTTACCTACCTCAACAACAATTGAGAAACAAATTCAAGAATCAATTCCCACGTCTACTATAGAGACTTATGAGCGCGTCAAGGACAAACTAACAATGCTCTTTTCACCCCTCTGGATGAGAAGCATGAGTGTAGAAGCTACGCGGCAGATATAAGAACCTATTCTCTCAAAAAGGAGAGTAGACACAAGAACCTGTTGCTCGCAAAGTAATGACAAAAAAAAAATACAAACACAAGGGAGTCACACATATGTGCCCTTTGATTCCTATAAAGTATACTATGAAATTGCTGCATGTACTTTCTTGCCATGATCACGTGCCAGTGGTTCTTCATGCCATTGTCTGTCCGGCCTAGAAGCATTCGAGCTTTCAATGCCCATTTGTTCCCGTAGGCTCGGTGGGCCCCTCGATTGATGCGAGGGTTTAGCTAGTTGAACCAACCCAGCCTGCAACTTTTACCTACCAAAGCAAGAGGATAATTAATTAAAATGTGAACTAGGGCTGAGATGTAATCAGAAGGTGAACTGGTAAGCAACCTGATCGCCCTTGAAGCTATTGTGCGATGAGGTTTCAGTTCTAAGGCTACCAAGAGCTTCAGCTTCTCGTCTTCAGAGGGTGTCCAATGACCCCTTGTACACGGTGCCGGCTTGGTCTGCTTGCTAACCTTGGAGTCAAAAGCCTCCTACATGATGTCATTCAACATTCCTCTTGGGTATGTGCCTGAACCAGTCATGGACACGCTCCCCACAAGGCACTTTACGGTAGGATTGGCTTGGATGGGTCCTCAAGGCTATGGCTTTGGAATATGGTATGCTGGCCTTCCCCTCACCACATTGGTGTGGTTGGCCAACAGGGATCGTGTAGTTGTAAAGGGGAGGGCTCATCTGTAACACTCGAAATGGATGGGAACCTAGTGCTTGTTAGCTCTAATGGAATCCAAGTGTGGATGAGCAACACTAGCACATCCACAGTGGCGTGCAAAGAGCATTACTAGGTGATGATGGGAATTTGTAACTAGTTAGGGGTGACAATAATAACCCTGCATGATGGCAAAGCTTCTCCAATCCCACCCACACGCTTCTTCCCAACCAAGTGTTCGATAGCAACTCGGGCCTGCTGATTGCAAGAAAGAGCCAGTATGATCTCTCATTTGGGCAGTATTTGCTCTCATCCATTCCGCTGCTAAAACACCTCAGCAAACAGCGAGTCTTATTGGACCTTGAATAATACAGTCCACTTTTAGTTGAATGCAAACGGAGCTCTGGAGCTCAACGATGGGTTCGACAATCTGTAGTACTTGTGGCCCTCAGATATCTCGATGACTGGGCTCGCCAAGTTGTCTCTGGGAGGACGAGGATGGCAATCTGAGGACCTACATGTGGGATGCCAATTCCACTTCCCGAATTGTGGTGTGGGCATTAGTCACCCAACCGTGCAAAATATCCAGTCTGTGTGGGCCAAATGGGATACGCACACATTTCCCACGCCTCGCCTGTACGCGTGCTCCTGGTTTCCATGTAAAAGACAGCAATGATTGGCGCAAGGTTGCATGCACAATAAACCCCTCACCTACGGTGGCGGTAGCACGTCCAACTTATCAAGGAGGAGCAAGTAGATTATGATTAGGATCTCAAATGAAACCCTGACACCATTGAGGAGAATTTGCAACATCAATTGCACAAATTCAACATCAGCATCATCTGCGAACGTAAAAACGTTCGTGGCTAGCTTTGTTTTTAGCGTTTAGCGTTGCCTCTGTTTTTACCTTCGTGGTGTCTTTACCCAATTTTCCAACTTCAGTGCTTTTTTGCTGGTCGCTTTTTTGGATGGCTGCTGCTTCGATGATTTTTTTGCCCGACGCTTTTTTGGTGTCCATTTCCACGCTTTTTTGGCTGCCACATGGCCTCCTTCGATGCCTCCCACATGGCCTACTGGAGGCACCTGTTTTGGTGCAAGCTTCTTAGGCTATCCAAGGTAAAAAATTAGCGCATTGGTGATTATATAAGGTTTGTGACCTTAGACAATTCATTAATTTTGGGCAGTAGACAGAATATATATTGGTGATATAACAAGAGAATTTTTTGTGTTTGGATAATAAAATTTAGATTATTACAACTTTGGACCTAAAAATTTGTAAGTAGCACAATTTGAAGCCCAAAAAGACTTTGTACGCTATGCTTCAGAGCCAGCTCATAAGGCCATGAGACAGCTTGTAAACATGGATCCCTCCATTGTCGCGGCCGACGTGAAGAGCCTGTTTAAAAAAGGAAAACTTGAGGAGGGGCTGAAGTTTCTGGATCTGATGCACAAGCAGGGCTATCATCCAGACTGTGATGACACTTATATCTACCTCGTGCGGCGATGTACCTCCAAGAAAGCTCTGGCAGAAGGCAGGCAGCTTCATGCTCACATCGACAGACATACTGACAAGCGGAGCGCGACCTTAACTTACACCATCTTTCGCATGTATGCCAAATGCGGGAGCCTGGTCGAAACGCGGCTTGCATTTGATCAGATGGTGAGACGTAATGTGGTGGCATGGACTCTCATGATCAATGAGTATGCTAAGCATGGACCTGCACTTGAGGCACTCACACTGTACCAGCGAATGATTCAAGAAGGTGCGAGTCCCAACAACGTCACTTATCTTTGTGTTCTCAAGGCATGTTCTCATCTCGGAGTCATGGACCAGTGTAAGCGCATCCATGTCCATGTTATTATGAACTCATCGGGGTCGGATGTGCTGTTGGGAAATGCACTTGTTGACATGTATGCCAAGTGTGGAAGTATAGACGAAGCACAATACGAATTCGATACATTGTGTGAGCATACTGTGGTTTCTTGGAATTCGTTAATTGCAGGATATGTTAAGCATACCAATATCGAGCGTGCTTTTGCCCTGTTCTCACAAATGGAGCTCGAAGGTGTAGAGCCAGATGCAGTAACCTTTCTAAGCATTCTCAAAGCATGTGCAAACTCAAGAGACTTGGCACATGGCAAACTGATTCACTCCAACATCTTAAGAAGAGGACTTGAGGCCATCACGTTTGTAGGGAATACACTTGTGGACATGTATTGCAAATGTGAAAGCTTAGAGGATGCAAGGCGAGTCTTTCAGCACATGGGCCAACCACATCTTGGGGCATGGAATGCACTAATTGGTGGATATGCACAACTTGGACGTGCCAAGCAGGCTTTTGAACTTTTCAATGCAATGAAGCTTCAACAAATAGAGCCAGGAAAGGTGACATTCTTGAGTGTCTTAAAGGCTTCTGCGGATCTTGCAGCCTTGGAGCAAGGGAGAGCAATACATGCTCTCATCAGGCAAAATGGTTTTGAGTCAGATTTGTTTGTTGCCAGCAATCTTGTTGATATGCATGCCAAATGTGGAAATTTGGAGGAAGCACAGGTACTGTTTGACAGAATGTCTTCCCGAAGTCTGGTTACATGGAACACACTGATTACAGGATATGGCCTACATGGCCGAGCTGAGGAGGCCTTCAAACTCTCTTGGAAAATGGAAAGGGAAGGCATGAGTTGGAACCCTGTCACGTTTGTTGGTCTCCTCTTTGCTTGCAGCCATGCAGGCCTTGTAGAGGAGGGTTGTAAATTCTTTGACTTGATAAGTCAAGTTCATGGCTTTCAACCATTGATGGAGCACTATTGCTGCATGGTAGATGTCCTTGGCCGGGCAGGTCGCCTGGAGGAGGCAGTTTATGTGATTAAAAATATGCCATTTGAACCTAGTGGTGCAGTCTGGAAGGCCCTGCTTGGGGCATGCAGAGTCTGGAGTGACATAGCCCTAGCAAAGCATGTGGCAGAGTGTTTGGAACCACAGGATAATGCAGCTTTTGTGCTCTTATCAAATATTTATGCTGCTGGTGCTGGCTGGGAAGATATCAACAGTGATTTAGAAGTGTGAAGAGGACCAAAGAAACCTAACTAAGCATGGGAAATGAAGCAGCAAAGAACTACACCTTGGCATGGGCAGGCAGGGTTGCCAGAAGGCAAGGAAAGAGTGCAGTAGAGCTGATCACAAGTTACTAGAATCTTTGCTATGGGGGAACTCTTAGTATTGCCCTTGAGAGGAAGGAAAACCTAGAGGTAGTGCGGCAGCCAGCTGGGGAGTAAATGAGGGTGCCCAGCTGCTGCTTATCCAGACTGGAGTTGGGGGTGCGAGAACCTGTAAACATGAAGAATTGTGCCTGCATATACAGTCTGTAAAGATCTCCAGCATGGGATATGCATGTGGTTGGTATCTGGGGATGTATATGAGCTGATTATTATTAATGAAGACCATCAAGTTGACACCTGCTGAGCATGTAGGTAATGCTATCAAGGTCAAGAGCGGTCCAAGAGTGGGGGTTTAAACTTTGAGAGGCCATGGGGCCATCTCTTTTAACATAGATGGCATGGAGATAATGGTGATGGAGGGTTCTATCATCCAAGGCAGGACCAAACATGTGAATACCAACATGTGAGAGGGCATGACTATGAAAGGCAGTGTTGATGAGAGAACACTCTGTACATCATGCAGAGTAGGTGACTTGCCTCTGGAGAGGTATGTCAGCAATAGAGAGATGAGTGGGTGGATCAACTTGAGATGGTCTATCTGTGGGTTTAGGGTTTTCTGTAGCTGATCATTTGTGAATGAGCTAGTCCAACTTGGAGCAACGCATTGTATATAGGCAACTCTAACTAAAACTGTGTGTAGACAACAGTGCATACCTGATGAGTATGGGTGGTGGACCATATTGGGCTGAACCTGATGTGTGCTCCTGCTTTTGCAACAGAAAGATGAGCACATGATGAGGAGATTCCTGGAAGCCTTGTAGAGTGGGCTGCAGAGAGGATGACCAGGGCAGAAGAGCATCAAGGGGGAGCAAAGCAGTCTCTATGTCCTGGCCCTGTGTATGCAGACATGTTGGGGCAACTGTATGTGGCATGCAATCATGCTATGACTCAAGTCATCAGAAAGCATCTCCGAAAGCTTATGGCATGTAACATCCTGGTGCAGATCATGCTGGGGGGCCTGGCTGGACCTCTGGTTTCAGCTGGGCTGCATGAGACGTGTACAGGATCTGTAAGGAATGTACCTCAGTCTCCAGCTGGTTCCTTTGATGGTGTGGAAGGTCGTGAGATGAACTGGTCATATGAATACCCATAGTGGTCATGCCTCATGTGCAGATCATAGCATCAGTAGACCTCATAGCATAATCATCATCTTGGTCATCATTAGTAGAAATAATTGATCATCAGCAATAATATCTAGGCATAGCATTACTCATTTAGCATGCATTTAACCATTGAGGTTATTAGACCTTTGGAGAAAGGTGGCAGAAAAGGTCATGGTGACACTCCACCAAACTAAGCTAATTTCCAGGAGCTGATTCTAAGTTCCACTGGATCAATCAAAGCCTCCAATGAAAGAGATTCTACCAGCCACAACTTGACGCCTAGATCAAGCATAAATGAGAGTTCATCTACTGGAAGTTGGTGGGGGATGTATGTTTTGACTCCAGTTCCATAGTTTTGGAAGCTGGTGGTCACCAATATGAGCAGCGTTTGATCATTAATCTGTCAAAATTGCCACTGCAGTGAAGATTGCTTTGTATTATGTGGGTAGAAAGGAAATGCAACTTGTCACATGCACTCTGCACTCAGTGCATGGTGACAAGATGGCTCATCATCAGAAGTGCAGCAGTTGTATAGTTTTAGAACCCTATAGGATGATATTTGTCGTACGCCGTGACCCCATTGTACATCCTCAGTCCAGGATAAGTCAGGCACGAGCTACGTAGGTCATTCCTCAGCCTTAGTGGGTCAGTTAGTCAGTCAAGTCCCTTAACCCACTTGGAGAGAATCATTCATGCATGTAGAGTCAGTAGAAGCCTTAGGGTTTGCATCAGAAAGCACTCTGCATCTTGCATAATATGCATACATATACCTGTGCATCATTTAGAACATCCCCAAAGCCTTAGGGAATTTACTAGGATTTATCTGGTATTTTTTCCATATTTATTAATATTTATTTATCATTATTTGCATTATTGGGCATTTATAAATATTAACTTTATTAAATGACCAACCTCCAGTTAGTATAAATAGGCTTGCCTAGAGCCTCTTTTCCTCATTCAGTCTTCATTGTGCTAAGAGCTCTCCTCTCTCTTGCTTTCAGCCCAAGACTAATCCAGCCCTAGGGCCCATAAGCTTTCTTCTCCAGCTCCTTGAGATCCATAGCTTCAGCCCAGCCCTAGGTGCCTGTCTTCAGCCTCTTTCAGCCTGAATTCAGCATCAGTTCATGCCCACAGTTCAGCCCACAGATCAGCATAGTTTAACGCCAGCAATCAGCCTTCATATTTGCGTTTTTGCACAGCCGTACAGCAGAAGACCTCTGCGTTTTTCTGTCCAGCAGTCTCAGTTCCCTGCAGCTTCTGTCCAGCAGTCCCAAGACACCTGCGTTTCAGTCCATCAGCACTCCAGACACCTGCGTTTCTGTCCACAGCAGATTCCAGCCCTGAAGCAACAGTCTACAGAAGTTTCCAGCCTTGAAACAGTTGTTTGCATCAGTGTCCAGCATTCTGTGCATCAGCAACACATTCAGCAGTCATCTGGTGAAGGTAACACAGCATTCATATGTGTTTTCAGCATTCTAACAATGTGTAGAACAGTCCACCTTCTTCTTCTTTGAGCCTCAGGTGTGCAGTCCTTCCTTATGTCCTTGGGAGGAGTGCATAGGCTCGAGATCAAGTCATTGAGGTGTTTCTACAGCAGTGTACAGATCAGTTGCTCTCCGATCCTCCGAGATCTTGCGTTTGGCTTATCTACAGTCCAAAGTCATTCTCTCTAAAGTAATAAAGCAAATACTATCTCGTTATCGGGATAGGGGGCCCTTCAGTGGGTAATTCGGGACCCAATCTGGTGTACAGTTCTCATATCTCTCTCTCGCATCTCTTTAAAGTTTGAAGTAAATGAAATGGATTGCTAAACTCACGAAACTCAGGATACAGAAGACGGTGTGAGCATATTATGTGACAGGATCAACCAATACAAAGACTTCCGTTGCACATCACATTGGTATCAGATTCAGATAGTCCACACACACCGTATCCTAGCGTGGGGGCATCCTCGGATGGTTAGATTGCGTTCCGGCACGACCACCGACTTCAGCATCATGTCTACAAGAGAGAGTACTCATCAGCCGGAAGACGTCTCCCCCGAAGGAGACCTTGTTCTTCCGCCTACAGCAGACACCATAGCTCTTCTTAGAGCTCAGAACCAGCTACTCATGGAGCGTCTCCAACTCTTGGAGGCAGCAGCACCACGTCCTTCTACACCTCCAGCAGCACCCGACTACATCTCCCTCTTCTTTCAGATGGAACAACAAAGGAGAAAGGACGAGGCCCGAAGGCGAAGAGAAAAAGAAGAAAGACGGGACTATGAGGAAGCCCAACGCAGGATCGATGAAGACCGGCGTCAGGCTGAACTCGCCGCTCGGGAACACCAACGTGAGCTTGATCGAGAACGTATGTTACTCGAACACCAACGGGAAAAGGAGGCCATACACCTGAGGTATCAGCAGCTCTCCTTAGTCTCCCCAATCATAGGTGTCACCAGCCAGCATCCCGCAGCAACAACCACCATCATTCGCAGTCAACCGAATTTCAGCAAGTATGATGGTAAGTGTGATCATTCTTCAGTTAATCAATTTGTTCATCAGTTTAATGCTCATTTTCCATTAGCTAGGATCACAGATCCTCAAGACAAAGTCCACTTAGCGGCTCCCCATCTCACTGGTGAGGCAGTCACTTGGTGGCAGCATTGGTCTAGTATTCATACTGACCAGGCCACAGGTGTCACAGCCTTTGACTGGGACATCTTTGTCCATGACCTGAAGATCAGATTTCTCCCGTCCCAGTACATGACCAGTCTGAAAGACGAGTTCTATGGACTCAGGCAGAACGGTTCCCCAGTGCTTCAGTTTTCCGGTAAGGTTATTACTTTAGCACAGCAGTTAGGGTTATCTGAGCAGGCCAAGATGGAGCAATTCATTCGTGGATTGGACTCCAACATTCGGTTCACAGTTCGTAACTTTGAACCAAGTACATATGACCGGGCTTTGACTCTCGCTCAGAATGAAGAAATGAAGCTCAACGGGGGCAAGCCCAAGCAGACATCTCAGTCCAGTACCAAACCCCAGCAGCAGCAATCAGCTGCACAGACAGGGAAAGGTAACGCATCTTCTAAAGATGCTAAGAAGGACAGCAGTAATAGCTCCAGTTCAGGGGGTAAAAAGGATAAAGAACCTAAGAAAACCCCTGATGAAAAGGCTAAAGTAGGCATTACTGGAGGTTATCTTCCTCCAGAGGAGCAAAAGAAGTACCAGTCAGAAAATAGATGTTTTTTCTGTCATATTATAGGACATGGTAAGAAGGATTGCCACAAATGGCAAGCGGCACAAGCTGCCAAAGCTCCTTCTGCCACAGTTGCCACAGCCTCCCCAGCTCCTCCAGCCCCGCCTACTACCTCAAATGCAGTTCAACTTTTACCTTCCATGCATCCTATACCATCCGTGGTATTTGATGCTAAGCAGGAGGGTGAGAGCGATGCTGCTCAGAAGAGCCTTATCCGAGCTTATGACTCTGCCCAGGGTCGACAGTTTGTAGTCCTTTTCGATATGGGTAGTTCTGAAAAAGCCATCTCTCCCCAGTTGGCTAATAAATTGAACTGTACTTTAGTCCCATATCATCTGGATGTGGACGGGTTTACACCTGGTCTTCGCACCCACATTTCCCAGAAGGCACAGCAGTTTGCCTTTGAAGTTCAGAAGGCCTCATTTCAACGAGATTTCATCGTCTCCCCTCTGTTAGGGTGTGACATGATCTTAGGAATTCAGTGGTTCCGTCAGTATGAGCCTATTCCCAATTGGGGGCAGGACACTTTTACTATTTGTAAAGGTTTTCCTGAGCCTGTCATGATTCGGGGGGATAGAAGCATTCTTGGCATCCCATTGATTTCACATCTCCAGGCCAGACGAGCTATCCGCAAGGGAGCAGAAGGAGCACTTCTTTATGTTCGTAACAGCCCCTCCTTCATTAGTAGCATCCCTTACATCTTCAGTCCCTCAGTTAGCAGACCTCCTATCCAGACACTAGGACATTATGCTTAGGGACGATCTCCCACCCAGTCTCCCACCCTCTCGCCTTGAGGACCATCACATTGATTTGGTCCCTGGATCAGATCCTCCTAGCAGGTTTCCCTATCGTCTTTCCAAGACTTTAGAGGGAGAGTTGGAAAAGCAGTTATCTGAGCTTCTCCGAGCCGGATTCATTCGGCCTTCTTCCTCCCCATTTGCTGCACCTATCCTATTTGTCCAAAAGAAGGACAAGTCTGCACGCCTTTGTGTAGACTACAGGGCATTAAACAAACTCACTATCAAGAATAAGTTTCCTATGCCCAGGATAGAGTACATTTTGGAGCGTTTAGACGGTGCTAAGTTTTTCACTAAGATCGACCTCAAGAGTGGTTACCATCAGGTCCGCATTTTTGAAGCTGACATTCCAAAAACAGCTTTCAGGACAGAGCGTGGTCACTACGAGTTCGTAGTCATGCCTTTTGGGCTTACAAATGCACCCGCAACGTTCAATAAGATGATGTCTAGGATTTTCGCAGTCCACATTGGGAAGTGTGTCTTCATATTCCTTGATGACATACTAGTCTTCTCAGCCACTGCGGAGCAGCATGAGAAAGATGTGGAGAAAGTCTTGCAACTTTTGCGAGATAACCAGCTCTACATAAATGCCAAAAAGTCTATCTTTGGTGTTAAGGAAGTTCAGTATTTGGGCTACATCATCGGTTCCAATGGGATTAGACTGGACCCCTCAAAGGTTCAAGAGATCTTAGATTGGGATATTCCTAAGACCGCCCAAGAAATCCGTTCATTCGTAGGTCTTTGTCAGGCCTATAGCACACATGTCCATTAGTTTTCCAACCTTGCAGCACCTCTTACCGACTTGCTCAAGGGGGTGAAGACTCGCAAGCAGAAAGTCTCAGTTATTACAGGTAAGGCACTTGATGCATTCCGTGCACTCCAGAAAGCTGCCTTAGAAGCACCTGTATTAAAGTTAGCATCATGGGACGAACCTTTCGAGGTCATCACCGATGCCAGCAATGTAGCCATAGGTGCAGTCCTCCAGCAGGACAATAGACCCGTGGCTTATTACATCAAAAAGTTGGATGTTGCCGAAAAGAATTATTCGGTATATGACAAAGAGCTTTTGGGTGTGATCACAGCGCTCAAACATTGGAAGCCTTTTCTTTATGGACAGGCTTTCACAGTGAAAACAGACCACCAAGCACTTAAGTGGCTTCAGACTATGCCAAGTGCCCAGTGGAGTGATCGACAGGCCAGGTGGAGTCAAATCTTCCAACAGTTTGGAGGTATGATTGAATACATCCCTGGTAAGCATAACCCAGTAGCAGATGCTCTGAGTCGAAAGTCCAGCATCCAAGCAGTTCAAGAAGCTACCATTCTCGAAATCACGGGGAAGGACTTAGATAGTATGAAAGACCAATATGTCGACTCCCCTGAGTTTGGTACTCAGTATAGTTTGGCCCTCACTTCTGAGTCTGGCCACTATTCAGTACAGAACAGTTGGTTGTTCTACAAGAACCGTCTCTGTGTTACTCGAGAAAAGCGTTCCGCTCTTCTCCACGATGCCCATGACTCCTTAGTTGGAGGACATAGAGGTATCAACAGTACCCTCGAGAAATTAGAACGGTCCTTTTATTGGCCAAAGATGAGGCGTGATGTCTATGCACGTGTACAAGCCTGTAAGATTTGTCAAAAAGTCAAGGTTCCCCATACAAAGAAGGCAGGTTTACTTCAACCTTTGCCTATCCCCGCGACGGACCTTTTATCGACATATCTATGGACTTTGTAGGGCCTCTACCAGCATCCACTGGATCCCGTAACACTCAGTGTTTTACCATTGTGGATCGCTTTAGTAAGTTCTGCATGCTCATCCCATGCAAGCATGCGGCCACAGCCGAGGACGTAGCCCGTCTGTTTCTCAAGCATTGGTATCCAATTTGTGGTTTGCCTAGCACCATAACATCAGACAGAGATTCCAAGTTTACCTCGCATTTCTGGAGGGCATTATTTGAAAACTTTGGAACTAAGTTGCAATTGTCTAGTGCATTCCATCCCCAGACAGATGGCCAGACAGAAATTTATAATCAGTTGGCCTTTGATGTCCTTAAGTCATATTGTCATGACCAGCAGTCCAAATGGGAGCACTATCTTCCGTTGGTCCAAGCTATCTTGAACGACACGCATTCATCCAGTGTCGGACGGACTCCATATGAAGCAGCCTTTGGTCGCCTTTTTTCTTCTCTTTTGACGAGAATGGTGTCTCCATCTTTAGAGGCTAATAAAACCACGGAAGCATTTTCCGAGATCATTGAGTCAGTCAAGGACCGCTTGACCAAAGCTCAGGAAGCATATAGCAGACAGGCAAATAAATCTAGACGAGATGTCCACTTCAAGGAAGGGGATTGGGTCTATTTGTGTATCATGAAGCAGAGATTGAAACAATTGGGCAAACGTTGTCCCAAGCTTTCATTCCGTAGTTTTGGCCCTTTTCCAATAGTTAAGAAGATAGGTGATGTCTCAATGAAGTTAAAGTTGCCTGCCAGTTGGACAATGCATGATGTTTTCCATGTTTCTTGGCTAAAACCATATGTTGGTCCAGAAGTGTTTGATGTTTCAGATGAACAGCAGCCAGACGTGGTAGACGAGGCAGAAGTTATTGAGCCTGAGCAGATCCTTCTTCATCGATGGAAGCATGGTTCCGGTCGACGGATTCGTCAGTTCTATACGAAGTTCCGAGATCGAGGCACCCACGAAGCCGTATGGCTCGACGAGGAGTTCTTCCAGGAGTACCCCCAGTTATTGGCGGACTACTTGGAAGCCATGAACCTGCCGCCAAGCTAATCAGGAGGGAATGTCACATGCACTCTGCACTCAGTGCATGGTGACAAGATGGCTCATCATCAGAAGTGCAGCAGTTGTACAGTTTTAGAACCCAATAGGATGATATTTGTCGTACGCCGTGACCCCATTGTACATCCTCAGTCCAGGATAAGTCAGGCACGAGCTACGTAGGTCATTCCTCAGCCTTAGTGGGTCAGTCAGTCAATCAAGTCCCTTAACCCACTTGGAGAGAATCATTCATGCATGTAGAGTCAGTAGAAGCCTTAGGGTTTGCATCAGAAAGCACTCTGCATCTTGCATAATATGCATACATATGCCTGTGCATCATTTAGAACATCCCCAAAGCCTTAGAAAATTTACTGGGATTTATCTGGTATTTTTTCCATATTTATTAGTATTTATTTATCATTATTTGCATTATTGGGCATTTATAAATATTAACTTTATTAAATGACCAACCTCCAGTTAGTATAAATAGGCTTGCCTAGAGCCTCTTTTCCTCATTCAGTCTTCATTGTGCTAAGAGCTCTCCTCTCTCTTGCTTTCAGCCCAAGACTAATCCAGCCCTAGGGCCCATAAGCTTTCTTCTCCAGCCCCTTGAGATCCATAGCTTCAGCCCAGTCCTAGGTGCCTGTCTTCAGCCTCTTTCAGCCTGAATTCAGCATCAGTTCATGCCCACAGTTCAGCCCACAGATCAGCATAGTTTAACGCCAGCAATCAGCCTTCATATCTGCGTTTTTGCACAGCCGTACAGCAGAAGACCTCTGCGTTTTTCTGTCCAGCAGCCTCAGTTCCCTGCAGCTTCTGTCCAGCAGCCCCAAGACACCTGCGTTTCAGTCCATCAGCACTCCAGACACCTGCGTTTCTGTCCACAGCAGATTCCAACCCTGAAGCAACAGTCTACAGCAGTTTCCAGCCCTGAAACAGTTATTTGCATCAGTGTCCAGCATTCTGTGCATCATCAACACATTCAGCAGTCATCTGGTGAAGGTAACACAGCATTCATATGTGCTTTCAGCATTCTAACAGTGTGTAGAACAGTCCACCTTCTTCTTCTTTGAGCCTCAGGTGTGCAGTCCTTTCTTATGCCCTTGGGAGGAGTGCATAGGCTCGAGATCAAGTCATTGAGGTGTTTCTACAGCAGTGTACAGATCAGCCGCTCTTCGATCCTCCGAGATCTTGCGTTTGGCTTATCTACAGTCCAAAGTCATTCTCTCTAAAGTAATAAAGCAAATACTATCTCGTTATCGGGATAGGGGGCCCTTCAGTGGGTAATTCGGGACCCAATCTGGTGTACAGTTCTCATATCTCTCTCTCGCATCTCTTTAAAGTTTGAAGTAAATGAAATGGATTGCTAAACTCACGAAACTCAGGATACAGAAGACGGTGTGAGCATATTGTGTGACAGGATCAACCAATACAAAGACGTCCGCTGCATATCACACAACTGCATACTAATCTAATGGAGCTTCAAAACAAGGTATCTTCAATTAGATTTGCCTCTTTGTCATCGGGGTCGGGGCAAAATGGTAGTACGCATATAAGCAGATGCTGGTTACAGAGACGGCCCAAGTTCTTTTGGCCAAGGGTGTGTTGAGCTTTCTTGCAATAGGGAGATTGGGAGCTCCATTGAGAGCAGCAGCAATTGGCTTTAGGCAGCAGAGTGGGGGGGGCTTTTTGGACGCTTTAAAAGTGAGGCCTTCAATCGGCTAGCCAAGGATTCACAAAGGCGACCAGTGGGCCACACATGGGAAACCAGTTCAGTAAGAGGTGCCTAGAGCAGTTAGGGATTTTGGGCCACTATAAGGGGCTTTCAACTGGCCAACCAGCCACATAGGGGATATGTAAGCGCCCCAATTAATGGCCTTACAAAGGCCTTATCAAGTCGGCCAGGCTGGCCGACAGGGCTAGCCAACCTGGTCGGCTGGGGGGGCCAGCACTATATATAGCTGCCCCTCCTTTTGATCAACCTCACCAATGACACATCAGCAGCCGGCGCTCTACCATCGCAGCAGCCTGCACCCAACACATTCAGCATCGCATATCAGCCTGTAAAATGCAGGACTGAGAAAACGCAGGTCTGCTATGCTGATCACTGGGCTGCTGCTGTGTGCAGGGGGTAGAGCTGACGATGAAGATGATGTGTTGGTAAGGGGGCTGCTTCAGTGCGCTGCTGAAACACAGGTGGTGAAGCGATGAAGATGTGTGTTGCGCAAGTGGTGAAGTTCCGGCCACGGAGTACCACCGCTGTCCTCGACACGAGCCTTCATCACCGACCGAGCCTCTTGCTTCAACTTTGTCTTTGCTTCTTTGCCAATATAGTACTCAGAGTCACCTCACATCAGAGGGCCTCTTGTATTGGATTACATTCACCATTATACATACACTCATTCATCCATTTCATGTTGTGTTGATTTGCTATGATCTCTCGCACATCTGGTTCTTTCGTCCTTTTGCCCTCACATGGTATCAGAGCTATTGTTAGCAAAGGGAATAAAGACCTCGAGGGCACACAGCATGGATTGTCTACCCGTGATTCCGGAGGACCAGCTTCTGTCACCAGAAGTTGATTCTCCTTTCTCAGATCTAGACCACACGGAGGATGGGACTTCTTATTCATTGGAGAGCCCTGTTCGAGGTCTTGCATTGGGAGATGACCAGCCTGTCTACACCTACTCACTCTCTACACTTTTGGCATCACGACCTTCCTCTCCGAGCTTATCAGACTTCGCTTCCAGATGGGGATACATGCCTATAGCTAGTGTGTCAGTACTGAACCCCGGTATCTAGCCTTAGTTGGAGAGACTTGCTCTGCAGTCTAACCGACAGTGTGGACTTCGGTTTGGGTCATGCTCTTAGGGAGGATAGGTACCACCATGGTCGTCTGGAGATCCATTGTCATTATCTCAGCTGGAGACCGTGTCAGGTTCGTATGTACCATTGAGTGCTTATGTGCCTAACACTACCTGGGTGTCCACTTTTGTAGCACAGGTTCAGTATATGGTACCAACTACTACCCTTGATACTTGGACTAGTGTGAACCCGAATAGAGGAGAGTCTAGGAGTAGAATATGCTCCCAGACTACTCGTGTATAAGGAGATAACACTGTTTTCTCTTTTGGTTCACCTTCTATTTCTGCTCCTAATGTGTTTTGGAATACTGCACAACCTCAAGCACCAAACCCTCCCACCCAACCGATGTTTCTTCCTGCTGGTGTTGGCATGCAGCCATTACCGACAGTAACTCCATAGGGACCTCTTGGCACTATGCCTACTGGCACTGTGTCGCCACCCAGCATTCCTGGGTATGAGGTAGTTTACCAACCCATCACAGGCACTACACCAATACCAGCTTATGTGCCTACTCAAGGATTTGTGCCTCAGCCAAGCATTCCACCTGCACCGAGTGCCTGCCCTCGCTAGGTCCTACACCTGTGCTGGGTATTAGTGGTTATTTTGGAGTACCGCCTAACCCTTACACTTCTGATATGGGTACCAGCCATCCTGGACTCCACCGTCTCCTTCTCTTTATGTTTCTATGTCCAGAAATGCTTTTACAGAAAAGATTCATTTCAATGGGTCTAATTACACCACTTGGGCTAACCTTATGGAACAGGTTTTCACTTCCCAAGGTTCTTGGAACCTGGTGAAGGGACTTGAACCAAAACCCCACCCCTCACTAGCACCTCCTGAAGTTATCCGCTATTGGTACGCTAGGAATGCCATTGCCATAGTGGAGCTTATGCAAGGCCTTTTGTCGGAGTTTCATTCGTAGCTCCAACAGTTCTCTTATGTAGAGAGATACTACGTATCTCTCTGTATACCTTGCAGAGAGATACGTAGTACGTGATCCCACGCGTCACATTGATCTCGAGCATCAAATCCAAAAATTCTCTATTAAAGAGGGGGGATGACTTGAAAGTCAAGGTTGCTGAGTACCAGCGCCTTAATGCGGAGCATGCCACCATTGGCTCCACCAAGTCTCAGGTGTCGAAGTATTGACCGGTGGAAGCATAAACAATATAAGAGAGAGAGGGAGCAAAGGAGATAAGAGAGCTTGTGGACAAGATTACCTTTTATAATAGCATGAAGCTTTTCAATGGCAATAGCTAGCAAGGGAAAGTGTTGCAGTGTGCTTGGATTGGGTGATTCTATGAACTAGCCGATTGTCCCTAGAAATGGACCAACAGCCTCACGACTCACTACACAAGGAAAAAATAGGTAAAAGCCTATAAAATAGAGATGGCCCTATAACACTGAGATGCACAATTTCTAACACCCCCTTTGCAGCTCAGTGTGTGCAAGAGTTTGAAGAAGATAAGCTGATGAAGATGCAACCATGGACCCTCTAGTATTGTAGATACCGGAATCACCTCGGAGAGAGAACCCGCCAACCTGTTTTCTCGAAATAAAATGCCACCACGAATAACAAGGAACTTTGCTTGGCTCCGAATTCCCGCACAAGTGTGTAGTGAACTCCAAGAATAAGATGATGAGATGCACACTGCGCCCATAATCGCGAACTGTGGACTATGAATACATCACGTTCCAAAAGCCTCGAACAATGAACTCCGAACATGCCTTGTCCATAATCTTTGCTACACCAAGATTTTTAATGCTTGGAACTCCGACTCACAGTTCCCATGCACCAGAAAACGGAGCTGCTACCAACCCCCCCACTCCCGCCCACCTCCTTTGGCTAGAAGCACATGGGGGAAACTACATGTATACAAGAGAAGTACATCATCTTGGTCCTCCAGAGTCGGAAGCGTCTTGGGAGCCCTAGATGAGTTACTAGAAGTATTTGTGTCATTGTCTTGTGTTGTGTCGTTGCCCTTCTTCTAAGATGAAGACTTGTCCTTGGTCTTGTCCTTCTTGGACAAACAATCCTAAGACAGATGTTCTTTGATCTGAACTGTTAAGAGACACCTTGATCTTACCCTGAGAAATGAGGACAGACTCTTCTTCCAAGAGAAGGCAGCTAAGATTTGATAGAATGTGGAGTGGAAGAAGGGAAAGTGGAAACATAGGAGAGAGAGTGAGAGAGAAAGATGGAGAGGAAACACAGGTGAGAACCTGTCAGAATATGCAGCGGAGATGATGACCAGATCTGGGAACACAAGAGCAAAAAACGCAGGCAGAAAAACAGCACAAGAGAGAGAGAGATGTAGGCGTGTAACTCTGCTCTGTATACACAAGAAGATCCCGAGGAATGATACAAATGAGGTATGGGGGCTGGGGTCCTATATATACCTCCCTAGAGGGCAGTCAGCCAGCATAAAGAAAAGCCCATGACACTGCATAAATGCAGTCGGCCAGCAATCTGGTGCCCACGACTGATCAAAACCAGTCGGCCAGCAGCAAGAGTGCCCACGGCTGATAAACACCCAGTCGGCTAGCACTGTACTACTCTTGGCACCCTCTGGCGATCCTCCCAAGCCTCAGAAAAAATGAAAAAAATAGGGAAAAAATACGGAGAGTGGGGAAAAATGGGAAAACACCTCATAAGGGCGGGCACACCCACAACAAAGGCCCTGGTGTATAAAACTGGACAAGAGATGACTTCTAACACCCCCTCTCAGCTCCTGGCTGTGAAACCAACCACTGGGAGCTGGGGTGCTGCCCGAGCAAGTCCTGAGAGAGCGACTTCGTGAAGAGGTCCAAGTACTGTCCTCCGTCGAACAGAACTCTAGCAAGATGTCATCAGCGACGATCTGTTCACGAACAAAGTGCCTGTGGATGACCATGGGTTCCTCCAGTGGAAGCCCAAGCCTGCTATGCAACCTCCTGCTGCTCCGTAAAACTGCTCCTGGGCCATAAGTAGATCCCCTCGTGTCCGAATCTCCTCCCCAAACCGAGTCACTCCAACCGTGGAGTCGGACTCCATCCAACAATCCCCCTCCTGTGTACAAGAGTCCATGATCCTTCGCATGCCGCAGAAACCACAGGAAACGCAATCCTGCCTCCCAAAGTGACATCTGCAACCAAGAGCTCAACTGCCTCATCAGGAAGCTCCCGTCCAATCTGGTGTCCATCAACCAGATCAATGAACCATACAGCTTCTGAGTCATAGAGACATCACACTGCTCACAAGGATCAACACCTGTTACGGTGCACAAATAAGTCCTGGAAACCTGATGAAACCTGTCAACCACCCCCTCTGAATCCGGAACCACAAAGCCTGGAGAAACCGCCTCCTTCTGCAAGTAAGCACCTGCTACTTGCCTGGCTTTCCGAAAGGTCCCCGTGGAAAGAACATCCTCAACAACTTGAAGTTCTATGTCCCGAACACTACGAGACATCAGAGCATAAGTGACCTGTTCAGCTTCCTCTGACTCTCGAACACAAGAACTACCAACATCAGTACTGGAAAGTTCCTGCCAACTGCTGCCATCTACTGGCAAGCTATCCACCACCTGGTCTCGGAAAGCCCGCACCTGCAGCGTATCCACACTTGAGTAGCCATTACCAGACTGCCACTCATCACAATCCTGAGGACCTGGGAGAGAGTGCTGAAAGCCTGTAAACTCCATTCTCCACTCCGCCTTCCCAAATTACGTGGCCTGTTCCTTTGTCCCGGAGAGCAACAAAATGCTCATCAAACTCCACCCGTACGCCAGTTTGCAAACCTGATGCACTGACAACAGATGAAAACCAAGTGCCGGAACATACAACACCTGGGAGGAATGCTTCCCCCCTCTGCCATCGGGAACTATTTCCATCCTGCCCTCACTGTGAACTGGGATAGTGGACGTATCCCCAGTAAGAATATGACTAGAAAGCCTGCAGAGATCCTGTAAACCAGAACGGGAAGGAGTCATGTGCCTGGAAGCACCACTATCGAGAATCCACTCCCGAGTATCCATTGTGGAGAGTCCTCCAATCTCCTCCCTGCTTGAAGAAAATGAAGCATCGGTGTCCATCACCTCCAGGTGCACAAAAGTCGGAGTCTTCATGATTGCTGCTGAGGAGTCTTCACCCTTCTCGGTCTTCCACTTGGGACAATGCCTCCAGTAGTGGCCTTTCTCGCCACAATCATTACAGGTCCTCTCTACCTTCAGTTTCTCGCGGTCAGCGTCAGACTTCTTCTCAGAAGACTTCTCCGATGAAGCCTTCCCTTTGCCCGAGTTACGGCCTTTCGACCGTTGGCCAGTTAAGGCCTCCGAACCTCCACCCTGAGGAGGGTTCGTGAATCGTTCCTCCTGGTCCAGGACCATGGGCACAATCTCCTCCCATGTGATGGTGCTGAGCCTGCCAAACTGGTAATCAAAGAGGAGTAAAATGCTGAGTACGAAGAGGGCAAATGTGACAGCAACGTTATGGCCATGTCCTCTGAAGATATCTCCTTCCCAGCCTGAAGAACTTCCTGCTGAAGAGCCTGCAGCTTGTTAATATGCTCCCGCATCGTCGACGACTTCGCAGGGCTCATAACCCGCATCTGTACTTTCAAGGAAATCCTCTTCATGGGCGATACCCTGTTGTAAAGTGAGGCCAATTGCTGCCATATACCTCTGGCCCCAGCGTCATATGCTTTACATGATTAATTACCTATGGTGTGCAGTTGAGGAAAATAAACGAATGGACCCTGGCGTTGACACGATCCCATATCTGTGTCTGGGCCTCCCGGTCCTTTCGGATCGACGGTAACTCCCCTTCCTCTACTTCCGGCCGTGGAACACCAACAACGACGAAATTGGCGAGGTCGTAAGACTCCAGAACAGATTCCATCATCACCTTCCATATGCCGTAGTTGCTCCCGTCCAACTGACGGTCCACCAGGAACGTGGGGAGTGTCGGGATCTTCACATGTCTCTCGGCCATCTCAAACAGATCTGCCATAGCGGGGATGTACTTTGAAAAGGGTCAGTGGGTGGGAACAAAGAAGAACTAAAACCTGCAAGTGGCTGTCCAGCAAATCAGCCCGCCTTCCTCTTGCACCTTCTCTTCTCGATCAGCCCAAAACAGTCCACCAATCAGCCACAAAACAGTCCCCCTCTTGCTCACACAAATCCCAAGACCTATCTAGAGCCTAGGGCTCTGATACCATGTCAGAATACGCAGCGGAGATGATGACCAAATCTGGGAACACAAGAGCAAAAGCAAAAACGCAGGCAAAAAAACAGCACAAGAGAGAGAGAGATGTAGGCGTGTAACTCTGCTCTGATACCATGTCAGAATATGTAGCGGAGATGATGATCAGATCTGGGAACACAAGAGCAAAAAACGCAGGCAGAAAAACAGCAGAAGAGAGAGAGAGAGATGTAGGCGTGTAACTCTGCTCTATATACACAAGAAGATCCCGAGGAATGATACAAATGAGGTATGGGGGCTGGGGTCCTATATATACCTCCCTAGAGGGCAGTCGGCCAGCATAAAGAAAAGCCCACGATTGATAAAAGATCCCACGACTGCATAAATGCAGTCGGCCAGCAATCTGGTGCCCACGACTGATCAAAACCAGTCGGCCAGCAGCAAGAGTGCCCACGACTGATAAACACCCAGTCGGCCAGCACTGTACTGCTCTTGGCACCCTCTGGCAGCCCTCCCAAGCCTGAGAAAAAATGGGAAAAATAGGGGAAAAATGCGGAGAGTGGGGAAAAATGGGAAAACACCTCATAAGGGCGGGCACACCCACAACAAAGGCCCTGATGTATAAAACTGGACAGGAGATGACTTCTAACAGAACCTTCTCTCAATATCATCATCCAAAGGAATACATGTCCTGAGCAAGAGGGGAGAAAACCTCGTATGTGAGGGACTGCAGCAAACAATGCCAAGCAGTGAAGAACGAGGGAGGCAAGCCAGCTATATATATGCCCATATGAAGGAAGCCGAGTAGGGAAAAAGGTCCTCCACGACTAGGGAAAAAGCCCCAAGACTCCATAAAATGGGGAATAATATGGAAAAACATATGTAAGGGGTGACCAGCCCCTCTAGCTAACATGGTCAGCCCTAGAGGCTAAAATAGGGGACACCAAATAGGAAGCCAATAACAAGGGGATGATGTCTAACATGTTAGAAGTCATCTCCTGTCTATACATATACATCAGGGCCTTTGTTGTGGGTGTGCCTGCCCTTATTAGGTGTTTTCTCATTTTTTCCCACTCTCCGTATTTTTCTCCCATTTTTCCCTATTTTTCTTGGCTTGGGTGGTTGCCCTGTGGTGGCAGGAGGACCTTGTTGTTGGCCGATTGCATCAATGTACATACTGGAGCTGGCTGACTGATTTGCATGAGTCGTGGACTTCACAGATGCTGGCCGACACCCCTGCTGCTGGCCGACTGTACACATCAGCAAGTCGTGGAGCTTTTGTGTCCTATCGGCTGCCCTACAGCAGGTCGACTGCTGTTGGGGGGCCATATAAAATGGCCCCCAGCCCCCTTGTCATTTTTGTATCATTCCCGGGATCTTCTTGTCTATATAAAGCATAGTTACACGCTCGCCAGATGAAAGGACATCCCCCTCTGAAAAAAGATTTCGTTGGACTGGTATAAGACCAACCTGATTCTGATCCAAATCCAAAAAACTCTAGAAGTAGCACTGTGCCCTAGGCACGGTTAGTAACCACAGATCCAAAGCATCCCACCATGTCCAAAAATCCATCCTCCAAAACAACAAACTTGCACACCGCATCAAACTGGCAAGGGGACGGGCATCCTGAGAAGCATCATAAAGAGAGGCAGAGGTAGACTCCTCACAATGAGGAAGGGAAGCATGAATATAAACTGCAGTGGTAACAAAGTCCTCAAAAGCATCACTGAGAGCAAAAGACTGTTCCATAAGTAGAATCAGATCCCAAGAATCAACAACAAACAAGTGATCCATGTGAAAGGATCACACCTCATAGGCAAAACACCCTCCTTTCTCTGCAAACATTGCAAAACACCCTCCTTTCTCTGCAAACATTGCAAAGAACACAGGCTCGGACAAAAATAAACTTTGCTCAAGATCTCTGAAAAGATCACTACTCTCCTCCAAAATTTGTAAACTCCTGTCACAGAAGAAAGTCTCCACAGATACAAAATAGATCCCGAAATTGATCCTCAAGTGAAGTAGCTGGAGATGGACCCCTCTGAGTACAGAAAACTCATGTGGGAAGCAAAACGCAGCCAAAACACTTCTGTCTAGCAAAAAACAGCACTCCACTGTCAATAGAAGGCAAGGAACATGAAGAAACCTGTAAACCGTCTAAGCCAGGAACAAAACACAGGTGTAGATGCTCCAAAAAATCTGCAAAACTGTAACATGCGAAAGCTTCGGGGGAGTCTTCTTTCAGCTCTCAACAGCACTTAGAACATGCTGATGCAAAAACGCACACAAAAGGAAGAGAGCTGGAAATTCAATATATTCATATGGTACAAAAAGGTACCCTAATTCTACAGCCATAGACTGCCTTCCTAAAAAGGCGGAACACACCAAAACAGTCCTACTACTGGGACACACTCCCTAGTGGAGTGAATGATTAACACAATGAGCACATGTGCCTTTTGTAGGCTCTTAAACCCCTTGGAGTGCTGGCAGCAGTCGGCCAGTCGATTGGACATATATCCATATAAACTGAAACGCTTGCAGCCGATTGGTCCATAAATCCAATGTAATGATGCGCCTGTAGCCGCCTCCCAGCTGGTTCAGCCGACAGCCCCTGTGTGCAGCCGAAAGCACCCTTCCATGTCTTCCATGCCCTGCTCCAAGTCCAACACTGGCCACTACCGCACCTCATGCTCCAAACCTGGTTCTAATCATCTTTTCCTGGCTGCCCCCTTCTGGACTAGCTCCAGAGAATGTCCATGGCAATGCTTGCACATGACAAAAACGCTGACTGAAATAAGAAATTCAGTATCCTCCTCAAGTACCAAATTGCCTCCACAGCCACAATCCAAAAAAAACACCCCCTTTGCAAGTGATCTGTGTCCATTGGAGAAGAAAACGCAGCCAAACAAAAGCTACAAACCTGAAAATTCAGGCCAACGAGTGTCCACACCTCCTATGAGGAAAAATGCTGAAGAGAAGGTACCTTCGGGTCCAACGGGGATGAAGCCCAGGTGAAGGTAGAGCTACCAGCAAGATCAGTTTAGAAAAACGCAGCAACCATGGCTGGAAATCTGACAACGCAGAGGTAAAAGGGGCTGTAGAATGGGCTGAATCTAGAAAAGCAGAAGAGATATGGTACCACCAAGCCTCAGATCAGCAAACAACATCAGAAAACCTGTAGGAGAAGAAAACGCAGCACGTGTGTGGTTGCTGTCCTGCATAGAACAGGCCACCTGCACTACAGGGGAAGATGAATCTGAAAACTGCTGTAGAAAACCACCTGTAGAAAAACGCAGCACTTTAGGGGTACTGTTGCCCTAAAAATAGAACAAAAAACAGGTGAATCTCAGGGATCAAAACCTGTAAAGGACGACCAATAGCTGCAATGGAGAAGATGCCCAGAAGAGGCAGGCGACCAGTAGCAACTCTGAGAAAAAAAACGCAGATCTGTCCATCTGTAGAAAAACGCAGCTAGGAGGAAGAGGAGGGAGCATCCAACAGTGTAGATCACAGGTGCTTTGATACCATGATAGAATGTGCAGCAGAAGAATGGAAAGTGGAAACACAGGAGAGAGAGAGAGAGAGAAAGATGGAGAGGAAACACAGGTGAGAACCTGCTCTCAATATCATCATCCAAAGGAATACATGTCCCGAGCAAGAGGGGAGAAAACCTCGTATGTGAGGGGCTGCAGCAAACAATGCTAAGCAAGCAGTGAAGAATGAGGGAGGCAAGCCAGCTATATATATGCCCATATGAAGGCAACCGAACAGGGAAAAATGTCCTCCACGACTAGGGAAAAAAGCCCAAGACTCTATAAAATGGGGAATAATATGGGAAAATATATGTGGGGTGACCAGCCCCTCTAGCTAACATGGTCAGCCCTAGAGGCTAAAATAGGACACCAAACAGGAAGCCAGCAACAAGGGGATGATATCTAACAAGATTATCAAAATCCGGTTGAGTGGTTATGATGTGGCACCTCAAAGCTCGAGAAAACACATCATACTCTGGGGGAAGCTTAGTGAGGATAAGTGCAACCAACTGAGCAGAGCACAAAGTAGCATCCATTGCCAGTATTAACTGGTCATGGATAACCTTGGCATGCATGAGAAATGACTGCATAGAACCGTCAGCAGGAAATAACAGACTGGAGAGTTTCCCTCTCAAAGTATCTGCCTGCATTGACGAATCTCGAGCAAAGAGATCCTTCAATTTGGACCATACTTGATGTGCACTGGTAAGAGTTTGCACAAGCACTGAATGCCAGCTTCCAATGGGCATAGTTGGTTCCATCGAACTTGTCATCCTTGTTTGTACAAGGGGAGCCATATCCACAGCAACAAAGTACACAAATCTTAAAACTCTAAGACTCCTCTTGAGCACTTTCCAACGAAGTGAGGCATCAGGACCATTCAGCGCCCTCTCAAATCTGAGAGAGAAAGAGGCTGGACAGCAGCAAAACAGTCCACCAAAAGGACCAGATGTACGAGAGATCAGAGCAAAACAACACTACATGAAATATGTGAGTGAGTCTATATATAATGGTGAGTGAACATATGTACAAGAGCCCTCTGATGTGAGGTGACTCTGAGTAGAAAGACCAATGCAGAAGTAAAGACGATGTCGGAGCTGAAGCACGGTCGGTGATGAAGGCTCGTGTCGATGTGAGGCAAAGCACTCCGAGAGGTGGTTAGTGTTGAAGGCTCGTGTTAGTGGATGTAGAGGCACTCCAAGGTGGTAGTGGCAGAGGAAGATGAGGTGATGCAGGCTCTGGTGACAAGGGTGGTGCGGTACCTGAGGTGGTAGATGAAGAGCAGAGTGGGTTGCCATCCCGAGTGGTGTAGTGGTGCAGGCTCTGGTGACAAGGGTGCTGCGTACCTGAAGGGTGGAGCACAGAGGGCTGTCGTCCCGAGTGGTGCCGATGGTGAAGATAAGCACAGAGTGGGTTGCCATCCCGATGGTGTGATGCAGCAGAGAGTGGGCTGCTGTCCCGATGGTGAGAATTGAGGAAAAACACTGAAGTGCTCTATGTAGCAGAGAGGGCTGCTGTCCCATGAGCTGTGGTAAAATGCCCATGATATGCTGATGTGAATGCCGATGTAAAAGCTGATGATGTGCCGATGTAAACGCTGATGATGTGCTGATGTAAACGCTGATGTAAGCATTGAATGTAGCAGAGAGGGCTGCTGTCCCATGGTGTGGCCTGTAGTAGAGACTGGGCTGCTGTCCCGAGATGTGGCCAGATGATAAAATGCTGAGGTGCTGTCCTGTCAGGCCATGATGATGAAGCAATGTGATGTAGAGCCCAGCAGAAGCAGCAACAGCAACAGATGGTACCGGATATGGTCAAGAACTGGTACATGGTGGTGAATGATGAGGCAAAGCTATATATACCGTGCGGGACTGCTGGTCAGCCAGTAGAAAAGACACTTTTCACACATCACCTGCCCTATAGGCTATGACACGCTCTATGAGTTGTCTAGGGACGAGCTGGTTGAAGGCATACCCTGCCTCAAACTGACCAAGGATGTCTGTCAGCCATGCCAAATGGGTAAGCAACATCATACACTGTTTCCAGGGCACTACTACTTAAAGCTCAGGATATCCTCAAGTTGATTCACTTTGACTTGAGTGGGCAATGTGTCAGAATATGCAGCGGAGATGATAACCAAATCTGAGAACACTAGAGCAAGAACAGTGCAGAAAATAAACAGCACAAGAGAAGGAGAGAGAAAGGCGTGTAACTCTGCTCTATATACACAAGATCCCGGAAATACAAGATACAAATGTGGCAAGGGGCTGTGGGGCCATTATATATGGCCCCAACAGTCGGCCTGCTCTCTAGGACAGCCGCAGGCACATGAACTCCACGACTAGCAGCTACACCCAGTCGGCCAGGTGTGTACTGTCGGCTAGCATGGAAAAAGTCCACGACCTGTGCAAATACAGTCGGCCACCTCCAGCAGGAACACTGCTGCAGTCGGCCAACAAGGGGGAAAAATACGGGGAGTGAGGAAAAATGAGAAAACACCTAAAAGGCCGGGCACACCCACAATAGAGGCCCTGGTAAATAGGTATAGACAATAGATGACTTCTAACACCCCCTCTTAGCTCCTGGCTGTGGAACCATCCCCAGGGAGCTGGAGGGCCGCCGAAGCAACGCCTGAGATAGCGACTTCGTGAAGAGGTCCACCGCACTGTCCTCCGTCGAACAGAACTCTAGCAAGATGTCATCAGCAAACGATCTTTTCATGAACAAAGTGCCTCTGGATGACCAAGGATTCCACCAGTGGAAACCCAATCCTGCCAAGTAACCTCTGCAACCTCACCACCTAACAAGCAGCCTGGTACTCTGCCTCTGTCGACGAGACAAGGCAATAGATGACTGCCTCTTACTGCTCCATAAAACTCCTCCTGAGCCTGAAGTAGATCTCCTCATGTCTAGATCTCCTCCCCAATCTGAGTCACTCCAACCGTGGAGTCGGACTCCATCCATCAATCCCCCTCTTGTGTAAAAGAGACCAAGATCCTTCGCATGCTGCAAAAATCACAAGATACGCAATCCTGCCTCCCAAAGAGTCCACTGCAACCATGAGCTCAACAGCCTCATCAGGAAGCTCCCGTCCAATCTGGTATCCATTAGCCAAATCAATGAACCATTCTGCTTCCGAGTCAAAGAGGCATCATACTGCTCACAAGGATCAACACCTGTTATGGTGGGATGCCAAGTCCTGGAAACTTGCTGAAGACCACTCAAGGCCTTCGAAAACTTGTAAACCACTCCCTCAGAACCACAAAGCCTGGAGAATGTGCAACATCCACCTCCTTCTGCAAGTAATCAACTGCCAACTGCCTGGCTTTCCAATAGGTCCCCGTGGAAAGAACTTCCTCATCTACAGGAGTTTCTTTGTCCCGAATACTACGAGACATCAGAGCATAAGTAACCTGTAAAGTTTCCTCTTACTGATGAACACAAGAACTACCAACATCTGTACTGGAAAGTTCCTGCCAACTGCTGCCATCAACTGGCAAGCTATCCTCCATCTGGTCCTGGAAAGCCTGCACTTACAGCGCATCCACACTTAAGTGGCCATTACCAGACTACTACTCATCACAAACTGAGGACCTGGGAGAGAGAGTACTGAAAGTTTGTAAACTCCATTCTCCACTCCGCCTTCCCAAACTACCTGGCCTGTTGCCTTGTCCCGGAGAGCAACAAAATGCTCATCAAACTCCACCCGTACGCCAGTCTTGCAAACCTGATGCATTGATAACATATGAAAACCAAGTGTGGGAACATACAACACCTGGGAGGAATGCTTCCCCCCTCTGCCATCGGAAACTATCTCCAACCTGCTGCCCTCACTGTGAACTGGGATAGTGGATGTATCCCCAGTAAGAATGTGACCAGAATACCTGCAGAGATCCTGTAAATTTGAACGGGAAGGAGTCATGTGCCTGGAAACACCATTGTCTAGAATCCACTCCCGAGTATCCGGCCGTAGTGGCGAGTCCTCCAACCTCCTCCCTACCTGAAGAAAATGAAACATCGGTGTCCATCACCTCCAGGTGCACAAAAGCTGGAGTCTTCACGATTGCTGTTGAGAATTCTTCACGCTTCTCGGTGTTCCGCTTCGAACACTACCTCCAATAGTGGCCTTTCTCGCCACAATCATTACAGGTCCTCTCTACCTTCAGTTTCTCGTGGTTTGCATCGGACTTCTTCTCAGAAGACTTCTCCGATGAAGCCTTCCCTTTGCGCTTGTTACGGCCTTTCGACCGTTGGCTAGTTAAAGCCTCCAAACCTCCGCCCTGTGGAGGGTTCGAGAATCTTTCCTCTTGGTCCAAGACCGTGGGCACAAGCTCCTCCCACGTGATGGTGCTGAGCCTGCCACTGGTAATCAAAGACGAGTAGAATGCTGAGTACTGAGAGGGCAAATGTGACAGCAACGTTATGGCCATATCCTCTGATGATATCTCCTTTCCTAGCCTGAAGAACTTCCTGCTGAAGAGCCTGCAACTTGTTAATGTGCTTCTACATCATCGATGACTTTGCAGGGTTCATAACCCGCATCTATACTTCCAAGGAAATCCTCTTCATGGGCGATACCCTGTTATAAAGAGAAGCCAAATGCTGCCATATACCTCTGGCCAGCGTCATATGCTTTATATGATTGATTACCTGCGGTGTGCAATTGAGGAAGATAAATCAGCGGACCCTGGCATTGACACATCCCATAACTGTGCCTGTGCCTCCCGGTCCTTACGAATCGACGGCAACTCCCCTTCCTCTACCTCCGGCCATGTAACCCCAACAACGATGAAATCAGCAAGGTCGTAAGACTCAAGAACATATTCCATCATAACCTTCCATATGCCGTAGTTGTTCCTGTCCAACTGACGGTCCACCACAGGAACGTGGGGAGTGTCAGGATCTTCACATGTCTCTTAGCCATCTCAAGCAGATTTGCTATCACAGGGATGTAATTGAAAAGGGTGGGTAGGTGGGAACAAAAAAGAACTTAACCTGCAAGTGGCTGTCCACCAAATCAGCCCGCCTTCCTCTTGCTTCTCCTCTTCCCGAACAATCCAAAACAGTCCACCAATCAGCAACGCAACAGTCCCCCTCTTGCTCAAAAAATTCCCAAGAACTATCAAGAGCCTAGGGCTCTGATACCATGTCAGAATATGCAGCGGAGATGATAACCAAATCTGAGAACACTAGAGCAAGAACCGTGCAAAAAATAAACAGCACAAGAGAAGGAGAGAGAGAGAGGCGTGTAACTCTGCTCTATATACACAAGATCCCGGAAATACAAGATACAAATGTGGCAAGGGGTTGTGGGGCCATTATATACGGCCCCAACACTGTAGTCGGCCTGCTCTACCTCCAGATGTAGACCCCATCCTTGGGAGGTTCTTTGTATTTTATGTTGCTTGTTGATGATTGTAGCAGATTCACATGGGTTTATTTCCTTTTCTAGAAGGACCAAGCTTTTGCTCGGTTCAAGGAGTGGCATGTGATGGTCGAGAAAGAGTCTAGATTGCAGATAAAGACTCTTCGGGCTGACAAAGGGGGAGAGCTTTCTTCCAATGCGTTTGTGCAGTTTTGTGTGGAACATGGCATCAGGCGGGAGCTGGCCAATATAGGTTCACCTTTAGAGAATAGAGTGGTTGAGCGTAAGAGCCGGATTGTGGTGGAGACGGCGAGGAAGATGTTGGAGCATTGTGATCTTTCTCGTCCACTTTGGGGAGCGGCTGTGGCTACGACTGTCCATATTCTCAACCGATCTTCGACGACTTCAGTACCAAAGATGACTCCCTTTGAGGCTTATTTTGGTAGGAAGCCAGATGTCTCTCATTTCTGTGTGTTTGGGAGTGATGCCTATGTTCACATTCCAAAGAAGCAGAGGGGGAAGATTAACTCGAAGTCATACAACCTGTATCCTTTGGAAAGAGAGTTATGCTCAGTGGCCTGGCATCGACTATGAGGATACCTTTGCACACTGACAACAAGGATGACCACGATTCGGATTGTTCTTGCCTTTGCCTCTTCTCAACGGTGGCCCGTATATCAGATGGATGTGAAATCCGCATTCCTTAATGGTGACTTGTAGGAGGAGGTGTATGTTGAGAAACCTCCAGGCATTGAGGTTCAAGGATCAAAGGGAATGGTTTACAGGTTGCAGAAGGCCTTGTATGGTCTTAAGCAGGCTCCTAGGGCTTGGAATCAGAAGATTGATTCCTTCTTTCTACGGACTGGATTTCAGAGATCAGTTGTAGATCCTAACTTGTATCTCTTTCGGGAACGCAGTTTGGTCACGTTGTTCATCCTTTATATGGATGACCTCATTCTCACTGGCGGTCATGTGGAGCACATTGTAGTGACGAAGGCTGCCTTGTCAAAGGAGTTTGAGATGACCGACTTAGGTTTACTCCACTTCTTCTTGGGATTGGAGATCTGGCAGACCCAGAGGGGGTTCTTTGTCTTTCAGCAACGGTATGTTCATGAGTTGCTTGAGGCCTTTGGGATGGAGAACTGCAAGCCTATCACGTCACCGATGGATCCAAACACAAAGCTTACTGTGAATGATCCTTGTGAGCTGGTTGATGCCTGTCTGTATCGGAAGCTGGTTGGTTCATTGATCTGGTTGCTGAACACCAGATTGGACTTGAGCTTGCCTGTGGGGTTGTTGAGCTCATTCATGTAGATGCCTTTGGCCTCGTGATCTTGCGGCAGTACACATCGCAGCAGCACATCAACAATGTTGTGGTATTACAATGCTCCAATGCAGACTTCAAAGGAACGATTCTGTAATGCGAGCCGTCGCCTCTGATTCTTCGTCAAATGAGTTGGCATAGCACTAGTAGACAGAAAACAAAACATTTCCTCGTACCATGTCCAAGGCACGGAAAGAGGCAGAACCGCATCAGGAGAACTGCATCTGATTCATTTGAAACAACAAAAAATGACGCATCCGGAAACTCGTCATCCACTCCTGTAGCTTGTTCTCCCGAATCCACTCTTGAAAGATAATCTGCTCCTACGTGCTGTGATCCTGGTCTCAATGAATGACTTCAAAGTCAAACTCATGCAGTAACAACATCCACCTTGCCAATCTTCCGGTTAAATTCTGCTGCTGCACCAGATAAAGAAACATAGAATGGTCCAGATGGAAATAGAACATTCTCCCCAGAAGACAATGCCGAAACTTCTTCACTGAATAGATCATGCCTAACCACTCGCTCTATTACTAAATAATTCTTCTTTGCGGAGGATAATCTGTGGCTTGCATAATAAACAGGGTAGAACCAGCCAGCACTTTGCTCCTGCATTAACACACTGCCAATTGCTGTATCCGAAGCATCCACAAAGACATGAAAATACTTCTCCCAATCTGGCGACATCATAACTGGGCACGGGACAGTTGTAGCTTCAACATGCGATATGCGAAATCACATTCTTCTGTCGAAAAAATTCTTTGCAGTCCACATGAGCCACCAGATTTAGCAGAATCGCCAAATGCACCGGAAACCGCAAGTGTCGCCCATGCCATTGAGTTTGACCCAAAAACCGCATACACTCCTTCGGATTTATAGGTACTGGAGCTTGCATCACAACTGCCACCTTATCGGGATCCACAACAATGCCTTCTTGTGATATAATGTGCCCCAGTAACTTCCCACTCCAACCGCAAAGGCACACTTCAATGGATTTAAATTGAAAGATACCTCCTGGCATTTCTGAAAACACAGACGTAGATGTTCCAAATGCTAAACACATGTCCCGAACACACTGAGATCATCCAAAAAGACCCACATAAATGCTGTCAAGAATGGCCAAAAATTTCATGCATATCTAGTTGAAAAGTACTCAGAGCATTCCTCAATCCAAACCACATCATTGTACACACAAACACTCCCCAAGTTGTGATGAATGTTGTCTTAGCTTGGTCTTATGGTGCCATCCGAATCTGATTGTAGCCACTAAACCCATCAAGAAATGAATACATCTCATGGCTTGCCACATCATCCAAGATGGTATCCATGTATGGCAAGGGAAAAGGATGCGGAACAGTAGGCGCATTAAGTTTCCTGTAATCTACACAGATTCGAATGTGGAACAGTAGGCGCATTAAGTTTCCTGTAATCTACACAGATTCGTATCTTCTTATTCTTCTTGGGCACGATCACAATCGGAGAAATCCACTCCAGATTCTCTATTGGATCAATGAACCCGACCCGCCAGGAGATGATCCAGCTCATCTTTAACCTGCTTAGTAACATGCGGATTCATTCTGTACCACTGCTGTTTGGAAGGAATTGCATCCGGCTTCAAATGGATGCGATGCTGATAAAACTTAGGATCTAGGCCCTTCATGTCTGAGTAGTCCCATGCAAAGTCATCCATAAATTCTGTCAAAAGATCCACCAGAGCCTCCCGAAATTTATCATCTAGCAAACTACTAACTTTCACTGGTTTTGATTCTTTATCTTTCCCCAGAAAGACTATCTCCAGAGCATCTTCTTCGACTCTGGTAACTTTGCTCATTTGCACCTCAAAAGCTCTTTCTTGTTTCAAAATATCTTTCAGATCACCATCTGCTGAATGACCATATGCACCAAGAATCTTCTCCAGCATAGGAGCCACCATCCACACCGCCGCATATTCCGTGGAAATGCATGCTACATCCACTACACAGAGTGGAACCAAATCTGCATTAGCCCGCAAGAATTGCTCCTCTTCGTCTTCATCCAAGCCTTCAGCCATCTTAACTGTTTTCGCAATCACTGGCCGGACTGCACTGCTCAGCTGACGGCGCTCCCGTAATGAGAACACTTTTTTTCCGACCCCGTCGAACTGTCATCTAATTGTGTTCCCAATTGTGCCGCACCTTGGCCTGTCGCAACCACGGACGGCCCAACAAGAGATTATATTCCTAACTAGAGTCTTCCATACTGAGGACCACAAAAGACATCACAAATGGAATTCCCGCAACTTCAATCACCATTCCCTTAAAAATGCCAAGAGGATGAACTCGGCGCACTGGTCAGCCATCCGAACCAAAAATGGGGCCGGTTCCCAATCCAACCAACCCATCTTCTCACAAGCCAACTGCGTCGCAATATTGTCACCCGCACCACCATCAATTAGAACTTGATCAATGAGAGTCCCATGATAAACCACCGAAATCTCCGGAATGAGTGTCTGTCTCACTGGGACATCAGGGAATGGTTCTTCCTGAGCTTCAACCACAGCCACCTGCGGGGGACACCATACCCAGATCAGTTGTTGCCAACAGGGACTGGTGAAAATTTAACTAGCTTCAGCAATTGTCCCAACTTAATCTGAAGTGTGCTTGCAAGAGTTCATTCGAGTCATTTCCTTCTAGTTGCTGCTGCTGAGGCAGTGTAGATTCTTTCGGCACCTACGGACTGCTTCTGGACGACTCGGAAGAATCCACAATCACTGTTACATTTTTTCGAAAATGAACCGCATTTGGAGTTTTCTCAACTTCAGTTTTGGGTGCTTGCTCCTTTACCCAAGAGGTAACTTGATGCCGCACTTCTTCCTGCACTGGCCAATCAATGCTAGCTTGTTCTGTGGCTTTAAGTTGAGGCCGACTCTTCTTTCCAGAGCAAGTTACCACGTAAACTTTTGGATCTCCCTGCTCAGCAAGGGACTCAATTTGAACCATAGACACACTTGGTTGCTTCCCTATTGCCTTTTCTTGTCTTTCTGCCTTCCTAGTCGTCATACTCCTGCGCCTCTGGGCACTCCGATCGCCAATGCCCTTCCTCAGTGTAGAACAAACAGATGCACGGTCGATCACTGCCTCGGCCACCACGACCACGACCACGACCTCCTCCTCAACCTTGGCCTCCACTGGAGTATAGCCATAAGCATTATCTGAGCTTCCCGCTGTTTGAGTAAATGCCACCGCAGGATCTTTTTCCTCTTTATCCTTCCATTGAATGGAGCCTCTAGCTCATTGGCCCCTCCCATTATAATAGCAATCACTGGTATTATGAGAATTAGAAGTGTAGATGGCACATCATTTCTCATTTAGTGCACACTCTGTAGCAGAATGACCCGGATTCTGGGCACGTTGAGCACTAGACCTCTTTCAACAAAGTATCAGCCGAGGATTCTCCAGACACTTTCATCGGTTCGGCATCCGAATCTTCGCTATCTACCACTATCAGAAGAATCTTCTTTTGGACTCTCCTCATCCGAATCGTTAGAGCTATTGTGCTTCTTCCCATGAGATAAGATTTTTCCTGACTTCTTTACATCCTATCGTATCCCATTCACATCTTATTCCATTTTGGTAGCTTTTCCTACTTTGATACCGATAATGGGACCTTTTCTAATTTTCTGCCAATTGTTTGGCTTAGATAAAGGTTCTTTTTTTCAACAACTATTTTCATATTCTTTCTCAATTTCTCAAATGAATTATATTCAATATTCCATAAACATTAAAAATTAGTTTTCCATGGGTATGACGAGAATTATTCATTTAACATAGGATGACTAATCCTAGAATATGGTAGGAAGTCCTCTTTTCACATTATGCATAAAAATGATTTATGTGTTAATTTTTAAAAATTTTACCATAGCTCCGCTCTGCTATTACTGATAATTTTTAATATTTTCTAAAAGAATAAGACTTAGTAAAAGGATTATGATAGAGTAACTACTATCATTTGGATCAATATCTAATTTATGGACTTAATTCTTAAGTTTATCACAATTTATGTAACATTAAAGCATAAAAAAGTCATCTCTTTGGCCTCTAGCTTGACTAGCATAAAGTTTGATTTTAGAATTAGGAATTGCTCCATGAGAAGCATCATTTAAATTGAGAATTGGTCATAGGAATGACCATTCTTTAGGGGAAAGAGAGATATATACATAAAAAATATTCTAAATGAAGCATAAATGTAAACTTTATGTGATTAATCATTAAAATTCATTAGAGAGCTTCATTTGCATTGAAAAACCATTCAATTGAATACTTCTCAAGCTTGCGAGGGGTTGAGAAGTGAAAAACATTTAGAAGATTAAGAAAAAACCATAAAGTCACACCTTCCCTTTTGTTTTTCTTGATTCTCTATTCTTAGGAGAGGCCCCCAACCAATCAATTGGTTACTATGTTGAGGAAAGCTCCAAGGAAGGTTGAAGAGAGAGAGAGATATTCCAATCTCTCCAAAATGTAGATGAATTTTAGGGGATAATAAAAAATATACTTATTTTAAGGTAATACTGGCATGGTCTAGTTCATAGATGAGAATACAAAAGAATGAGGATCTATTTATAGGCGAGGGAGGCCACTAACTGAGTCCAACTAAGTTTTAGAATTTTCTAGTTTCAATTTGGCTGAATTTTGATAAGATTTGGATCAGTTTGGCTTCCTTTTTTATTTGGTTTGATATAGGAGAGAAGAGAGATAAAAATATCTTAATATTTTTGAGTTTGAAACTCATTCACATGTGAAAAATTGTATGATTACTCCAAAATATCTCATTAATTTAGTAATATTTCATAATTTTTAACTAATAAATCTTGTACTCAGTTAACTCTTCATCTTATGTGGGCATTTACTCATTTTTGGGTATTTTCTTTTATTCATTGGATTTATCTCATCCCAACACTTGGATTAATCTTATTGGTCCATAGGAATCTTAATTGGACACCATGATTCAAAAATTTCAGAAAATCTTGACCCTTAGGCTAAGGTCTTTTATATCATTTTTAATTGATTCCTAATGTACCTTAGAAATTTCATTTTGATTTTTTGTTTTAGGAAAACATATTTTTAATATTTATAAAATTTATATATCAAAAAATATCTCAATATTGAATTATCACTCTCTAGAAATTTTTATCTCACTAGGCAAAAACAAGGAAAAATAATATTTTCTTGTATTCTGGAACATGGAATGATTATAGGGGATTGAAGTAAAGCTTATTCATTATTAAGGTTGAGGAGGAATCTTACATCCTCTCCCACTTGAAAAACACGAGATGTCCTCATCTTGCAGGTGGAGTATGATCTCTTTCATCTTCTTCTTCTTCAATTGCTTCTAGCCTTACTGCCTTGGAAGTGGACGGCCGATTTACGAACATCTCTCTTCGACTTCCCCTATTCTGAGGTGGAGGTCTTGCATTACTTTGGATTGAAACTGCGGGTTGGTTAGAGGGTCTACCTCTGGGATTTCCCAGATTTTAGCGGAAAGAAACTTCATTACTCTAGAAGGAAGGAGCTGGAGTCTGGAATCTTGGTCCCTGATTTCCCCGCCTCGAAAACCTTGATCCAAAAAAGTTAGGCAATCCATACTGCGATGTCCAAATCCTTGACAGTTATAGCATTTCACTTCCTTGTTCAAGGGTGGAACTTCTGAAGTTGAATTTTAGGGGATTGAGTTCCGGGAAAGGGACCTTTCTTCCATTCTAGAACTTTCCATATTCTGAGCTTGACCTTGTTGTCTCTTAGGTGGTGGAAGGTTGGAATCACCTTTTGGAGCTAGAAATCTTTTGAAAGATGATGATACTGGCTTCGGTGGGACCTTGATATCAAAGGCCTTGGCGAAATCCTTTGCCATCCGCACTGCTTCGGCCATGGAAACTGGCTTGGCATTCTTTACTAGGATATTCAAAGGTTCGTTCAATCCCCGAATGAACCTGGCCATCAGCTGTTCTTCATCTAGCGGTGGCGAGTATTTGAGGAGGAGAGCGAACGCTTGGTGATACACTTCAATAGCTCTGCTCCCCTGGGTTAACTCTAAGAACTCGTTCATCTTGGTTTCCAAAAAGCCGAGAGGATAGAATCTCTTCCTTAGGTAAATTGTGAGATCATTCCATGTCTGAGTATTTCGATCCAGACGGTTTGTCTCGCAGTGGTTTTTCCATGCCACTCTGGCTGTTTCTACTATCTCCAGCCTTGCAAGAGCCATTTTTCTCTTCTCATTGTACCCTGTGACATCGAAGTACTCTTCCATTACTTCGATCCACTTCTCCACAGCCTCGCCCAAGTTTATTCTTTCACCGTTGAAAGGTCCAAGCTGTGATCTATGAAGAGTTTTATGAACATCCAAGTTGAGCTCTTCCTCATCGAGTTGGGGGTTATCATTCCTACCACGACGATCTCGATCCATGACTCTATCAATACGAAAATTCTTGTTAAGTCCCTTTATTATAATTCAAATCTGACTTTAGATCCAACTGATTCTGGGGTTCTTTAGATTGGTCAGTCCCCCACAGAATCTTGAGATAAAGATCCCTTCTAACATAGGAACACACAGAACTCATTATTAGAGAATAATTCATTCATATGCTTAACACAGTATTGGTCTATCAAACCGAAAATTTCATCTGAACATTCCTCCACGGGAATTTCAGTTATGTAGGTTTTCAATTTGTCATCTCTTAACTAGAGTCACTGGGTCAAGGTCAACAGTAGCAATCTGTCAGCACAATCCACTAATCTCATAGTGATTTGCTGAAGTCACAATCATCATTCCAGTTATTATCATCATCATTGGGATTCGTCCCATTCATCCTCATTGTGGCTTTGTTAAACTTATCTTCTTTTAACTAGAATTCAAGAATCATTATCTTTCAATCAGAATCCAAATCAACTCATCAATTCTCAACGAGAATTCTAAAATCATATCAACCAGCATTTGAATTTATCATTTGGATAGCATTTTTGCTTATAATTTCAAGGTCTTAGATTTACTCGTATATACTACTAGTAAAGAGCTGCAGTTATACCCTCGGTATATGCGGGTAGTCACGGTCCTTGGAAATATAAGGTAAATACCATCATGTTTGGGCCTCAAGCAAGTCAGGGATTCCATACTATTGCGGTACTTTCATCTGAAGACCCAATTACCTATTTATGAATCTTCATTTTGAATATCAATTTGTATGACTTTCATCACACAATTACAATCTTTTACTGGTACTTCATAAATTTTTGACATTTCAGGCTTCTCGGTTGTTCCACTTTAGCCTATTCGCTCTGATACCAGCAGCTGAAAGATCCCTGCCCCCTCTGCGCAACGAATTCGGGGGTGCTAGCAATGGAAGTAGCACTTCTTGCGCGGGTAGAGCCTCTCACTCGAGGCCTCGCCCACGAATGTCCCGGACAAGAGACTAATCCCTCGGTTCTTCCAAAACCAAATTCGAAAAAGCTTCCCTCGCCTCGGAAAGCACGGGCAATTCCTCTATGGGATATTTTTATTCTAACGTAGTCAAGGTTATCACTAACCAAACTGATCCGACCAAACTCATAAGTCACATGGTTAGATCAAGGGAAAGACTTGCACTTGGATCATAGAGACCAACGCTTTTTTCCTCATCGAGAGGCACAGCCGTTGATTCTTTTCCATAGAACAAAGACTGTCTAGGATTTACTTCATCTATCGTACCATAACAGAATTGAGTCTCATTTTAGGGATCCATCAGTCCAGCCTAACCCCATCCCATGGGTTAGCCAACCGCCCAACCACTATAATGATGGGATTCATTTAGGAATTTTGTTAGGTTTTGTCCCGGATACCAGGGAGAAGAGTTCCCAGATCCCCTAGTCAGATTTTCATGCAAACTTCAAGCTAGTCACACCACTTACACACCCAATATGAAATTGCCTATTTCATCGATTCAGTTAACTTTAAAACAATCTTTTAATGAAACATAGTATCACTAATCATAATCCTCCAAAATATCCAGTTGAATTCTAATTTCCAATCATTTCTTCATCGGTGTACTTATGGCATCATTGGCAACCAGAATGCTCACCACCTGTCCACTCAGGGGCCTTTTCAATAGTTCCTAGCTCATAGCACCCGGCAATATAATCACATAAGAAAATCCAGATGGACTCTCCGTTGAAGATCAGTAAAATCAACCAATAGATCCATATAAAAGAGCCATGGACTCATCTGTTTGAGGACCAATAGGTCAATCAACCAAATCCATGTCCGAATTCAGAAACCAACTCTTACTCCTTATTCCATTATCTTCCTCGACGCACGCATAGGTATCTTCGGCGAGAGCCCGACCCAGAGCCCAAGCACCATATGGTCAGCACCCTCTAGGATCCTTCAGGTCACCTAGCGCTTCACTCATAGGCCGCTTCCATAGTCCCTCATCCACCGTACCGGAAGCTCACTATTTAAATCGAACCGAGGCTGGTCAAGACCTCGGTCTGACCGTGCTACAGGAGACGTCCTCCGTTGACTCTCTGTCAGCTGTTACAACTTTATCACTTAGGTCTCACGACCTCATTCACAAGACGGTGAAAATGCTTCCCTAGCATTCTTGACATAAAACAATCATTTAAAAACAAGTCATAAATACAGTTTCTATAACGAACTCTCGTCTTTCCACATTGTTCCACATCAATCCACATTACTTAATCCAAGTCCAATCATATGTATTCCCATTGTCCTTCATCCATTCTCATCCAATCACATCATTTTCCATCTCATCACATCTTTTCACATTTATACTCATCATATCTCATCCACTCGCATCTACCCATATCCATATCCACATCTCATCACATCACATTCATTTACATCTCATCCATTCATATCTACCCCAATCCACATCACATCATATCACATCACATCCATTTCACCTCACATCTCATTCATTCACATCTATCTTGATTCACATCCCATCACATCTCATCCATTCACATCACATCTATCCTGATTCACATCACATCACATCCATTCACATCACATATCATCCATTCACATCTATCCCAATTTACATCATATCACATCATATCCATTTCACATCACATCACATCTCACCCATTCACACGTATCCCGACTCACATGACATCACATCCATTCACATTCATCACATTCATTGTATCCCCATTCCACATCACATCCATTCACATTCATCACATACATTCTATCCACCTTATATCACGTCCATATCTATCCACATCATATCTCATTCATTCCATCCACTTTACATCACATCCACATCATATCTCATTCATACACATCCTATCTTATTCATCCACATACATCCAATCATTCACATGCACAACTATCCACATCTATCCATACATTCACATATATCACTTCACATCCACATATATTCACATCACATGCTTTCACATACACATCCATTTACTTCACATATCCTCTCATCTCACCCTTTCACATCTCACCCTTTCACATATCCTCTCATCTCATTCTCATCTCATCATTCACATCCATATCCATTTACTTCACATCTCATCCACATTCATTTTCATCACACCACATCCTATCATCCCACATCTTATCACATCCATTTACATCGTATCGCATCCCATTTATATCTTATCACATCTATTCACATCCTATCGCATCCCATTTACATCTTATCACATCTATTCACATCCTATCACATTCCATTTACCTCTTATCACATCCTATCGCATCCCATTTACATCTTATCACATCCATTCACATCATATCGCATCCCATTTATATCTTATCACATCCATTCATATCCTATTGTATCCTATTCACATCTTATTCTCATTTAGTAGCTTTTCCTACTTCGATACCGATAATGGAATTTTTTCTAAATTTTTACCAATTGTTTGGCTTAGATAAAGGTTCTTTTTTTTGACGACTATTTTCATATTCTTTCTCAATTTCTCAAATGAATTATATTCAATATTTCTCTTTTAAATAAAAGAATTCATGGGATTTACAAAAATCAATTCTACCTATATTTTCACTTTTGATAAATATTCGTAAATTGAATTATACTAAAATTTTTTCATTTTTCCATTCAATTTCTTGGATCTCAATTATCATGGAAATTCCTCTTTTTATATTTAATTCCTCTTTTATCATCAAATAAATTTATCCAAAATTATTCTTTTTTTAAAAGAAAATGGTGCATTGCTGAGCTTGTGGAGGAATTGTATGGCATCATTAGGTCCTTGAGGGAAAGCATCATCATCTAGGAGAATGGAGAAATCTAGGGAAAAATTAGAGCATTATTCATGTGCATTAGATAGTGCTTATGAGTGGCATCTTGATAATGAGGGGCGTAGACGAAAGTATTGTTCAAGCTTGAGGAGGATAGAGACTTTCAGATCAGCAGTGGAGGTGTTAGAGGAGGCATATGAGAGTGGTTAATGAGAGTGATAAGGATGTTGGCATTGTTTGTCATGATGTTAGGATGGATATGGTGGACGTTAAGGGTGCATGGGAGAACCAGGAAGGCAGGAAATGCTAGGAGGAGTTCTCGGATGTCCCTAGCTTTGCATCGGCGGATGGGTCGTAGGGTTTGCAACATTATTGTAATGATGTGCATAGAGTGGAGTCTCTTGTTATGATAGCACCACGTTAAGGGTGCATAGGAGAACCAGGAAGGCAGGAAATGCCAGGAGGAGTTCTCGGATGTCCCTAGGATGGGTCGTAGGGTTTGACAGATGGTCAACATTATTGTAATGATGTGCATAGAGTGGAGTCTCTTGAGTCGATGGTGCCACATGCTTCCATTTTAGATATGGTTGATGATAGCCAGGTTTCTTCTTCTGGTGTTTATGATGATAGTGTGATTATGGATGTTGTTCCCACATCTACATGTGTAGATGTTCTACATTCTCGAGATGATGTGCTTCGTGATGCTGTTTCTCTCATGGTTCATGAGGAGGATGTTTCTCACATGGATACTTTAGTTCTTGATGATGATCTCGAGGGCTTTGGCTAGCAATGATGCATATGTGTAGGCTCGCATTGAGTCTATTTTCTAGGTTCCAGATGCTCATGATCCAAATTTGGAGGTTCCATTGAGATTGGGCCTACGATGCATGTGTATGACGATCATATTGATGATATTTCAGGTTTACAGGACATGGATCTCCATGATATTCTCTTATATGATACTGGTGTTCATCATGGTGCTGATAGAGTGATTATGGAGTTCTTGGATTCTATTGATCACATCATGATGATGATACGATGATTCTCATTCTTGGTGATCATGTGCATAATGTGCAGGATGCTCCAAATGCAGATACTCTCATGAGATGATTCATGAAGGATGCAGATTCCCTTATGCTCTTTTATGTGATGATCATTCACATGATGGTGATCTCCATGATGTTATTATGGTTCATGCTAATTTTCATGGTGTTTCCATGCATTATGGGATCCATGCTGATGAATTTTTCCATGCGATGGAGGGTTTATCCCATTCTTTTACGAGGCGTGATGGGGCTGATTTGCCTATCCATGCCATGGGATCTCATATTCATGATGGTTTACATTATGGCATATGCTTATGGATGATATGTGTGGCAACAAGAGAGCATGGATTTTTCTATGCTATTATCATGAGGATATCATTCACCTATGGTTCTATTTGTTCATATTCTTTGATGTTGACATGGAGGATAAGGTCCCTGAAGGCTCTTTTGGTGCTTGGCCACACACATGGAGGATGGAGCAGATTTCTCTTATTTTTATGGATCGTGCATTGAGCATGGATGATGTGCTGACTTGTGGTTCTCTTCATGATGGAAATGATACTTCTATGGATGGATTTTCATTGGTTCTTGGTGCGGATTTATGCTCACATTCATGTGATGAGCATATAGCTCTTCATGTTGATGTTTATATGGATCATAGTTATGATTGATCATTCCTTTGACGATGCTCTAGATGATGTTGTACTGGAGGAGCATACTCTTATTTCTCTATTGAGTATGGTAGTTCCATTGTGTTTTCCTTGATGGATCATCCGACCATCCATGAGTTCTTGATGTGGATGATGCTGAGATCCTATTTGGCATGGTTTTATGGTGATGATCTTTCACCATGTGCTTCATCGACACATTTTCATGGTGTTGTGCCACCTTGGGCACATGTTCCAGATGCTGGAGGATCTACATCGATATGTTTTCTTAGAGATAGGCTATTCTTGGCCTATGATGCCATTTTTTGTGCGTCATGCAGATTCTTATGTTTCACTCTATGTCTTTGGAGTGTGGATCTTCTCATTGGTTCATGGTTCTATGCATTCATATTGTATGATATAGCATGGTTTCACATGTATATGTTATGTGCACAACCTTGGCATGACCCTATCATGTTATGTGGGTTCGAGTCACGGATTTAGGATCTCCCACTGGGTGTGCCAAGTTTTAGTCATGTGCACGCACTCTAATACTCCAAGTAACCTTAGGCATTAAATAATACTTTTTGAAGGCTTAAGACCCATACCCCTTCGCATCCCACATACCTTTTCATTTTCACCTTCACATGCATTGAAGCATAACCACTTCTCTCTCTTGTATTCGACATAATTCATGAATGAAGAAATCATGAGCAAGCTTTAATGGCAATCTATCTATCTATCTGTGTGCTCTTTATGTGTGCTTTAATGGATTGTTCCTCACACGTTGAAGGCAACAAGCTCAAACAACACACTGGTGTAGGTAATGTCACATTAGGTGCATGGTGCATGTCCTTTGATAAGAGTTGTTGCATAGGATGCTTAACCATTGCTTGATTTGTTATAGAAATGAGGTATATCATTTGTTGTAGTGCCGGCAATGCTAGTTGTGGTCTTGTTGTATTGGCAATAGATTGTAGTAGGCATGTTTGGCAACCTCGGGCTTTGTGACCATAGCACCCACAAAAGCTACGGTTACCATTGTAACCAGCACTTAAAATTGGACATTTGCTAGTGGTATGTCCCTGATAGCAAATGGAACACCAATATAGTCTCCTTGGATATATGTGCACATTGTTCGAAGCTTTGATAGACTTCATTTCCTCTTGGAGGGATTTTGAGAGTTAGTCCAAGTCATTTCCGCTAAAGTATTACCTTTGGCTATACAGGTTTTATAGTGGTGCTACGACTGCTTGGCTACTAACATGACAGACTTAGAATCTAAATCTCTTACTTCCTTTATCATCATCAAGTTATCCTCAAGTTGGATGGCATTATCCATGACTTCCTCCTAGGTGGTGATACCTCTAATGACCAAACTATTATGGAAGTTTAAGCCCGTGGTGGTGGATAAATTGATCAAGTAGTCGATTGCTAGAAAAGCACTCATATAGAGCACATCAAGCAGCGAGAGTTCAAATGCATAAGATGACTAATAAAATCTTCATTTGCGCATTGAGTGACAGTAGAGCTGTCCATAGATCCCTCCTTCTTTGCTCTCGGTCATTTGCTAGAGTGTCTTCATTTTGCCCAGTTAGAGTGCAAATCCACCGCCGGTTGTTGCATGTTGTTTGAGCTTGTTGCTTGTTTGTTGATTGTGTTCAACAAAGCTATAGAGATCAATGGAGCATCAAAGTCTTCACCAAATGCGGGAGACACAAGTACGTGTTTGATTTTTGCTCTTGGCATTCATACAATCTCTATTTTTTGTTCAACTTTTGTTAAGTTTGCATAGTAGTTTAATCATCTAATTAATCTCGATTTATTAGGTTTCCTTATGAATTCTAGGTATCAATAGGTAGCTAGGGACTAGCTCTAGCCCTCATAAAAACAAAAACTTAAAAAAAACATTTTTGAAACACCTAAATCTGCAAAAAACAGAGGGGATGAAAGTAGGTAAAATTTGCATTCTGGATGAAATTCTGAGAAGTGAACGTCGGTTCCATTCATAGTGAATAGTCGTTTGGCAAGTTTGCCACGCCCGTTCCATTCTCTTGGGCATTTCTTTTGATATCTCTAGCCATTAATTTGGCAGGCATTAAAAAGGGAATAAATTGCATTAAACAAGGGGTACAGTCTGTCAAGGAATATTTGTAGGTGGCTGTCAAACCTGCTCCATTAAAAATCTCCGAATTCTAGAAATGAATGCCCGTACCAAGCGCACGGATGTTTGTTCTTTAAAGCGTAAACCCGTGGCAACTTGCCTCGCTCGCTCCCTCTACCCCGAGCCCTACTAGCAAACCCACCAAGGCAACCGTTGGACTTGCCAGTACCTACGCTTCATAATGTACCTCAACCAAGCCAAGAAGTGGCCCAAAGAGGAATTCTTAGGGTACCAGAAATGCCCTTACCACCCTAAGTTCTACCACCTCAACCATTTGCACGAGTCACAGCTAACCCTAATGAACATTTTTGAAGAAGGGGATGAGGGGGAAGTTCCCTAAGGTCCCACCTACGAACTTATGGAGCCAAACAGCCCACCCTCCTAGATTCTAAATCACTACGTGATAGAGGGTGACCAAATGTTCCCAGTATACTTAGTCGCCCCAAACATGAAAACAATGGCTAAATGACCACCCATGCAATGCTACCATTGTGCAGGACCTCACCAAGTGGCTGAGTGTCCAATCAAAAAGGGGATGGCATGTACCTCTATAGGCGCTTCCGCATTAACCCCTTTATGCGTTGGGTGTGGGATAGACCACATGCATAAGGATTGTCCGCCGCCGCTATGACCAAGGACAACAGGAAAAGCTCATGAAGCTAATCCCACCACCAACATAAACCTGCTGAGTGTAAGAGATGACTTCATCCATATGGTCCCTCTCAACGTTGTGACCATAGAAGATGGTGGCATGACCACCCATGCGTCAAACTCTTCGTCACAAAAAAGGAACATCTCCTACCTTCTTCAACCATCCGAGCTAGGGAACCGATTGACACTAACCAGATCCCTAAAAAACTTGACGAATTCCCTAATCCCATCGAGGAAAATGAAAGGCTCTTGGCAACCTAGGAATTGGCGTCAGGGACTATCAAGCTCAGATAGAAGATGAGCCTCCAACTACTTACCTAGAGCCATGCCCATCTGTCTCTACCATGTGACCTTTTGAAGATGCTTAGGTATATAATAGAGAGCTCCTAGAATCACCCCCTTATAGGCCAACACAAGCAACAACACCCACTTCGTCGACAATTGCCACCACCAGGGAAACATGGTAGTTGAATATCTCAAAAACCTGGGGGATGACCATCTCAAAAGAATAGAAATAGAGGTTTTCAACAAAATACCTTATACAAATAAGAGCTTGAGAACAAGCCAAGGTTACCTTCCTCAAGGAACAACCTTTGCTCCTCCTTAAGACATTGTAGGTCTCTCTTCCTTCCTCTCTTCTCAGATTCAAATCCCCATTGGCACCTTGCTTCAAGGTTTCCCAATCTTATGGAAGGATTTGAAGGATTGTATGGAGGGACAACTTGAGGCAGAAGGCATGCAAGAATTTGTGGAGCTAGACAACAGCTCTAATGAGACAAAGGAAGATAAACTCATTGAACCCCACGAAATCACTGGCACCTCCACAGTTCGAGTCAATAAACTTGGACAATCTTTTGAAGGCGATGAGCTCAATGCTACATTGCCAATAACCTTCAATGGCCTCCATGTCACTGCAATCCTGGATGGGGGGGAAGGAGTAAGCATTATTACCAAACAATGTAGGGAAAAATGGAGAGCACCCACCATGGATGATGACATTACTGGTAAAACGTGCTGATGGAGCCACCGGTAGACCCATTGGTCTATTGAAGGATTTAAAAATAAAGATCCTAGGAACCACCTTCCGCCACACCTTTAAAGTGATGAACTTTGGCCATCATATGACTGCATCCTTGGATGACCTTTAATGAGGGAAAATAAAACGATCCACAACTGGGATACCAACCATACCTACATTCGGAGGAAAGATCAAATAGTTAAGATCAACCTACGCACATGGAAGGTACATCCCATGAGTGGTTGACCCTTCATAGAGGACTTAATAACAACTACCAAATCCATTGCAGTTCACCTATGTCAAATGTGCCATAAAACAATAGATGATGAAAAGGGTAGTGAGGAATGTGCACCTCTTCTGGAGCTCGAAGACTATGAGAATTGGATGCATATCCTTGCTACATACTTCCAAGACGCACGGGAACCAAGTTTGCGATGATAACTAATGGGCAGGAGATCATATCTCTCTACATGCTTAGCACTACATACCTACCTAATGTCACCACTCATGAACCTAAATAGGATGATAAAGTAGAACAATCATGGGGAATGCATGCCCACATAGAACTCGCAAACCTAATGGATTCCCTGGGCAAGAACGTTATGTTTTCCCTACCAATTCATACATCCACTGGCTAGAATACATCCACTGGCTAGAATACGTAGGGGCGGTTGAAACACATGAACACTTCAACCAAATATGGTAAAAGGAGCTCACAAATAACTCGCTCCTCCTGGTCCACACAACCACCCCCAAGCCGATTAAACCCATTGACCCCAAACCCGAACCCTAAAAGCTTTTTTGCTCTGGGCGCAAATAAGAAGTTAGTGCTAGTGGAAAAAGAAGCCAAAAATTTGATAGAAGAAGAAAGAGCTGAGGCAGAAGAGATGAAGCAAGTGCCCAAACACTTCAAAACCTTCCAGATGGCCGACAGATTTGTGCAATATGACTCGGCCCAAAGATCCCACAATGGATAGCCAGGAACCTCATATGATGATCTAGCCAAGGTGGAGGAAATTAACGTGGTAGGCTCGGGCAAAGACCCGAGGCCAATATACATTGGGGATGACCTCTCAACCGAGGAAGAGATCAAACTCATCACTCTACTCACATAATTCCAGGATTTCTTCGCCTAGAAGTACACGGATATGAAGGGTGTACCTCTCGAAGTAGTCAAACATACCATTCAAATGGTCGATGGAACGAGACCGGTCCAGCAAAGGGCTTACCCTATGAATCCAAAGTATTCCAAGATGGTCTGAGTTGAAATCGATCAACACATTGATGTCGAATTCATCTACAAAATAAAGCACATAGAATGGGTATCACCCATAGTGATAATACCCAAAAAGAAAGGGAAGGTACGAGTGTGTGTGGACCTTAAAAAAGTCAATGCCACCACCATACGGGATCACTATCCCTTACCTTTCACAGAGCACATGTGCTCGTATGAGTCACAGGAAAGGAAGCCTTTAGCTTCCTTGACGGATTCTCCGACTACAATCAGGTGTTGATTGACCCCAAAGATCACAAAACAGCCTTTGTTACAGAATGGGGAACTTATGCATACCACGTCATGCCTTTTGGGTAGACCAATTCCCCTGGTACCTTCCAGTGCGGATACCTTCGAAAATTCCTTGAGGTCTTTATGGATGACCTTGGTGTCAACTTCACATGGAAGGCATACCTTGACTGTTTACATGAGGTGCTAGAAAGGTGCAGGCTGTACCACATTTCATTGAACCCACTTAAATACCACTTTTGGGGTTAAGCATGGAGTTATCCTGGGACACCGCATTTCATTAAACCCACTCAAATACCAATTTTGGGTTAAGCATGGAGTTATCCTGGGACACATCGTCTCCCAACAGGTGATCCACGGATGATAGCAAGGTGTGGCTCATCCTTGAGCTGCCCCCACCAACCAATTTTAAGGGAGTCCAACGCTTTATGGGACATGTTGGTTATTATCGATGTTTTATTTTTATATGTATGGCGATATAGCTCAACCCCTTTATGGACTCTTGATCCTCTTTGAGTGGACAGAGGAATGGCAATAGGCTTATACCACCCTCAAGAAAGCCTTGGCAAGTGCTCCTATTATGAGGTCGCCCAACTAGGACATTATCTTTCATGTCCACATTGATGCATCCGCCTTTGCTGTTTAATGTGTGTTGGCCCAACCTGGTGAACACAAGATGGATTTCCCCATCACCTTTGCCAATTAAATGAGGTAGAATGAAATTATACCACAACTGAGAGGGAAGGGTTGGCCTGGTTTACACCGTTAAGAAGTTTTGCCATTATCTTCTGGTGGATCAAATTTATCTTCTTTGTAGACCATCAAGCTCTTCTATATCTAGTAAACAAGCCCTGTACAACATGAAGAAGCACCAGATGGTTGCTGATCTTTCTTGAGTTTGACTTCACTATCACAGTGCAAAAGGGCTCACAACATGTCTTGGCAGACCATATTTCAACAATCCCCAATGGAGAGCCACCGGGGTGGAAGTTGATGTGATGATTTACCAGACCCCACCTTGTTCCAATTATGTTTAATTCCTGAGTGGAGTGAGGAGGCAGCACACTTTCTAGACAATGGCTTACCAATGGACCCCCTCCTCAGTAACAAGGACCATGCACGACGCCTCATTAAGCATGCGACCCCCTACCAACTCATTGCAGGCCAACTCTATAGGTAGGGAAAAGATAAGATTATCTAACACTATATCCATGAAGACGAATATGTCTTCCTTTTAGAACATCCTCACTTTGCTTGTGCTAGGGGGCACTTTGCGTAGATATCACTGCACACAAAGTCCTCACAGCCGAGTTATTGTGGCCCACCTTAATGGCTGATGCAGCAAAATACGTCAAGCGGTGCGATGGATGCCAATGAGAAGAAATTATCCGCTTTAAGGACAGCATGCCCCTGAACCTTGTTATGTCCTTGCAACCATTCGAAAAGTGGGGCATTGATTTCATTGGACCCATTAGCCTCGCGGTGGCTAGATACACTCAAGCCCGATATATTATCGCTGCCATGGACTATTGCACGAAATGGTTCGAATATCGGGCTACCCGTAAAGCTGATGCACGCTCTACCATAAAATTCCAGTATGAATCAGTAATCACATGCTTTGGATGTCCCCTTGAAATTGTCAGGAGCAACAATGGAACACACTTTATTAATGAGGTAATCCAATTCCTCTTACAAGAACTCCTTGTCACTCATAGAAAATCTTCCCATATTACCCCCAAGATAATGGCCAACACAAGTAGAAAGCACACATTCTCACCAAAACTGTTGAGGCCAGCCCTCAACAATTGTGAACAAAAGCTGCCGGCAACACTCTGGGCCTATCGAACTTCCTACAAGGCTAATACCAATGTGACACCCTTCGGATTGATCTATGGTACTAAAGAGGTATACGAATGGAATTCTTGGTCCCAAGTTTACGAATTGTTGTACAAGAGAAACTCACGAGGAATGTCCTAGGTTGTCGCCTGGTCGAGCTTGAAAAGCTTGACAAAACGTGCCTCCTATATAGCATGATTGTAGAAAAGCTAAAGCATAAATAATGGTTCGATGACCAACTGAAGAACAAGAAAATGAAGAAGGAAAACATGGTCCTCCTCTTCTTCAGTATCAAAACCCATAACAAGAAATTCAAGCTTAGAGGATTAGGACCTTTCCTAGTCACTGAGATAACCCCGCAAGAGGCATTGTGCGCATAGAGACACTCGATAGTGTCACAAATGGCAGCATATTTCAATGGTAGCAAATTAAAATGCTACTATGGCCCACAAACTGAACCACCTTGTTCACGACAAAAAACAAAGAAAAATCAACATGAAGAAATGAAATGAGCAGCTCAACAAGAGGCTAACGAGAGGCAAGCCAAACTTCGGCATAAAAATATTATGGTCAACATGGCCCAAGTTATAAACCTTGAAGAAGAAGATTGGGAGGTGAAGCTTGCTCAGTTATGGTTAGGAATGATCATCCTGATGAGCTTCACCCAAAAATTAGCTCTTGTAGATACAGGGGCTAATTAATGTCTTATGAGACATGGCTTTCCCTCGAGCAACCCCCATTGAAAGAAACTCTTGCCATGGTCAACGACATTGGCATCTCAAGCAGTTCACTATTTAGACACAATCACAATTCTGGTCCACATTGGAAATAATCCCTTGGAAGGGAAGTTTTACGTGATGCCTATAGGAACCATGCATGATGAGATTCTTCTCAGAAGAGGTTGGATGGGACAAACCGATGCAACATAGACTAGGGTGCAAGGATGACTACCGTATAGCTAGCCTCATGCCAAGTTACAATCCTCATGATGGACGAAGAACCTGTAACCACTACTCCCTCATGCCAAGATGATACTCCCTCACCTGACTGTCATTCCACCCTCCAACCCACACACATCCATACCACTCAAAAAGAGGCCGCTCTCCACTTTGGAGACACCACTACCTCTCATATCCTCTCAAGTACAGCACTTGGCAGTATAGCAGCCCAACCCGGACACTCAAAAGCCACCACCACTACTACTGACCCCCCCAACAAAACTAACCACACTAACCCTCCTAACAACACTAACAAACTCACACATGGCAAGCACTCTCAATAGTGGGTACCTAAATAGCTTCTCGAAGCATAAGAGTATTATGAAATTACTTCCACTCTGTGGATCCCCAAACGATCCACTTCCAATACTCATATACCAACAACCCAAGCTCCTCATCCCTCTCGCAGGAAACCAATTAGGCAACCCCAAGGCCATGTGGTACAAGACAAACGCTGGCCCAAACGTTACCAAGACCAAACTATCCTCACTAACACCCTAAGCTTGCCCAGCAACAACCTTCCAAAACCTCTACTTTACATTACTATGAGGGCATTCGCCAAATTTGGGTCCCCAAATCACCAAGAAACAAACTCCCTACTCTTGTCACTCTGTATTTACCAATCCTTTAATGGAAGCCCAAAGTGGCCTCTGCCACAAATACTGCATAGGAAAAAGGGAAGTAAAAACTTCACGGATGACCCATTGCCCCCCCCAAACCAAAGTCCACGGTCCATACTAATGATATATCCTCGATGTCAGCTACTCCCCCACCTGTCATTATCAGGCTACCTCGGAGTACTCCTAATCAGCCCCCCTTAACCTCTTCATTCTCAACTACTCCCTCGTTTTACAAGCCCCTGAACTCCCCAAGGAAATACCAACCTCGCCATCACCCAATTGGAACCGTCTTCTCCATTTGGCAAATTGGGCATAGAGTAGTTAGTACAAAACTAGCAATGGGGTGTTGGCTACATAGCCCACAAGTACAAAACCTGTTTGCAGGGTGCCCAAAGAAAAAAAAAATCTATTTGCCATAGACTTACCAAATTTGCCACACGACTGTACCATTCTCATTCAGCGTTGCCATGGCTATACCAACTTCAACTTGAAATGCCACAGCCATACCATTCTCATTCAACATTGCCACGAATGTTCCAGCTTCAAGCTCAACTACCATGGCTGTTCCAATCAGAAGGCACACCCGTACCACCAAAGGAAGCCACGCCCGTTCCAACCTCTACCACAAATGGCACACCCGTACCCTTTCACTTATACGCCCATACCATTCAAAAGAGTACACCCGTTTCCTAGAAATGCCAGACCCACACCAACTTTTGCCATGGTCGTGTCCTTCTAAAAGCTTAAATATGGGCCCACCCCTCTCATTTCCTCATTTTCTGCTTTCAGCGTACCCAAACTCTTGCACAATTGTTTCTTGAGATTTTCCTTTTTGTCCCTCATCCATCACCCCATGGCCGAAACTTTCAACTCCTCCCTGGAGGTTCATTAGCACCCCACCCTCAAGAAGAAGTGCCCAACAAGGGAACGCTTTGAGGAGTATGGCCGCCACCCTGTTGACCCAGTTGTCACATCTCAGAAGGAGCACCGTATGAAGCAGGTTAGCGTTCACACAATCCACTCCCTTATGAAGAATAATCATAAGATTGAGCATAAGATTTTATACTATAGCGGACCTTACTACCGAGCTATTGTAGCTCATATAGCCATTGTAACTCCCGACCTGTACAACTACCTTTTACTTTACAAAGATGTATGATGCCAACCAGGCCATAAGTCAAGTGCTGGATATTGACGGATAGGTACACACCATCCATCTCAGTGTCGACTTGGTCCGAGAAGCCCTCCACCTCCCTAGAATGGAACAACCTTACGTTCGGCTCACCAATGTCCCACGATTGACTCGTGGCACCTTCAAGGGTAGCACCACCAAGGACGGAGTGGAGTGGGGAAATATTACACAAGAGGAGCTTGTGATGCCAGCCAAGGCACTCTCATTTTTACTAACAACATGGTGGACCGATCGCTTTAGTAGGTGCAGTCTCTCAACACTTGCCATGGTCCACCAGAACATGCCTATAAACTGGGTTGAATACTTACATACGAAGCTCGTAGTATGTGCTAATCCCCAACGAAAGCTCACAACCTAAAAGATCCCTACCCCCACTATGCATTGAATTTGGAGGTGCTACCATGAATATCCGGACAAGAGACTAATCCCTCGGTTCATCCCAAAACCGAACCCGAAAAAATCTCTCTCATCCAGCAGACAGGCGATTCCTCCCGGAAAATTTATTCCAACGTAGTCAAGAGCCTTAATTTACCCATTGACATTCTGACCAAACCCATAGGTCACATGGCCGGGTCAAGGGAGCAACTTGCACTTGGATCATAGAGACCAACTTGCACATGGATCATAGAGACCAACGCTTTTTTCCTCATCAAGAGGCACATCCGTTGATTCTTTTCCATAGAACAAGGATTATCCATGATTTACTTCAACTATCGTAACTTTACAAAATTTAGTCTTATTTTAGGGGTCCATCAGTCCAGCCTAACCCCATCCCATGGGTTAGCCAACCACACCCAACCTCTGTATTGATAGGATCCATTTAGAAATTTGGTTATGCTTTGCCCCGGGTATCGGGAAAAATGCTTTGCCCCGGGTATCGGGAAAAAGAGTTCCTAGGCCCCCTAGATGGCGCTTCATGCAAAATTTAACATAGTCACACCACTTACACACCCAATATAAAAATTGCCTTTTTCATAGATTCAGCTGTCTTTAAAACAATCTTTTAATGAAACCATAGTATCACTGATCATAACCCTCCAAAATATCTAGCTTGAATTCCAATTTCCAATCATTCCTCAGTGTACCTATGGCATCATTGGCAAAACCAGAATGCTCACCACCACTCAGGAGCCTCTTCAATAGTTACTAGCTCACAGTACCCGGAAATAGTTACTAGCTCACAGTACCCGGAAATATAATCAAATAAGAAAAATCCAGATGGACTCTTCGTTGAAGATCAACAAGATCAACCAACAGATCCATATAAAAGAGCCATGGACTCGTCCGTTTTGAGGACTAGCAAGGCCAATCAACTAGATCCATGCCCGTGTTTAGAAAACAACTCCAACTCATTGTTCCATTTTCTTCCTCGACGCACGCGTGGGTATCTTTGACCTAGAGCCCGAGCACCGTATGGTCAGCACCCTCTAGGCTCCTTCGCAGGTCACCTAGCGCTTCACTTCATAGGCCGCTTCCTTGGTCCCTCATCCATCGTACCGGAAGCTCACCATTTAATTTGAACCGAGGGCTGGTCAAGACCTCCGCCGACCTTGCTACACAAGACGTCATCCATTGACTCTCCGTCAGCTGTTGCAACTTTCATTTAGGTTGTCATGACCATAATCAATAAGATAGTCAAAATGCTTCCCAGCATTCTTGACGTAAAATAGTATTTTAAAAGCAGGTTTCATAAATACAATTTCTAACGAACTCTCACCGTTCCGCATCGTTCCACATCATTTCTCGTTATTCCACATTCTTCTACATCAATTCACATTGCTTATTCCACATCCATTCATATCTATTCCCATCGTCTTTCATCCATCTTCATTCATTCACATCATATTACATCTCATCACATCTATCCACATCACATCACATTCATCCACATCACATCTCATCGCATTCATTTACATCCCATCACATCCATGTACATCCATTCAGAACCACATCACTTCTCATCACATCCATCTATATCCATTCAGATCCACATCACATCTCATCACATCCATCTACATCCATTCAAATCCACATCACATCTCATCACATCCATCTACATCCATTCAAATCCACATCACATCTCATCACATCTATTCACATCTTTTCACATCACAATTAACATCTCATCACATCACACTCACACCCATTTACATCCATTCACATCTCATCACATCACACTCACATCCATTTACATCACATCACATTCACATTCACATCTCATCACATCACACTCACATCGATTTACATCACATCACATATCACTCACATCCATTTACATCACATCACATCCATTCACATCTCATCATATCACATTCACATCTCATCACATCACACTCACATCCATTTACATCCATCTACATTTATTCAGATCCACATCGCATCTTATCATATCCATCCACATCACATCACATCCACATATCATCACATCCATTCACATCTTATCACATCACACTCACATATCATCGCATCTCATTCTCATCCATTTACATCACATCCCATCCATTCGTATCTCATCATATCCATTCACATCTCATCACATCACATTCACATCTCATCACATCACACTCACATATCATCACATCTTATTCTCATCCATTTACATCACATTTACATCCATCTTATTCTCATCCATTTACATCACATCCCATCCATTCACATATCATCACATCCATTCAGTATGGTTACTCTACTTTCGATACTGATAGAAATTTTCTAAGTTTTTAGCCAATTGCTTGGCTTAGTTAAAGGCAACTTTTTCTCGATCCCACATTAAATCTAAGTATCAGCGTGTTGTTGAAGGTTTAAAAAGGAAAAATAAACCTTATTAGAATGTTATAGTAAAAACTCAGAAAGAGCATCTACGTATTGTGTTTTCATTCCCTAAGCTTCATTAATGAGACTAAATCTAAACTTTCGTTTTCTTATTGGATCCTTGATCCTCCTAGGGATTCCAGATTCCCTTTCCTGATTAAGAATTATCCAAGTTTTCTCGATGGATATTTTTAAATTCTTTCTCAAATTTCTCGAATAAGATATATGTAATATTCTTCTTTTTGAATAAAAGATTCATGGGATTTACAAAAATCAATTCTATCCATATTTCTCAATAAAAATGATAATACTCAAAATAACACTTTTGATAAATACTCATATTTTGAATTATGCTAAAATTTTCTCTTTTAACATTTAATTATTTGGATCTCGAATATCATGGGAATTCCTCTTTTTGCATAAAAATAAATTTATCAAAATTACTCTTTTCTCTTAATTAAATATTTATGCATAAATACTAAAAAGTATTCTTTCATGAATATGATGAAAATCCTTCTTTTTGCATCAGATCTCTAATCCTAGAATATGGTAGGAATTCTTCTTTTAGAATTATGCATAAAAATAAGATATGTATTATTTTTTTAAAAATTTACCATAGCTTCGTTGTTGCTATTACTGATAATTCTCAATTTTTCTAAAAGAATAAAAGCTTGTAATGAAAATATGAAAGAAGCTCTTCTTTTAAGCTTAAAATCAAACTATGTATACATATCATAATTTTAACCATAATTATAAACATAATAATAATTATTATTCCCTTTGATTAGGCTAACTTAAACATTCCTCTTTTCGTAATTTGTTGGGATAATCTTTTTCTCATTTAGAATGAGTTAAAGTAACTTTTTATCTACTCGTAAACAATGTAAAAAGAAATAACCATATTTTTACTAACTCAAAATCATGAAAATATCAATTCTTATTCTCTAGCTCATCGAGCCTAGAGTTTAGATTTGAAATAAGAGACTATCATTGAGAAGCATCCTTTTCCAAAAGATTTAGCCATAAAGATGATTACTCTTTTTAAGAGAGAGATTTACTTAAGGAAAGCATTACAAATAAGCATAAAGATTAACTTAATTCTAATTAGACATTAAGAATCTTAGGGAAAGCTTGATTTGAATAAAAACCATAATTTTGAAAGCTTCTCAAGCTTGAGAGGGGTTGAGAGAAGAAAGTCATTGAGATAATTAAAAAACCATAAAAATTAGTTTTACGTCCAAGTTTGGCTTGATTCTTAATTAGCAGTGAGGTCCCCAGCCAATCAATTGGTCCACCAAGAGGAGAAGAGCAAACTTCAAGAGTTGTTGGAGAGAGAGAGAAGCTCCAAGCTCCCAAGAGAGATGAAAATTTAAGAGATAATATAATTATGATTATTTTAAGATAATATTGGCATGGTATAGCTCCAATATCAAAATACAAAGGAATGAGAGTCTATTTATAGGTGAGGGATGTCACTAACCAAGTCCAACTGGGTTCTAGAATTTTCTAGCTTTAGTTTGACTCAATTTGGATAAGATTTGGACCAGTTTGGCTCCCTTTTATATCTAGTTTGTTCCAGGAGAGATAAAAATATCACATTTTTTTGAATTAAAAACCCAACCACACATGTAAAAAAGGCACCTACCTCAAGAGTCTCCCTCTCCTTACCAAGGTGTCAAAAATGCATCATTTCTCTAAAATATCTTATTTTTTAACTAATATCTCTTAATTTTTAACTAATAAACCTTGTACTCAGTCAACTCTTCATCTTATGTGAGCATTTACTCGTTTTTGGATATTTTCTTTTATTCTTTGGATTTATCTCATCCCAACACTTGGATTAATCCAATTGGCCCATTGGAACCTTAATTGGACCATAATCTAAAAATTTCTAAAAATGTAGACCCTTAGGCTAAGGTCCCTTATACACATTTTTAATTAATTCCTAATGCACATTGGAAAGTTCATTTTGAACTTCTGTTTTAGGAAAATCCATTTTAGACACTAGGAGAATTTTTGTATCCAAAGATATCTCAACTTTGAATTACTTCTCTCTAGATATTTTCTCTCTCTAAGCCAAAACAAGGTAAAACAAGATCTTTCTTCCATTTCAGAGAGGGGATGATTACGAGAACAAAAGGGGAGGTTCTCATACCTTTACATCTCAAAAGCTGGAGGGAGGAATCTTACACAGCCACTCTCCTCACAAAAGTACGCTACCACGCGGCTAGAGATGGGAGGATCTCCCCAGGGCAGTTCAGCTAACAAGGCCAGATGTGGTACCTATATCTCTACCTCCCCCCCAATCCTCTCCCACCGCTAAAGCACCATTACCGAGAACCCAAGAAAAAGGAGCACCTTTCTCTCCAGTCTACTAGCCAAGGCCTCACCACAGAAGTACTGGAAGCTACAGAAGCCCAACGAAAAGCCGCTGAGGAGGAGGCACAACACTAGGCTTTCTATGATTAGAATCTCTTTGAAACCCCACCCCCACAGGCTCGCCTCCATATCCTCCTCATCACTTTGAAGCTGTTCTCTCATCTCCTGCCTCATCTCGCTACGATACTGTCAAAACCCTCTGTTGGGAATGCACTGATAGTTTTAGATCCCACGAAGCATATAAAGAGACCATTCACGCATCACATGGGGAAGTGCTAGACTTCTCCCACATGGCCTGAGAACTCATCACATAAATGACGGATTCCATCTATCGCCACCAGTAGGAGATCACCTATAAATGTTGCTTGCAAAGGCATAGGAGAGGCAGAATGTGGAGGACCTTTATACAGTCACACTTAACAACATCCATCTTAGTAGGCCCTCAATTAAAAGGAGAAGCTACTCGCAAATACCCTCTCCTCCATTTTTGAGCTCCAAAACCAGCTCCAGGCACTGCACAAGAGGAAGTGCAACAAGCCAACCATGAACTCTCCCTTGCCTAGGCCACCGCACAGGATTTCTAGCAAAGAGCCACAATCGTGGAAGAAGCCTTCAACCGAACCACCCTCGACTTCCAGCACTAGCATGAGGTTGTAGAGGAGGCACTCCACCACAAAGAAGTGCAGCTGACAATCGCGCAGAAGTAAGAGTTGCCTAACCACTACCCACTCAGCATCTCATTAGGAAGTTGATTATCATTAGGAGAGCTCAAAATTCCACTTTTGATAAATACTCATATTTTGAATTATGCTAAAAATTTCTCTTTTAGCATTTAATTATTTGGATCTCGAATATCATGGGAATTTCTCTTTTTGCATAAAAATAAATTTATCAAAATTACTCTTTTCTCTTGATTAAATATTTATGCATAAATACTAAAAAGTATTTTTTCATGAATATGATGAAAATCATTCTTTTTGCATAAGATCTCTAATCCTAGAATATGGTAGGAATTCTTCTTTTAGAATTATGCATAAAAATAAGATATGTATTATTTTTTTAAAAATTTACCATAGCTTCGTTGCTATTACTTATAATTCTCAATTTTTCTAAAAGAATAAAATTTTGTAATGAAAATATGATAGAAGCTCTTCTTTTAAGCTTAAAATCAAACTATGTATACATATCATAATTTTAACTATAATTATAAGCATAATTATTATTATTCTCTTTGATTAGGCTAACTTAAACATTCCTCTTTTCGTAATTTGTTGGGATAATCTTTTTCTCATTTAGAATGAGTTAAAGTAACTTTTTATCTACTCGTAAACAATGTAAAAAGAAATAACCATATTTTTACTGACTCAAAATCATGAAAATATCATTTCTTATTCTCTAGCTCATCGAGCCTAGAGTTTAGATTTGAAATAAGAGACTATCATTGAGAAGCATCCTTTTCCAAAAGATTTATCCATAAAGATGATTACTCTTTTTAAGAGAGAGATTTACTTAAGGAAAGCATTACAAATAAGCATAAAGATTAACTTAATTCTAATTAGACATTAAGAATCTTAGGGAAAGCTTGATTTGAATAAAAACCATAATTTTGAAAGCTTCTCAAGCTTGAGAGGGGTTGAGAGAAGAAAGTCATTGAGATAATTAAAAAACCATAAAAATTAGTTTTACGTCCAAGTTTGGCTTGATTCTTAATTAGCAGTGAGGTCCCCAGCCAATCAATTGGTCCACCAAGAGGAGAAGAGCAAACTTCAAGAGTTGTTGGAGAGAGAGAGAAGCTCCAAGCTCCCAAGAGAGATGAAAATTTAAGAGATAATAGAATTATGATTATTTTAAGATAATACTGGCATGGTATAGCTCCAATATCAAAATACAAAGGAACGAGGGTCTATTTATAGGTGAGGGATGCCACTAACCAAGTCCAACCGGGTTCTAGAATTTTCTAGCTTTAGTTTGACTCAATTTGGATAAGATTTGGACTAGTTTGGCTCCTTTTTATATCTAGTTTGTCCCAGGAGAGATAAAAATATCACATTTTTTTGAATTAAAAAACCCAACCACACATGTAAAAAAGGCGCCTACCTCAAGAGTCTCCCTCTCCTTATCAAGTGTGAACCATAGACACACTTGGTTGCTTCCCTACTGCCTTTTCTTATCTTTCTGCCTTCCTAGTCGTCATACTCCTGCGCCTCTGGGCACTCCGATCGCCAATGCCCTTCCTCAGTGTAGAACAAACAGATGCACGGTCGATCACTGCCTCGGCCACCCTGACCACGACCACGACCACGACCTCCTCCTCAACCTTGGCCTCCACTGGAGTATAGCCATAAGCATTATCTGAGCTTCCCGCTGTTTGAGTAAATGCCACCGCAGGATCTTTTTCCTCTTTATCCTTCCATTGAATGGAGCCTCTAGCTCATTGGCCCCTCCCATTATAATAGCAATCACTGGTATTATGAGAATTAGAAGTGTAGATGGCACATCATTTCTCATTTAGTGCACACTCTGTAGCAGGATGACCCGGATTCTGGGCACGTTGAGCACTAGACCTCTTTCAACAAAGTATCAGCCGAGGATTCTCCAGACACTTTCATCGGTTCGGCATCCGAATCTTCGCTATCTACCACTATCAGAAGAATCTTCTTTTGGACTCTCCTCATCCGAATCGTTAGAGCTATTGTGCTTCTTCCCATGAGATAAGCTTTTTCTTGACTTCTTTACATCCTATCGTATCCCATTCACATCTTATTCCATTTTGGTAGCTTTTCCTACTTTGATACCGATAATGGGACCTTTTCTAATTTTCTGCCAATTGTTTGGCTTAGATAAAGGTTCTTTTTTTCAACAACTATTTTCATATTCTTTCTCAATTTCTCAAATGAATTATATTCAATATTCCTCTTTTGGATAAAAGAATTCATGGGATTTATAAAAATCAATTCTACCCAATTTTCACTTTTGATAAATATTCGTAAATTGAATTATACTAAAAATTTCTCATTTTTTTAATTTCTTGGATCTCAATTATCATGGGAATTCCTCTTTTTACATTTAATTTCTTGAAGTCTAAATGTCATGGGAATTTCTCTTTTATCATCAAATAAATTTATCTAAAATTTCTCTTTTTTTAATAAAAATATTAAATATTTTAAATATACCAAGAACTCATCTTTTTTCATTTAAATGATTGAATTCCAAATATGATAAAAATTTCTCTTTTTTTAATTTAAATTCATACATGCATAAAATAATTTTAACTAAAATTTCTCTTAACATTAAATAAAAATATCCATTAATCCTAATATGACAAGAATTTTACTTTTTCTATTCAAATGATTGAATTCTAAATATGATAAAAATTTCTCTTTTATCATTTGAATTTATTCATACATAAAATAATTTATCTAATTTTTTTTAATTTTTAAATAAAATATCCATTATTTTAATATTCTAACTTTTCTCTTTCTCCATTGGAATACATGGATTTTTATTATCATAAAAATAAAATTAATAAAAATTTCTCTTTTTCTCTAATTAACTATTTATACATAAACATTAAAAATTAGTTTTCCATGGATATGACGAGAATTATTCATTTAACATAGGATGACTAATCCTAGAATATGGTAGGAAGTCCTCTTTTCACATTATGCATAAAAATGATTTATGTGTTAATTTTTAAAAATTTTACCATAGCTCCGCTCTGCTATTACTGATAATTTTTAATATTTTCTAAAAGAATAAGACTTAGTAAAAGGATTATGATAGAGTAACTACTATCATTTGGATCAATATCTAATTTATGGACTTAATTCTTAAGTTTATCACAATTTATGTAACATTAAAGCATAAAAAAGTCATCTCTTTGGCCTCTAGCTTGACTAGCATAAAGTTTGATTTTAGAATTAGGAATTGCTCCATGAGAAGCATCATTTAAATTGAGAATTGGTCATAGGAATGACCATTCTTTAGGGGAAAGAGAGATATATACATAAAAAATATTCTAAATGAAGCATAAATGTAAACTTTATGTGATTAACCATTAAAATTCATTAGAGAGCTTCATTTGCATTGAAAAACCATTCAATTGAATACTTCTCAAGCTTGAGAGGGGTTGAGAAGTGAAAAACATTTAGAAGATTAAGAAAAAACCATAAAGTCACACCTTCCCTTTTGTTTTTCTTGATTCTCTATTCTTAGGAGAGGCCCCCAACCAATCAATTGGTTACTATGTTGAGGAAAGCTCCAAGGAAGGTTGAAGAGAGAGAGAAATTCCAATCTCTCCAAAATGTAGATGAATTTTAGGGGATAATAAAAAATATACTTATTTTAAGGTAATACTGGCATGGTCTAGTTCATAGATGAGAATACAAAAGAATGAGGATCTATTTATAGGCGAGGGAGGCCACTAAATAACTAAGTCCAACTAAGTTTTAGAATTTTCTAGTTTCAATTTGGCTGAATTTTGATAAGATTTGGATCAGTTTGGCTTCCTTTTTTATTTGGTTTGATATAGGAGAGAAGAGAGATAAAAATATCTTAATATTTTTGAGTTTGAAACTCATTCACATGTGTGAAATAGGCACCCTTTCCTTACCAAGGTGTCAAAAATTGTATGATTACTCCAAAAGATCTCATTATTTTAGTAATATTTCATAATTTTTAACTAATAAATCTTGTACTCAGTTAACTCTTCATCTTATGTGGGTATTTACTCATTTTTGGGTATTTTCTTTTATTCATTGGATTTATCTCATCCCAACACTTGGATTAATCTTATTGGTCCATAGGAATCTTAATTGGACACCATAATTCAAAAATTTCAGAAAATCTTGACCCTTAGGCTAAGGTCTTTTAAATCATTTTTAATTGATTCCTAATGCACCTTAGAAATTTCATTTTGATTTTCTGTTTTAGGAAAATATATTTTTAATATTTGTAAAATTTATATATCAAAAAATATCTCAATATTGAATTATCACTCTCTAGAAATTTGTATCTCACTAGGCAAAAACAAGGAAAAATAATATTTTCTTGTATTCTGGAACATGGAATGATTATAGGGGATTGAAGTAAAGCTTATTCATTATTAAGGCTGAGGAGGAATCTTACATCCTCTCCCAGTTGAAAAACACGAGATGTCCTCATCTCGCAGGTGGAGTATGATCTCTTTCATCTTCTTCTTCAATTGCTTCTAGCCTTACTGCCTTGGAAGTGGACGGCCGATTTACGAACATCTCTCTTCGACTTCCCCTATTCTGAGGTGGAGGTCTTGCATTACTTTGGATTGAAACTGCGGGTTGGTTAGAGGGTCTACCTCTGGGATTTCCCAGATTTTAGCGGAAAGAAACTTGATTACTCTAGAAGGAAGGAGCTGGAGTCTGGAATCTTGGTCCCTGATTTCCCGGCCTCGAAAACCTTGATCCAAAAAGAGTTAGGCAATCCATACTGCGATGTCCAAATCCTTGACAATTATAGCATTTCACTTCCTTGTTCAAGGGTGGAACTTCTGAAGTTGAATTTCAGGGGATTGAGTTCCGGGAAAGGGACCTTTCTTCCATTCTAGAACTTTCCATATTCTGAGCTTGACCTTGTTGTCTCTTAGGTGGTGGAAGGTTGGAATCACCTTCTGGAGCTAGAAATCTTTTGAAAGATGATGATACTGGCTTCGAGACGGGACCTTGATATCAAAGGCCTTGGCGAAATCCTTTGCCATCCCCACTGCTTCGGCCATGGAAACTGGCTTGGCATTCTTTACTAGGATATTCAAAGGTTCGTTCAATCCCCGAATGAACCTGGCCATCAGCTGTTCTTCATCTAGCGGTGGCGAGTATTTGAGGAGGAGAGCGAACGCTTGGTGATACACTTCAATAGCTCTGCTCCCCTGGGTTAACTCTAAGAACTCATTCATCTTGGTTTCCAAAAAGCCGAGAGGATAGAATCTCTTCCTTAGGTAAATTGTGAGATCATTCCATGTCTGAGTATTTCGATCCAGACGGTTTGTCTCGCAGTGGTTTTTCCATGCCACTCTGGCTGTTTCTACTATCTTCAGCCTTGCAAGAGCCATTTTTCTCTTCTCATTGTACCCTGTGACATCGAAGTACTCTTCCATTACTTTGATCCACTTCTCCACAGCCTCGCCCAAGTTTATCCTTTCACCGTTGAAAGGTCCAAGCTGCGATCTATGAAGAGTTTTATGAACATCCAAGTTGAGCTCTTCCTCATCGAGTTGGGGGTTATCATTCCTACCACGACGATCTCGATCCATGACTCTATCAATACGAAAATTCTTGTTAAGTCCCTTTATTATAATTCAAATCCGACTTTAGATCCAACTGATTTTGGGGTTCTTTAGATTGGTCAGTCCCCCACAGAATCTTGAGATAAAGATCCCTTCTAACATAGGAACACACAGAACTCATTATTAGAGAATAATTCATTCATATTCTTAACACAGTATTGGTCTATCAAACTGAAAATTTCATCTGAACATTCCTCCACGGGAATTTCAGTTATGTAGGTTTTCAATTTGTCATCTCTTAACTAGAGTCACTGGGTCAAGGTCAACAGTAGCAATCTGTCAGCACAATCCACTAATCTCATAGTGATTTGCTGAAGTCACAATCATCATTCCAGTTATTATCATCATCATTGGGATTCGTCCCATTCATCCTCATTGTGGCTTTGTTAAACTTATCTTCTTTTAACTAGAATTCAAGAATCGTTATCTTTCAATCAGAATCCAAATCAACTCATCAATTCTCAACGAGAATTCTAAAATCATATCAACCAGCATTTGAATTTATCATTTGGATAGCATTTTTGCTTATAATTTCAAGGTCTTAGATTTACTCGTATATACTACTAGTAAAGAGCTGCAGTTATACCCTCGATATATGCGGGTAGTCATGGTCCTTGGAAATATAAGGTAAATACCATCATGTTTGGGCCTCAAGCAAGTCAGGGATTCCATACAATTGCGGTACTTTCATCTGAAGACCCAATTACCTATTTATGAATCTTCATTCTGAATATCAATTTGTATGACTTTCATCACACAATTACAATCTTTTACTGGTACTTCATAAATTTTTGACATTTCAGGCTTCTCGGTTGTTCCACTTTAGCCTATTCGCTCTGATACCAGCTGAAAGATCCCTGCCCCCTCGAATTCGGGGGTGCTAGCAATGGAAGTGGCACTTCTTGCGCGGGTAGAGCCTCTCACTCGAGGCCTCGCCCACGAATGTCCCGAACAAGAGACTAATCCCTCGGTTCTTCCAAAACCGAATTCGAAAAAGCTTCCCTCGCCTCGGAAAGCACGGGCAATTCCTCTATGGGATATTTTTATTCTAACGTAGTCAAGGTTATCACTAACCAAACTCATCCGACCAAACTCATAAGTCACATGGTTAGATCAAGGGAAAGACTTGCACTTGGATCATAGAGACCAACGCTTTTTTCCTCATCGAGAGGCACAGCCGTTGATTCTTTTCCATAGAACAAAGACTGTCCAGGATTTACTTCATCTATCGTACCATAACAGAATTGAGTCTCATTTTAGGGATCCATCAGTCCAGCCTAACCCCATCCCATGGGTTAGCCAACCGCCCAACCACTATAATGATGGGATTCATTTAGGAATTTGGTTAGGTTTTGTTTGAGGAGGATAGAGACTTTCAGATCAGCAGTGGAGGTGTTAGAGGAGGCATATGAGAGTGGTTAATGAGAGTGATAAGGATGTTGGCATTGTTTGTCATGATGTTAGGATGGATATGGTGGACGTTAAGGGTGCATGGGAGAACCAGGAAGGCAGGAAATGCTAGGAGGAGTTCTCGGATGTCCCTAGCGGATGGGTCGTAGGGTTTGCAACATTATTGTAATGATGTGCATAGAGTGGAGTCTCTTGTTATGATAGCACCACGTTAAGGGTGCATAGGAGAACCAGGAAGGCAGGAAATGCCAGGAGGAGTTCTCGGATGTCCCTAGCTTCGCATTGGATGGGTCGTAGGGTTTGACAGATGGTCAGGCTTCGCATTGGATGGGTCGTAGGGTTTGACAGATGGTCAACATTATTGTAATGATGTGCATAGAGTGGAGTCTCTTGTTATGATGGCACCACATGGATGTTGTGGTCATTCCCTGACTGATGTTCTCATGGAGAGGAGGAGAGTGTGTGATTCATTTTCAATGGAGTCGATGGTGCCACATGCTTCCATTTTAGATATGGTTGATGATAGCCAGGTTTCTTCTTCTGGTGTTTATGATGATAGTGTGATTATGGATGTTGTTCCCACATCTACATGTGTAGATGTTCTACATTCTCGAGATGATGTGCTTCGTGATGCTGTTTCTCTCATGGTTCATGAGGAGGATGTTTCTCACATGGATACTTTAGTTCTTGATGATGATCTCGAGGGCTTTGGCTAGCAATGATGCATATGTGTAGGCTCGCATTGAGTCTATTTTCTAGGTTCCAGATGCTCATGATCCAGATTTGGAGGTTCCATTGATTGGGCCTACGATGCATGTGTATGACGATCATATTGATGATATTTCAGGTTTACAGGACATGGATCTCCATGATATTCTCTTATATGATACTGGTGTTCATCATGGTGCTGATAGAGTGATTATGGAGTTCTTGGATTCTATTGATCACATCATGATGATGATACGATGATTCTCATTCTTGGTGATCATGTGTATAATGTGCAGGATGCTCCAAATGCAGATACTCTCATGAGATGATTCATGAAGGATGCAGATTCCCTTATGCTCTTTTATGTGATGATCATTCACATGATGGTGATCTCCATGATGTTATTATGGTTCATGCTAATTTTCATGGTGTTTCCATGCATCATGGGATCCATGCTGATGAATTTTTCCATGTGATGGAGGGTTTATCCCATTCTTTTACGAGGCGTGATGGGGCTGATTTGCCTATCCATGCCATGGGATCTCATATTCATGATGGTTTACATTATGGCATATGCTTATGGATGATATGTGTGGCAACAAGAGAGCATGGATTTTCCTATGCTATTACCATGAGGATATCATTCACCTATGGTTCTATTTGTTCATATTCTTTGATGTTGACATGGAGGATAAGGTCCTTGAAGGCTCTTTTGGTGCTTGGCCACACACATGGAGGATGGAGCAGATTTCTCTTATTTTTATGGATCGTGCATTGAGCATGGATGATGTGCTGACTTGTGGTTCTCTTCATGATGGCAATGATACTTCTATGGATGGATTTTCATTGGTTCTTGGTGCGGATTTATGCTCACATTCATGTGATGAGCATATAGCTCTTCATGTTGATGTTTATATGGATCATAGTTATGATTGATCATTCCTTTGACGATGCTCTAGATGATGTTCTACTGGAGGAGCATACTCTTATTTCTCTATTGAGTATGGTAGTTCCATTGTGTTTTCCTTGATGGATCATCCGACCATCCATGAGTTCTTGATGTGGATGATGCTGAGATCCTATTTGGCATGATTTTATGGTGATGATCTTTCACCATGTGCTTCATCGACACATTTTCATGGTGTTGTGCCACCTTGGGCACATGTTCCAGATGCTGGAGGATCTACATCGATATGTTTTCTTAGAGATAGGCTATTCTTGGCCTATGATGCCATTTTTTGTGCGTCATGCAGATTCTTATGTTTCACTCTATGTTTTTGGAGTGTGGAGCTTCTCATTGGTTCATGGTTCTATGCATTCATATTGTATGATATAGCATGGTTTCACATGTATATGTTATGTGCACAACCTTGGCATGACCCTATCATGTTATGTGGGTTCGAGTCACGGATTTAGGATCTCCCACTGGGTGTGCCAAGTTTTAGTCATGTGCACGCACTCTAATACTCCAAGTAACCTTAGGCATTAAATAATACTTTTTGAAGGGTTGAGACCCATACCCCTTCGCATCCCACATACCTTTTCATTTTCACCTTCACATGCATTGAAGCATAACCACTTCTCTCTCTTGTATTCGACATAATTCATGAATGAAGAAATCATGAGCAAGCTTTAATGGCAATCTATCTATCTATCTGTGTGCTCTTTATGTGTGCTTTAATGGATTGTTCCTCACATGTTGAAGGCAACAAGCTCAAACAACACACTGGTGTAGGTAATGGCACATTAGGTGCATGGTGCATGTCCTTTGATAAGAGTTGTTGCATAGGATGCTTAACCATTGCTTGATTTGTTATAGAAATGCGGTATATCATTGGTTGTAGTGCAGGCAATGCTAGTTGTGGTCTTGTTGTATTGGCAATAGATTGTAGTAGGCATGTTTGGCAACCTCAGGCTTTGTGACCATAGCACCCACAAAAGCTACGGTTACCATTGTAACCAGCACTTAAAATTGGACATTTGCTAGTGGTATGTCCCTGATAGCAAATGGAACACCAATATAGTCTCCTTGGATATATGTGCACATTGTTCGAAGCTTTGATAGACTTCATTTCCTCTTGGAGGGATTTTGAGAGTTAGTCCAAGTCATTTCCGCTAAAGTATTACCTTTGGCTATACAGGTTCTATAGTGGTAGTGCTACGACTGCTTGGCTACTAACATGACAGACTTAGAATCTAAATCTCTTACTTCCTTTATCATCATCAAGTTATCCTCATCAAGTTATCCTCAAGTTTGATGGCATTATCCATGACTTCCTCCTAGGTGGTGATACCTCTAATGACCAAACTATTATGGATGTTTAAGCCCGTGGTGGTGGATAAATTGATCAAGTAGTCGATTGCTGGAAAAGCACTCATATAGAGCACATCAAGCAGCGAGAGTTCAAATGCATAAGATGACTAATAAAATCTTCATTTGCGCATTGAGTGACAGTAAAGCTGTCCATAGATCCCTCCTTCTTTGCTCTCGGTCATTTGCTAGAGTGTCTTCATTTTGCCCAGTTAGAGTGCAAATCCACCGGTTGTTGCATGTTGTTTGAGCTTGTTGCTTGTTTGTTGATTGTGTTCAACAAAGCTATGGAGATCAATGGAGCATTGGAGCATCAAAGTCTTCACCAAATGCGGGAGACACAAGTACGTGTTTGATTTTTGCTCTTGGCATTCATACAATCTCTATTTTTTGTTCAACTTTTGTTAAGTTTGCATAGTAGTTTAATCATCTAATTAATCTCGATTTATTAGGTTTCCTTATGAATTCTAGGTATCAATAGGTAGCTAGGGACTAGCTCTAGCCCTCATAAAAACAATAAGTAAAAAAAAACATTTTGGAAACACCTAAATCTGCAAAAAACAGAGGGGATGAAAGTAGGTAAAATTTGCATTCTGGATGAAATTTTGAGAAGTGAACGTCGGTTCCATTCATAGTGAATAGTCGTTTGGCAAGTTTGCCACGCCCATTCCATTCTCTTGGGAATTTCTTTTGATATCTCTAGCCATTAATTTGGCAGGCATTAAAAAGGGAATAAATTGCATTAAACAAGGGGTACAGTCGCACTGTCAAGGAATATTTATAGGTGGCTGTCAAACCTGCTCCATTAAAAATCTCCGAATTCTGGAAATGAACGCCCGTACCAAGCGCACGGATGTTTGTTCTTTAAAGCGTAAGCCCGTGGCAACTTACCTCGCTCGCTCCCTCTACCTCGAGCCCTACTAGCAAACCCAAGGCAACCGCTGGACTTGCCAGTACCTACGCTTCATAATGTACCTCAACCAAGCTAAGAAGTGGCCCAAAGAGGAATTCTTAGGGTACCAGAAATGCCCTTACCACCCTAAGTTCTACCACCTCAACCATTTGCACGAGTCACAGCTAACCCTAATGAACATTTTTGAAGAAGGGGATGAGGGGGAAGTTCCCTAAGGTCCCACCTACGAACTTATGGAGCCAAACAGCCCACCCTCCTAGATTCTAAATCACTACGTGATAGAGGGTGACCAAATGTTCCCAGTATACTTAGTCGCCCTAATTCCACGGCACCGAGACATGAAAACAATGGCTAAATGACCACCCATGCAATGCTACCATTGTGCAGGACCTCACCAAGTGGCTGAGTGTCCAATCAAAAAGGGGATGGCATGTACCTCTATAGGCGCTTCCGCATTAACCCCTTTATGCGTTGGGTGTGGGATAGACCACATGCATAAGGATTGTTCGCCGCCGCTATGACCAAGGATAACAGGAAAAGCTCATGAAGCTAATCCCACCACCAACATAAACCTGCTGAGTGTAAGAGATGACTTCATCCATATGGTCCCTCTCAACGTTGTGACCATAGAAGATGGTGGCATGACCACCCATGCGTCAACCTCTTCGTCACAAAAAAGGAACATCTGCTACCTTCTTCAACCATCCGAGCTAGGGAACCGATTGACACTAACCAGATCCCTAAAAAACTTGACGAATACCCTAATCCCATCGAGGAAAATGAAAGGCTCTTGGCAACCTAGGAATTGGCGTCAAGGACTATCAAGCTCAGATAGAAGATGAGCCTCCAACTATTTACCTAGAGCCATGCCCATCTGTCTCTACCATGTGACCTACTGAAGATGCTTAGGTATATAATAGAGAGCTCCTAGAATCACCCCCTTATAGGCCAACACAAGCAACAACACCCACTTCGTCGACAATTGTCCACCACCAGGGAAACATGGTAGTTGAATATCTCAAAAACCTGGGGGATGACCATCTCAAAAGAATAGAAATAGAGGTTTTCAACAAAATACCTTATACAAATAAGAGCTTGAGAACAAGCCAAGGTTACCTTTCTCAAGGAACAACCTTTGCTCCTCCTTAAGACATCGTAGGTCTCTCTTCCTTCCTCTCTTCTCAGATTCAAATCCCCATTGGCACCTTGCTTCAAGGTTTCCCAATCTTATGGAAGGATTTGAAGGATTGTATGGAGGGACAACTTGAGGCAGAAGGCATGCAAGAATTTGTGGAGCTAGACAACAGCTCTAATGAGACAAAGGAAGATAAACTCATTGAACCCCATGAAATCACTGGCACCTCCACAGTTCGAGTCAATAAACTTGGACAATCTTTTGAAGGCGATGAGCTCAATGCTACATTGCCAATAACCTTCAACGGCCTCCATGTCACTGCAATCCTAGATGGGGGGGAAGGAGTAAGCATTATTACCAAACAATGTAGGGAAAAATGGAGAGCACCCACCATGGATGATGACATTACTGGTAAAACGTGCTGATGGAGCCACCGGTAGACCCATTGGTATATTGAAGGATTTAAAAATAAAGATCCTAGGAACCACCTTCCGCCACACCTTTGTGGTGATGAACTTTGGCCATCATATGACTGCATCCTTGGATGACCTTTAATGAGGGAAAATAAAACGATCCACAACTGGGATACCAACCATACCTACATTCGGAGGAAAGATCAAATAGTTAAGATCAACCTACGCACATGGAAGGTACATCCCATGAGTGGTTGACCCTTCATAGAGGACTTAATAACAACTACCAAATCCATTGCAGTTCACCTATGTCAAATGTGCCATAAAACAATAGATGATGAAAAGGGTAGTGAGGAATGTGCACCTCTTCTGGAGCTCGAAGACTATGAGAATTGGATGCATATCCTTGCTACATACTTCCAAGATGCACGGGAACCAAGTTTGCGATGATAACTAATGGGCAGGAGATCATATCTCTCTACATGCTTAGCACTACATACCTACCTAATGTCACCACTCATGAACCTAAATAGGATGATAAAGTAGAACAATCATGGGGAATGCATGCCCACATAGAACTCGCAAACCTAATGGATTCCCTGGGCAAGAACGTTATGTTTTCCCTACCAATTCATACATCCACTGGCTAGAATACGTAGGGGTGGTTGAAACACATGAACACTTCAACCAAATATGGTAAAAGGAGCTCACAAATAACTCTCTCCTCCTGGTCCACACAACCACCCCCAAGCCGATTAAACCCATTGACCCCAAACCCGAACCCTAAAAGCTTTTTTGCTCTGGGCGCAAATAAGAAGTTAGTGCTAGTGGAAAAAGAAGCCAAAAATTTGATAGAAGAAGAAAGAGCTGAGGCAGAAGAGATGAAGCAAGTGCCCAAACACTTCAAAACCTTCCAGATGGCCGACAGATTTGTGCAATATGACTCAGCCCAAAGATCCCACAATGGATAAACAGGAACCTCATATGACGATCTAGCCAAGGTGGAGGAAATTAACTTGGTAGGCTCGGGCAAAGACCCGAGGCCAATATACATTGGGGATGACCTCTCAACCGAGGAAGAGATCAAACTCATCACTCTACTCACATAATTCCAGGATTTCTTCGCCTAGAAGTACACGGATATGAAGGGTGTACCTCTCGAAGTAGTCAAACATACCATTCAAATGGTCGATGGAACGAGACCGGTCTAGCAAAGGGCTTACCCTATGAATCCAAAGTATTCCAAGATGGTCTGAGTTGAAATCGATCAACACATTGATGTCGAATTCATCTACAAAATAAAGCACATAGAATGGGTATCATCCATAGTGATAATACCCAAAAAGAAAGGGAAGGTACGAGTGTGTGTGGACCTCAAAAAGGTCAATGCCACCACCATACGGGATCACTATCCCTTACCTTTCACAGAGCACATGTGCTCGAATGAGTCACAGGAAAGGAAGCCTTTAGCTTCCTTGACGGATTCTCCGACTACAATCAGGTGTTGATTGACCCCAAAGATCAACACAAAACGGCCTTTGTTACAGAATGGGGAACTTATGCATACCACGTCATGCCTTTTGGGCAGACCAATTCCCCCGGTACCTTCCAGTGCGGATACCTTCGAAAATTCCTTGAGGTCTTTATGGATGACCTTGGTGTCAACTTCACATGGAAGGCATACCTTGACTGTTTACATGAGGTGCTAGAAAGGTGCAGGCTGTACCACATTTCATTGAACCCACTTAAATACCACTTTTGGGGTTAAGCATGGAGTTATCCTGGGACACCGCATTTCATTAAACCCACTCAAATACCAATTTTGGGTTAAGCATGGAGTTATCCTGGGACACATCGTCTCCCAACAGGTGATCCACGGACGACAGCAAGGTGCGGCTCATCCTTGAGCTGCCCCCACCAACCAATTTTAAGGGAGTCCAATGCTTTATGGGACATGTTGGTTATTATCGATGTTTTATTTTTATATGTATGGCGATATAGCTCAACCCCTTTATGGACTCTTGATCCTCTTTGAGTGGACAGAGGAATGGCAATAGGCTTATACCACCCTCAAGAAAGCCTTGGCAAGTGCTCCTATTATGAGGTCGCCCAACTAGGACATTATCTTTCATGTCCACATTGACGCATCCGCCTTTGCTGTTTAATGTGTGTTGGCCCAACCTGGTGAACACAAGATGGATTTCCCCATCATCTTTGCCAATTAAATGAGGTAGAATGAAATTATACCACAACTGAGAGGGAAGGGTTGGCCTGGTTTACACCGTTAAGAAGTTTTGCCATTATCTTCTGGTGGATCAAATTTATCTTCTTTGTAGACCATCAAGCTCTTCTATATCTAGTAAACAAGCCCTGTACAACATGAAGAAGCACCAGATGGTTGCTGATCTTTCTTGAGTTTGACTTCACTATCACAGTGCAAAAGGGCTCACAACATGTCTTGGCAGACCATATTTCAACAATCCCCAATGGAGAGCCACCGGTGGGAGTTGATGTGATGATTTACCAGACCCCACCTTGTTCCAATTATGTTTAATTCCTGAGTGGAGTGAGGAGGCAGCACACTTTCTAGACAATGGCTTACCAATGGACCCCCTCCTCAGTAACAAGGACCATGCATGACGCCTCATTAAGCATGCGACCCCCTACCAACTCATTGCAGGCCAACTCTATAGGTAGGGAAAAGATAAGATTATCTAACACTATATCCATGAAGACGAATATGTCTTCCTTTTAGAACATCCTCACTTTGCTTGTGCTAGGGGGCACTTTGCGTAGATATCACTGCACACAAAGTCCTCACAGCCGAGTTATTGTGGCCCACCTTAATGGCTGATGCAGCAAAATACGTCAAGCGGTGCGATGGATGCCAATGAGAAGAAATTATCCGCTTTAAGGACAGCATGCCCCTGAACCTTGTTATGTCCTTGCAACCATTCGAAAAGTGGGGCATTGATTTCATTGGACCCATTAGCCTCGCGGTGGCTAGATACACTCAAGCCCGATATATTATCGCTGCCATGGACTATTGCACGAAATGGTTCGAATATCGGGCTACCCGTAAAGCTGATGCACGCTCTACCATAAAATTCCAGTATGAATCAGTAATCACATGCTTTGGATGTCCCCTTGAAATTGTCAGGAGCAATAATGGAACACACTTTATTAATGAGGTAATCCAATTCCTCTTACAAGAACTCCTTGTCACTCATAGAAAATCTTCCCCATATTACCCCCAAGATAATGGCCAACACAAGTAGAAAGCACACATTCTCACCAAAACTGTTGAGGCCAGCCCTCAACAATTGTGAACAAAAGCTGCCGGCAACACTCTGGGCCTATCGAACTTCCTACAAGGCTAATACCAATGTGACACCCTTCGGATTGACCTATGGTACTAAAGAGGTATACGAATGGAATTCTTGGTCCCAAGTTTACGAATTGTTGTACAAGAGAAACTCACGAGGAATGTCCTAGGTTGTCGCCTGGTCGAGCTTGAAAAGCTTGACAAAACATGCCTCCTATATAGCATGATTGTAGAAAAGCTAAAGCATAAATGATGGTTCGATGACCAAGTGAAGAACAAGAAAATGAAGAAGGAAAACATGGTCCTCCTCTTCTTCAGTATCAAAACCCATAACAAGAAATTCAAGCTTAGAGGATTAGGACCTTTCCTAGTCACTGAGATAACCCCGCAAGAGGCATTGTGCGCATAGAGACACTCGATAGTGTCACAAATGGCAGCATATTTCAATGGTAGCAAATTAAAATGCTACTATGGCCCACAAACTGAACCACCTTGTTCACGACAAAAAACAAAGAAAAATCAACATGAAGAAATGAAATGAGCAGCTCAACAAGAGGCTAACGAGAGGCAAGCCAAACTTCGGCATAAAAATATTATGGTCAACATGGCCCAAGTTATAAACCTTGAAGAAGAAGATTGGGAGGTGAAGCTTGCTCAGTTATGGTTAGGAATGATCATCCTGATGAGCTTCACCCAAAAATTAGCTCTTGTAGATACAGGGGCTAATTAATGTCTTATGAGACATGGCTTTCCCTCGAGCAACCCCCATTGAAAGAAACTCTTGCCATGGTCAACGACATTGGCATCTCAAGAAGTTCACTATTTAGACACAATCACAATTCTGGTCCACATTGGAAATAATCCCTTGGAAGGGAAGTTTTACATGATGCCTATAGGAACCATGCATGATGAGATTCTTCTCAGAAGAGGTTGGATGGGACAAACCGATGCAACATAGACTAGGGTGCAAGGATGACTACTGTATAGCTAGCCTCATGCCAAGTTACAATCCTCATGATGGACAAAGAACCTGTAACCACTACTCCCTCATGCCAAGATGATACTCCCTCACCTGACTGTCATTCCACCCTCCAACCCACACACATCCATACCACTCAAAAAGAGGCCGCTCTCCACTTTGGAGACACCACTACCTCTCATATCCTCTCAAGTACAGCACTTGGCAGTATAGCAGCCCAATCCGGACACTCAAAAGCCACCACCACTACTACTGACCCCCCCAACAAAACTAACCACACTAACCCTCCTAACAACACTAACAAACTCACACATGGCAAGCACTCTCAATAGTGGGTACCTAAATAGCTTCTCGAAGCATAAGAGTATTATGAAATTACTTCCACTCTGTGGATCCCCAAACGATCCAATACTCATATACCAACAACCCAAGCTCCTCATCCCTCTTGCAGGAAACCAATTAGGCAACCCCAAGGCCATGTGGTACAAGACAAACGCTGGCCCAAACGTTACCAAGACCAAACTATCCTCACTAACACCCTAAGCTTGCCCAGCAACAACCTTCCAAAACCTCTACTTTACATTACTATGAGGGCATTCGCCAAATTTGGGTCCCCAAATCACCAAGAAACAAACTCCCTACTCTTGTCACTCTGTATTTACCAACCCTTTAATGGAAGCCCAAAGTGGCCTCTGCCACAAATACTGCATAGGAAAAAGGGAAGTAAAAACTTCACGGATGACCCATTGCCCCCCCCAAACCAAAGTCCACGGTCCATACTAATGATATATCCTCGATGTCAGCTACTCCCCCACCTGTCATTATCTGGCTACCTTGGAGTACTCCTAATCAGCCCCCCTTAACCTCTTCATTCTCAACTACTCCCTCGTTTTACAAGCCCCTGAACTCCCCAAGGAAATACCAACCTCGCCATCACCCAATTGGAACCGTCTTCTCCATTTGGCAAATTGGGCATAGAGTAGTTAGTACAAAACTAGCAATGGGGTGTTGGCTACATAGCCCACAAGTACAAAACCTGTTTGCAGGGTGCCCAAAGAAAAAAAAAATCTATTTGCCATAGACTTACCAAATTTGCCACACGGCTGTACCATTCTCATTCAGCGTTGCCATGACTATACCAACTTCAACTTGAAATGCCACAGCCATACCATTCTCATTCAACATTGCCACGAATGTTCCAGCTTCAAGCTCAACTACCATGGCTGTTCCAATCAGAAGGCACACCCGTACCACCAAAGGAAGCCACGCCCGTTCCAACCTCTACCACAAATGGCACACCCGTACCCTTTCACTTATACGCCCATACCATTCAAAAGAGTACACCCGTTTCCTAGAAATGCCACACCCACACCAACTTTTGCCATGGTCGTGTCCTTCTAAAAACTTAAATATGGGCCCACCCCTCTCATTTCCTCACTTTCTGCTTTCAGCTTACCCAAACTCTTGCACAATTGTTTCTTGAGATTTTCCTTTCTGTCCCTCATCCATCACCCCATGGCCGAAACTTTCAACTCCTCCCTGGAGGTTCATTAGCACCCCACCCTCAAGAAGAAGTGGCCAACAAGGGAACGCTTTGAGGAGTATGGCCGCCACCCTGCTGACCCAGTTGTCACATCTCACAAGGAGCACCGTATGAAGCAGGTTAGCGTTCACACAATCCACTCCCTTATGAAGAATAATCATAAGATTGAGCATAAGATTTTATACTATAGTGGACCTTACTACCGAGCTATTGTAGCTGATATAGCCATTGTAACTTCCCTAGAGCAGCTTGGACTGAGCTGCTAACTATGGAACCTTGGTGCCCGACCTGTACAACTACCTTTTACTTTACAAAGATGTATGATGCCAACCAGGCCATAAGTCAAGTGCTGGATATTGACGGATAGGTACACACCATCCATCTCAGTGTCGACTTGGTCCGAGAAGCCCTCCACCTCCCTAGAATGGAACAACCTTACGTTCGGCTCACCAATGTCCCACAATTGACTCGTGGCACCTTCATCAAGGGTAGCACCACCAAGGACGGAGTGGAGTGGGGAAATATTACACAAGAGGAGCTTGTGATGCCAGCCAAGGCACTCTCATTTTTACTAACAACATGGTGGACCGATCGCTTTAGTAGGTGCAGTCTCTCAACACTTGCCATGGTCCACCAGAACATGCCTATAAACTGGGTTGAATACTTACATACGAAGCTCGTAGTATGTGCTAATCCCCAACGAAAGCTCACAACCTAAAAGATCCCTACCCCCACTATGCATTGAATTTGGAGGTGCTACCATGGATATCCGGACAAGAGACTAATCCCTCGGTTCATCCCAAAACCGAACCCAAAAAAATCTCTCTCACCCAGCAGACAGGCGATTCCTCCCGGAAAATTTATTCCAACGTAGTCAAGAGCCTTAATTTACCCATTGACATTCTGACCAAACCCATAGGTCACATGGCCGGGTCAAGGGAGCAACTTGCACTTGGATCATAGAGACCAACTTGCACTTGGATCATAGAGACCAACTTGCACTTGGATCATAGAGACCAACGCTTTTTTCCTCATCAAGAGGCACATCCGTTGATTCTTTTCCATAGAACAAGGATTATCCATGATTTACTTCAACTATCGTAACTTTACAAAATTTAGTCTTATTTTAGGGATCCATCAGTCCAGCCTAACCCCATCCCATGGGTTAGCCAACCACACCCAACCTCTGTATTGATAGGATCCATTTAGAAATTTGCTTATGCTTTGCCCCGGGTATCGGGAAAAAGAGTTCCTAGGCCCCCTAGATGGCGCTTCATGCAAAATTTAACATAGTCACACCACTTACACACCCAATATAAAAATTGCCTTTTTCATAGATTCAGCTGTCTTTAAAACAATCTTTTAATGAAACCATAGTATCACTGATCTTAACCCTCCAAAATATCTAGCTTGAATTCCAATTTCCAATCATTCCTTCATCAGTGTACCTATGGCATCATTGGCAAAACCAGAACGCTCACCACCGCTCAGGAGCCTCTTCAATAGTTACTAGCTCACAGTACCCGGAAATAGTTACTAGCTCACAGTACCCGGAAATATAATCAAATAAGAAAAATCCAGATGGACTCTTTGTTGAAGATCAACAAGATCAACCAACAGATCCATATAAAAGAGCCATGGACTCATCCGTTGAGGACTAGCAAGGCCAATCAACTAGATCCATGCCCGTGTTTAGAAAACAACTCCAACTCATTGTTCCATTTTCTTCCTCGACGCACGCGTGGGTATCTTCGACCTAGAGCCCGAGCACCGTATGGTCAGCACCCTCTAGGCTCCTTTGCAGGTCACCTAGTGCTTCACTCATAGGCCGCTTCCTTGGTCCCTCATCCATCGTACCGGAAGCCCACCATTTAATTTGAACCGAGGGCTGGTCAAGACCTCCGCCGACCTTGCTACACAAGACGTCATCCATTGACTCTCCGTCAGTTGTTGCAACTTTCATTTAGGTTGTCATGACCATAATCAATAAGATAGTCAAAATGCTTCCCAGCGTTCTTGACGTAAAATAGTATTTTAAAAGCAGGTTTCATAAATACAGTTTCTAACGAACTCTCATCGTTCCACATCGTCCCACATCATTTCTCGTTATTCCACATTCTTCTACATCAATTCACATTGCTTATTCCACATCCATTCATATCTATTCCCATCGTCTTTCATCCATCTTCATTCATTCACATCATATTACATCTCATCACATCTATCCACATCACATCACATTCATCCACATCACATCTCATCGCATTCATTTACATCCCATCACATCCATGTACATCCATTCAGAACCACATCACTTCTCATCACATCCATCTACATCCATTCAGATCCACATCACATCTCATCACATCCATTCAAATCCACATCACATCTCATCACATCCATCTACATCCATTCAAATTCACATCACATCTCATCACATCTATTCACATCTTTTCACATCACAATTAACATCTCATCACATCACACTCACACCCATTTACATCCATTCACATCTCATCACATCACACTCACATCCATTTACATCACATCACATTCACATTCACATCTCATCACATCACACTCACATCCATTTACATCACATCACATATCACTCACATCCATTTACATCACATCACATCCATTCACATCTCATCATATCACAGTCACATCTCATCACATCACACTCACATCCATTTACATCCATCTACATTTATTCAGATCCACATCGCATCTTATCATATCTATCCACATCACATCACATCCACATATCATCACATCCATTCACATCTTATCACATCACACTCACATATCATCACATCTCATTCTCATCCATTTACATCACATCCCATCCATTCGTATCTCATCATATCCATTCACATCTCATCACATCACATTCACATCTCATCACATCACACTCACATATCATCACACTCACATATCATCACATCTTATTCTCATCCATTTACATCACATTTACATCCATCTTATTCTCATCCATTTACATCACATCCCATCCATTCACATATCATCACATCCATTCAGTATGGTTACTCTACTTTCGATATTGATAGAACTTTTCTAAGTTTTTAGCCAATTGCTTGGCTTAGTTAAAGGTAACTTTTTCTCGATCCCATTAAATCTAAGTATCAGCGTGTTGTTGAAGGTTTAAAAAGGAAAAATAAACCTTATTAGAATGTTATAGTAAAAACTCAGAAAGAGCATCTACGTATTGTGTTTCCATTCCCTAAGCTTCATTAATGAGATTAAATCTAAACTTTCGTTTTCTTATTGGATCCTTGATCCTCCTAGGGATTCTAGATTCCCTTTCCTGATTAAGAATTATCCAAGTTTTCTCGATGGATATTTTCAGATTCTTTCTCAAATTTCTTGAATAAGATATATGTAATATTCTTCTTTTTGAATAAAAGATTCATGGGATTTACAAAAATCAATTCTATCCATATTTCTCAATAAAAATGATAATACTCAAAATAACACTTTTGATAAATACTCATATTTTGAATTATGCTAAAATTTTCTCTTTTAACATTTAATTATTTGGATCTCGAATATCATGGAAATTCCTCTTTTTGCATAAAAATAAATTTATCAAAATTACTCTTTTCTCTTAATTAAATATTTATGCATAAATACTAAAAAGTATTCTTTCATGAATATGATGAAAATCATTCTTTTTGCATAAGATCTCTAATCCTAGAATATGGTAGGAATTCTTCTTTTAGAATTATGCATAAAAATAAGATATGTATTATTTTTTTAAAAATTTACCATAGCTTCGTCGCTATTACTGATAATTCTCAATTTTTCTAAAAGAATAAAAGCTTGTAATGAAAATATGATAGAAGCTCTTTTTTTAAGCTTAAAATCAAACTATGTATACATATCATAATTTTAACCATAATTATTATTATTCCCTTTGATTAGGCTAACTTAAACATTCCTCTTTTCGTAATTTGTTGGGATAATCTTTTTCTCATTTAGAATGAGTTAAAGTAACTTTTTATCTACTCGTAAACAATGTAAAAAGAAATAACCATATTTTTACTAACTCAAAATCATGAAAATATCAATTCTTATTCTCTAGCTCATCGAGCCTAGAGTTTAGATTTGAAATAAGAGACTATCATTGAGAAGCATCCTTTTCCAAAAGATTTAGCCATAAAGATGATTACTCTTTTTAAGAGAGAGATTTACTTAAGGAAAGCATTACAAATAAGCATAAAGATTAACTTAATTCTAATTAGACATTAAGAATCTTAGGGAAAGCTTGATTTGAATAAAAACCATAATTCTGAAAGCTTCTCAAGCTTGAGAGGAGTTGAGAGAAGAAAGTCATTGAGATAATTAAAAAACCATAAAATTAGTTTTACGTCCAAGTTTGGCTTGATTCTTAATTAGCAGTGAGGTCCCCAACCAATCAATTGGTCCACCAAGAGGAGAAGAGCAAACTTCAAGAGTTGTTGGAGAGAGAGAGAAGCTCCAAGCTCCCAAGAGAGATGAAAATTTAAGAGATAATAGAATTATGATTATTTTAAGATAATACTGGCATGGTATAGCTCCAATATCAAAATACAAAGGAATGAGGGTCTATTTATAGGTGAGGGATGCCACTAACCAAGTCCAACTGGGTTCTAGAATTTTCTAGCTTTAGTTTGACTCAATTTAGATAAGATTTGGACAAGTTTGGCTCCCTTTTATATCTAGTTTGTTCCAGGAGAGATAAAAATATCACATTTTTTTGAATTAAAAAACCCAACCACACATGTAAAAAAGGCACCTACCTCAAGAGTCTCCCTCTCCTTACCAAGGTGTCAAAAATGCATCATTTCTCTAAAATATCTCATTTTTTAACTAATATCTCTTAATTTTTAACTAATAAACCTCGTACTCAGTCAAACTCTTCATCTTATGTGAGCATTTACTCGTTTTTGGATATTTTCTTTTATTCTTTGGATTTATCTCATCCCAACACTTGGATTAATCCAATTGGCCCATCGGAACCTTAATTGGACCATAATCTAAAAATTTCTAAAAATGTAGACCCTTAGGCTAAGCCCTTATACACATTTTTAATTAATTCCTAATGCACATTGGAAAGTTCATTTTGAACTTCTGTTTTAGGGAAATCCATTTTAGACACTAGGAGAATTTTTGTATCCAAAGATATCTCAACTTTGAATTATCTCTCTCTAGATATTTTCTCTCTCTAAGCCAAAACAAGGTAAAACAAGATCTTTCTTCCATTTCAGAGAGGGGATGATTACAAGAACAAAAGGGGAGGTTCTTACACCTTTACATCTCAAAAGCTGGAGGGAGGAATCTTACACAGCCACTCTCCTCACAAAAGTACGCTACCACACGGCTGGAGATGGGAGGATCTCCCTAGGGCAGTTCAGCTAACAAGGCCAAATGTGGTACCTATATCTCTACCTCCCCCCCAATCCTCTCCCACCGCTAAAGCGCCATTACCGAGAACCCAAGAAAAAGGAGCACCTTTCCCTCTAGTCTACTAGCCAAGGCCTCACCACAGAAGTACTGGAAGCTACAGAAGCCCAACGAAAAGCCGCTGAGGAGGAGGCACAACACTAGGCTTTCTATGATCAGAATCTCTTTGAAACCCCACCCCCACAGGCTCGCCTCCATATCCTCCTCATCACTTTGAAGCTGTTCTCTCATCTCCTGCCTCATCTTGCTGCGATACTGTCAAAACCCTCTGTTGGGCATGCACTGATAGTTTTAGATCCCACGAAGCATATAAAGAGACCATTCACGCATCACATGGGGAAGTGCTAGACTTCTCCCAGGGCTTCTCCCACATGGCCCGAGAACTCATCACATAAATGACGGATTCCATCTATCGCCACCAGTAGGAGATCACCTAAAAATGTTGCTTGCAAAGGCATAGGAGAGGCAGAATGTGGAGGACCTTTATACAGCCACACTTAACAACATCCATCTTAGTAGGTCCTCAATGAAAAGGAGAAGCTACTCGCAAATACCCTCTCTTCCATTTTTGAGCTCCAAAACCAGCCCCAGGCACTGCACAAGAGGAAGTGCAACAAGCCAACCATGAACTCTCCCTTGCCTAGGCCACCGCACAGGATTTCTAGCAAAGAGCCACAATCGAAGCCTTCAACCGAACCACCCTCGACTTCCAGCACTATCATGAGGTTGTAAAGGAGGCACTCCACCACAAAGAAGTGCAGCTGACAGCCCCGCAGAAGCAAGAGCTGCCTAACCACTACCCACTCAGCATCTCATTAGGAAGTTGATTATCATTAGGAGAGCTCGATCCTTGTTTCTTAAGAAGTCCTATAACAAATCAAGCAATGGTTAAACATCCCAACAACTCCTATCAAAGGGCATGCACCATGCACCCAATGTGCCATTACCTCCATTAGTCTTGGGACCATAACCACCTCTACCAAGGGTGATACCTCTTAATCAAGTAAGATTCGAGGAGTCTATTGATTACCAAGAATATGAGGTAGATGTCATACCCACCCCCCACCTTTTTGAGGACCCCAAAGAGCTTCATCCTGACTATTATGTAGTGGATGGGAGAGGGGGATTCAAGCCAGTTTACTAACAACTTGATGCAATGGAAAGGGGCCCCGCTAGAATTCCTCTTCAATGTTACCACTGTCAAGGTCCCCATCGAGTTTCAGAATGCCCTCTAAAATTTCCTCAACTCAACCAAGCGGTACCCTCAAACATGTCACTGCTACTTGTAACCATTGTGGCATAGACGATTGGATTAAGGAGTGTCCCAACAAGATTGTGGTGACAAGCCCACAGATGGGACCCATCATCACACCCCTAAACATGATTAGGGTAAGTAATCAAACTCAAAGGAAGATACTAAAAACTCTAGATCACACAACTTTGAATGTTATGACCCGACTACAAGTCCAAAACCAACATGTTCTGGAGCAATGATTTGTGGCCTTGGTAGCGAAATCTAAGAAGAAGAAGAAAAATAGGAGAAAAAAGTTAGTTAAGAATGGGATAATGAAGGAAACCAAAAAGACAAACCTTGGGATACCTCAAGAGATAGTCTTCATTAGGGTAGGAAAATACCCTCTAAAACCAAGAGCACAGGGAAGGAGACAAACCTTGGGATACCTCAAGAGATAGTCTTCATTAGGGACCTAGATGAGGACTCCGACTCCTTGGACACAAGGGCCGATTCTGAACAAGGTAGGGAAATACCCTTCAAAACCAAGAGCACAGGGAAGGAGACCCCACTGGAACCTATAATTTCTAAAACTAGATCAAACATACAAAACTTGGCTCTTATCCTAACCCTCAAAAGGAGATTGAGCAACTCCAAGAATTTAGTGATTTAGTTATGAAAACACAAGAGGAGCTTGAGACAAGACCCAAGCAAGTGAGAGTCTTAGATACTATACACCCTAGTACTGAAATTTACAAACCTCTAGATGTGTCGAGTGTCATCATGGAAGAGACTGAGGCCTCCACCTCTCATAGTTTGATACAATATGGAAACCTTGAGCCCGGAGATGGATTTTCCAGTCTCATCGATACCTATTTATGGAAAAGAGGTCATGAATGCACCACGAAATGTCCCCAAATTGTTAGACTTTATGGCCTCACAAACCAATACAACTATAACCGCCATATTGAGTGGAGATCCTAAATTCTTTGAAGCAATGCCATCTCTCCTTAATGGGGAACTCAATGTTGGGACTACCACCATTTGCTGACATGCATAAGGCACATCACCAATATACAATGGAGACACCTCAAGTTGTACCTGAATCAATAGTCCTGGTGGAAGAAGAAAATACCAAATCTATGGTCAAATTCCACTTAACAAACTAGGGCAATACTTTGAAGGTGATGAGTCTAACACACTAATACCAATCATCTTCACCAAGGGCATCATGGTAATGGGAATCCTAGATGGTGGTGTGGGAGTGAGAATAATCACTAAGAAATGATGGGAGAAGATGGCCAAGCCATGTCTAGAAGTCTCAGACATCATTGTCAAGATGGCTCACCATGAAACTATCGCCAAACCTATTGGGATGCTATGAGATTTAAAGATCAAGGTTCTCAAACATCAGGTTAAATATACCTTCATTGTTATGGACTTTTGTAAACAACCTAAATCATATGAGATTTAAAGATCAAGGTTCTCAAACATCAGGTTAAATATACCTTCATTGTTATGGAATTTTCTAAACAACCTAAATCATATGAAATGATCTTAGGATGCTTGTTCATGAGATAGGCAAAGATGGTACACGATTGGTCTAAGAGCCATGTCTACCTCCAATTCAATGATTCCATATGAAATGATCTTAGGATGCCCGTTCATGAGAGAGGCAAAGATGGTACATGACTGGTCTAAGAACCATGTCTACCTCCAATTCAATGATTCCATCATTAGGGTTAATCTTGTGATTGGCCACGTACATCCTCTGGGTAGTGGAGGACTTTTTGAAAACCGTTTAGACACCAACACTTATTCAATCCCATTGCAATACTACTATACTTGTAGAGAGGATATTGATGCAAGGAAGGATCCAGCCCACAAGGATGCGGACAAACAAGCTATTGAGCCTGAAGATGATCTAAATTGGATACATATGATGGCCACAATAAATAGCTAGGAAACCAGAGGATCTACATGGGTTACACTTGATAGTGAGGAGCTCCCTAAGGTTGTGATGAATGATTCTTGCTCTACCTTTTGATGCTGAGGGGGTTGGTTATAGTGAACTTGAGTTCATGTGGGATGACTCAAGCACAAGTACCGTGGGATGAGGAGCCTGAAATAGGGATTGAAAATGACACCAACTCATCGATTACCACAAGCAATACATAACTAATAATAGCAAAATAAATTACAAGGAGTAGCTCCCATTTTGATATGGATTCTCAATCTGAAGAGAGGGATGAAGTTCTTCAAAGCACCAAGGAGCATCTTAGAAGATGGTAGAGACATAAATGCTATGCAGCCCATCATCATAGAAGGCTGCAAGAGAGGACAACTACCACCTAATGGCTGCAATACATTGGTGCATTCGATGCACATTGCAAGTTTATTGGACAAATGGGGAGAGGAATTACAAAAAGTTATGTATTGCAAACCTCCTTCCATTGAGTTGATAGCCAGTAGATGAACCAAAACTTAATCGTTCCGTGAGGTGGAAGAAAAACAAAGAGTTGGCCCAAAAAGAGAGGGAAGTAGAAGTTGGAGCTAAAGAAAATCAAGAGACAACACCTAACTTATGTCCTACACCTGAGCATTACAAGTCATACAGCATAGGGGAACACAAGTTAGTGTTTGATAATGCCAAATGTAACCCCACAAGTGAGAGTGGAGGAGCCTATGGACAGGCCTACAGAGGTTAAAGAAGTAGACTTGGCTGAACCAGCAGAAGATCCGAAGCCTGCTATCTATATAGCCAAGGACTTAAATAAGACCAAGGAGGCTGAACTTAGCTCTCCTCAAGGAGGTTGAACTTAGCTCTCCTCAAGGAGTATATGGATTTCTTTGCATGTACATACCATGATATGAAGAGAGTTCCCGCAAAGGTGGTACAACACACCATCCCCATGGTACTTGATGCTAAACCAGTCTAATAGTGACCCTATCCAATGAATCCCAAATATGCAAGCATTGTTAAGGAAGAGATCGAGTGGATTCATCTATGAGATTGAACACTTAGAGTGGGTCTCACCCATTGTGGCTGTGCGCCCAAGAAGAATGGAAAACTTCGAGTATGTGTTGATCTCAAGTAAGTGAATGCTACCACGCACAAGGATCACTTCCCCTTGCCATATTTAGAACATATGCTTGAACAAGTTATGGACAAGGAGGCTTATAGCTTTTTGGATGGATATTTAAGCTATAATCAAATTTTGATTGCACCTAAGGACCAAGCCAAAACAGTTTTGTCACTGAGCATGGAGTGTATGCTTACAGAGTCATGCTTACAGAGCTGCTTTGGCCTTGTCCTGCTACCTTAGGCACTTCCAAATCGTTCATGAATTTTGTAATTTTGTCCCAGTTGGAAGGCCTCATGGAACTCGCCTGCTATGCCGTCTAGATCAGATTTTGCATGCACTTTAGTGCAGTCTCCTTCGAGATGCCTATGCTTTTCTAGCCCAGCTTTGGAAGTCTTCCAACATTTTATCCTTTGATTGTACTTCTTGCGCGCATGAGCCTTTTTCATGGCCTCCATTTGATCTACTTTCTTTCTAAGGTCAGCATTAGCTATCGTCTCATCAAGGCGACATTCAGCTCATTGATGGTCATTTCCCTCCTTTGCCTCTTGTTACCCTTACAGGTGTGGCTGCCTCCTCCACTTCCTTTTTTAGGGTCTTTATTGTTTTTCCACATTCTTCTACATCAATTCACATTGCTTATTCCACATCCATTCATATCTGTTCCCATCGTCTTTCATCCATCCTCATTCATTCACATCATATTACATCTCATCACATCTATCCACATCACATCACATTCATCCACATCACATCTCATCGCATCCATTTACATCCCATCACATCCATGTACATCCATTCAGAATCACATCACTTCTCATCACATCCATCTACATCCATTCAGATCCACATCACATCTCATCACATCTCATCACATCTCATCACATCCATCTACATCCATTCAAATCCACATCACATCTCATCACATCCATCTACATCCATTCAAATCCACATCACATCTCATCACATCTATTCACATCTTTTCACATCACAATTAACATCTCATCACATCACACTCACACCCATTTACATCCATCAATCCTCTCCCACCGCTAAAGCGCCATTACCGAGAATCCAAGAAAAAGGAGCACCTTTCCCTCCAGTCTACTAGCCAAGGCCTCACCAGAGAAGTACTGGAAGCTACAGAAGCCCAACGAAAAGCCGCTGAGGAGGAGGCACAACACTAGGCTTTCTATGATCAGAATCTCTTTGAAACCCCACCCCCACAGGCTCGCCTCCATAGCCTCCTCATCACTTTGAAGCTGTTCTCTCATCTCCTACCTCATCTCGCTGCGATACTGTCAAAACCCTCTGTTGGGCATGCACTGATAGTTTTAGATCCCACGAAGCATATAAAGAGACCATTCACGCATCACATGGGGAAGTGCTAGACTTCTCCCAGGGCTTCTCCCACATGGCCCGAGAACTCATCACATAAATGATGGATTCCATCTATCGCCACCAGTAGGAGATCACCTATAAATGTTGCTTGCAAAGGCATAGGAGAGGCAGAATGTGGAGGACCTTTATACAGCCACACTTAACAACATCCATCTTAGTAGGCCCTCAATGAAAAGGAGAAGCTACTCGCAAATACCCTCTCCTCCATTTTTGAGCTCCAAAACCAGCTCCGGGCACTGCACAAGAGGAAGTGCAACAAGCCAACCATGAACTCTCCCTTGCCTAGGCCACCGCACAGGATTTCTAGCAAAGAGCCACAATCGTGGAAGAAGCCTTCAACCGAACCACCCTTGACTTCCACCACAAAGAAGTGCAGCTGACAGCCGCAAAAGCAAGGGTTACCTAACCACTACCCACTCAGCATCTCATTAGGAAGTTGATTATCATTAGGAGAGCTCGATCCCTATTTCTCAACAAGTCCTATAACAAATCAAGCAATGGCTAAACATCCCAACAACTCCTATCAAAGGGCATGCACCATGCACCCAATGTGCCATTACCTCCATTAGTCTTGGGACCATAACCACCTCTACCAAGGGTGATACCTCTTAATCAAGTAAGATTCGAGGAGTCTATTGATTACCAAGAATATGAGGTAGATGTCAGACCCACCCCCCACCTTTTTGAGGACCCCAAAGAGCTTCATCCTGACCATTATGTAGTGGATGGGAGAGGGGGATTCAAGCCAGTTTACTTACAACTTGATGCGATGGAAAGGGGCCCCGCCAAAATTCCTCTTCAATGTTACCACTGTCAAGGTCCCCATCGAGTTTCAGAATGCCCTCTAAAATTTCCTCAACTCAACCAAGCGGTACCCTCAAACATGTCACTGCTACTTGTAACCATTGTGGCATAGAGGATTGGATTAAGGAGTGTCCCAACAAGATTGTGGTGACAAGCCCACAGATGGGACCCATCATCACACCCCTAAACATGATTAGGGTAAGTAATCAAACTCAAAGGAAGATACTAAAAAATCTAGATCACACAACTTTGAATGTTATGACCCGACTACAAGCCCAAAACCAACATGTTTTGGAGCAATGATTTGTGGCCTTGGTAGCGAAATCTAAGAAGAAGAAGAAAAATAGGAGAAAAAAGTTAGTTAAGAATGGGATAATGAAGGAAACCAAAAAGACAAACCTTGGGATACCTCAAGAGATAGTCTTCATTAGGGTAGGAAAATACCCTCCAAAACCAAGAGCACAGGGAAGGAGACAAACCTTGGGATACCTCAAGAGATAGTCTTCATTAGGGACCTAGATGAGGACTCCGACTCCTTGGACACAAGGGCCGATTCTGAACAAGGTAGGGAAATACCCTCCAAAACCAAGAGCACAGGGAAGGAGACCCCAATGGAACCTATAATTTCTAAAACTAGATCAAACATACAAAACTTGGCTCTTATCCTAACCCTCAAAAGGAGATTGAGCAACTCCAAGAACTTAGTGATTTAGTTATGAAAACACAAGAGGAGCTTGAGACAAGACCCAAGCAAGTGAGAGTCTTAGATACTATATACCCTAGTACCTTAATGTGTACTACTACTGAAATTTACAAACCTCTAGATGTGTCGAGTGTCATCATGGAAGAGACTGAGGCCTCCACCTCTCATAGTTTGATACAATATGGAAACCTTGAGCCCATATCGGAGATGGATTTTCTAGTCTCACCGATACCTATTTATGGAAAAGAGGTCATGAATGCACCACGAAATATCCCCAAATTGTTAGACTTTATGGCCTCACAAACCAATACAACTATAACCGCCATATTGAGTGGAGATCCTAAATTCTTTGATGCCATCTCTCCTTAATGGAATGTTGGATTACCACCATTTGCTGACATGCATAAGGCACGTCACCAATATACAATGGAGACACCTCAAGTTGTACCTGAATCAATAGTCTTGGTGGAAGAAGAAAATACCAAATCTATGGTTAAAATTCCACTTAACAAACTAGGGAAATACTTTGAAGGTGATGAGTCTAACACACTAATACCAATCATCTTCACCAAGGGCATCATGGTAATGGGAATCCTAGATGGTGGTGTGGGAGTGAGAATAATCACTAAGAAATGATGGGAGAAGATGGCCAAGCCATGTCTAGAAGTCTCAGACATCATTGTCAAGATGGCTCACCATGAAACTATCGCCAAACCTATAGGGATGCTATGAGATTTAAAGATCAAGGTTCTCAAACATCAGGTTAAATATACCTTCATTGTTATGGACTTTTCTAAACAACCTAAATCATATGAAATGATCTTAGGATGCTTGTTCATGAGATAGGCAAAGATGGTACATGACTAGTCTAAGAACCATGTCTACCTCCAATTCAATGATTCCATATGAAATGATCTTAGGATGCCCGTTCATGAGAGAGGCAAAGATGGTACATGACTGGTCTAAGAACCATGTCTACCTCTCCAATTCAATGATTCCATCATTAGGGTTAATCTTGTGATTGGCCACGTACATTCTATGGGTAGTGGAGGACTTTTTGAAAACCGTTTAGACACCAACACTTATTCAATCCCATTGCAATACTACTATACTTGTAGAGAGGAGATTGATGCAAGGAAGGATCTAGCCCACAAGGATGCGGACAAACAAGCTATTGAGCCTGAAGATGATCTAAATTGGATACATATGATGGCCTCAATCAATAGCTGGGAAACCAGAGGATCTACATGGGTTACACCTGATAGTGAGGAGCTCCCTAAGGTTGTGATGAATGATTCTTGCTCTACCTTTTGATGCTGAGGGGGTTGGTTATAGTGAACTTGAGTTCATGTGGCATGACTCAAGCACAAGTATCGTGGGATGAGGAGCCTGAAATAGGGATTGAAAATGACACCAACTCATCGATTACCACAAGCAATACATAACTAATAATAGCAAAATAAATTACAGGGAGTAGCTCCCATTTTGATATGGATTCTCAATCTGAAGAGAGGGATGAAGTTCTTCAAAGCACCAAGGAGCATCTTAGAAGATGGTAGAGACATAAATGCTATGCATCCCATCATCATAGAAGGCTGCAAGAGAGGACAACTACCACCTAATGGCTGCAATACATTGATGCATTCGATGCACATTGCAAGTTTATTGGACAAATGGGGAGAGGAATTACAAAAAGTTATGTATTGCAAACCTCCTTCCATTGAGTTGATAGCCAGTAGATGAACCAAAACTTAATCGTTCCGCGAGGTGGAAGAAGAACAAAGAGTTGGCCCAAAAAGAGAGGGAAGCAGAAGTTGGAGCTAAACAATTTATAATATTAATGAGTGAGTATCTTATTTTCACCCAATGATGTAAGACTTGCTAGGCATACCATAAATGAGCTGAATTAGACAATGATAAGCTCAATTTATAATATTAATGAGTGAGTATCTTATTTTCACCTTTCAGCTCATATTTTCGCTTCATGTGTTTTCGGTTGTTGTAGCTCGTACCGTAGACCAATTAGGGTAAATATTTGATATGTGAGATCTTCATACTATGCTCCAAACACCCCTCAAAGGAATCAAGCTAATAGTCTTTTGTAGGTGACGAATGGCCTGATTTTGTAGTCCCACGTGTGGCGGTGTAGTCTGCAAGAAGGACGACGTGGATGGGATCAATTCCTCTTAGGTTTAGAAAATCAAGAGACAACACCTAACTCGTGCCCTACACCTGAGCATTACAAGTCATACACACCATAGGGGAACGCAAGTTAGTGTTTAATAATGCCAAATGTAACCCCACAAGTGAGAGTGGAGGAGCCTATGGACAGGCCTTCAGAGGTTAAAGAAGTAGACTTGGCTGAACCAGCAGAAGATCCGAAGCCTGCTATCTATATAGCCAAAGACTTAAATAAGACCAAGGAGGCTGAACTTAGCTCTCCTCAAGGAGGTTGAACTTAGCTCTCCTCAAGGAGTATATGGATTTCTTTGCATGTACATACCATGATATGAAGAGAGTTCCCGCAAAGGTGGTACAACACACCATCCCCATGGTACTTGATGCTAAACCAGTCTAATAGTGACCCTATCCAATGAATCCCAAATATGCAAGCATTGTTAAGGAAGAGATCGAGTGGATTCATCTATGAGATTGAACACTTAGAGTGGGTCTCACCCATTGTGGCTGTGCGCCCAAGAAGAATGGAAAACTTCGAGTATGTGTTGATCTCAAGTAAGTGAATGCTACCATGCACAAGGATCACTTCCCCTCGCCATATTTAGAACATATGCTTGAACAATTTATGGACAAGGAGGCTTATAGCTTTTTGGATGGATATTTAAGCTATAATCAAATTTTGATTGCACCTAAGGACCAAGCCAAAACAGTTTTGTCACTGAGCATGGAGTGTATGCCTACAGAGTCATGCTTACAGAGCTGCTTTGGCCTTGTCCTGCTACCTTAGGCGCTTCCAAATCGTTCATGAATTTTGTAATTTTGTCCCAGTTGGAAGGCCTCATGGAACTCGCCTGCTATGCCGTCTAGATCAGATTTTGCATGCACTTTAGTGCAGTCTCCTTCGAGATGCCTATGCTTTTCTAGCCCAGCTTTGGAAGTCTTCCAACATTTTATCCTTTGATTGTACTTCTTGCGCGCATGAGCCTTTTTCATGGCCTCCATTTGATCTACTTTCTTTCTAAGGTCAGCATTAGCTATCGTCTCATCAAGGCGACATTCAGCTCATTGATGGTCATTTCCCTCCTTTGCCTCTTGTTACCCTTACAGGTGTGGCTGCCTCCTCCACTTCCTTTTTTAGGGTCTTTATTGTTTTTCCACATTCTTCTACATCAATTCACATTGCTTATTCCACATCCATTCATATCTGTTCCCATCGTCTTTCATCCATCCTCATTCATTCACATCATATTACATCTCATCACATCTATCCACATCACATCACATTCATCCACATCACATCTCATCGCATCCATTTACATCCCATCACATCCATGTACATCCATTCAGAATCACATCACTTCTCATCACATCCATCTACATCCATTCAGATCCACATCACATCTCATCACATCTCATCACATCTCATCACATCCATCTACATCCATTCAAATCCACATCACATCTCATCACATCCATCTACATCCATTCAAATCCACATCACATCTCATCACATCTATTCACATCTTTTCACATCACAATTAACATCTCATCACATCACACTCACACCCATTTACATCCATTCACATCTCATCACATCACACTCACATCCATTTACATCACATCACATTCACATTCACATCTCATCACATCACACTCACATCCATTCACATCTCATCATATCACACTCACATCCATTTACATCACATCACATCCATTCACATCTCATCATATCACATTCACATCTCATCACATCACACTCACATCCATTTACATCCATCTACATTTATTCAGATCCACATCACATCTTATCACATCCATCCACATCACATCACATCCACATATCATCACATCCATTCACATCTTATCACATCACACTCACATATCATCACATCTCATTCTCATCCATTTACATCATATCCCATCCATTCGCATCTCATCATATCCATTCACATCTCATCACATCACATCACACTCACATATCATCACATCTTATTCTCATCCATTTACATCACATCCCATCCATTCACATATCATCACATCCATTCAGTATGGTTACTCTACTTTCGATACTGATAGAACTTTTCTAAGTTTTTAGCCAATTGCTTGGCTTAGTTAAAGGTAACTTTTTCTCGATCCCACATTAAATCTAAGTATCAGCGTGTTGTTGAAGGTTTAAAAAGGAAAAATAAACCTTATTAGAATGTTATAGTAAAAACTCAGAAAGAGCATCTACGTATTGTGTTTTCATTCCCTAAGCTTCATTAATGAGACTAAATCTAAACTTTCGTTTTCTTATTGGATCCTTGATCCTCCTAGGGATTCCAGATTCCCTTTCCTGATTAAGAATTATCCAAGTTTTCTCGATGGATATTTTTAAATTCTTTCTCAAATTTCTCGAATAAGATATATGTAATATTCTTCTTTTTGAATAAAAGATTCATGGGATTTACAAAAATCAATTCTATCCATATTTCTCAATAAAAATGATAATACTCAAAATTTCACTTTTGATATATACTCATATTTTGAATTATGCTAAAATTTTCTCTTTTAACATTTAATTATTTGGATCTCGAATATCATGGGATTTCCTCTTTTTGCATAAAAATAAATTTATCAAAATTACTCTTTTCTCTTAATTAAATATTTATGCATAAATACTAAAAAGTATTCTTTCATGAATATGATGAAAATCATTCTTTTTGCATCAGATCTCTAATCCTAGAATATGGTAGGAATTCTTCTTTTAGAATTATGCATAAAAATAAGATATGTATTATTTTTTTAAAAATTTACCATAGCTTTGTTGTTGCTATTACTGATAATTCTCAATTTTTCTAAAAGAATAAAAGCTTGTAATGAAAATATGAAAGAAGCTCTTCTTTTAAGCTTAAAATCAAACTATGTATACATATCATAATTTTAACCATAATTATAAACATAATAATAATTATTATTTCCTTTGATTAGGCTAACTTAAACATTCCTCTTTTCGTAATTTGTTGGGATAATCTTTTTCTCATTTAGAATGAGTTAAAGTAACTTTTTATCTACTCGTAAACAATGTAAAAAGAAATAACCATATTTTTACTAACTCAAAATCATGAAAATATCAATTCTTATTCTCTAGCTCATCGAGCCTAGAGTTTAGATTTGAAATAAGAGACTATCATTGAGAAGCATCCTTTTCCAAAAGATTTAGCCATAAAGATGATTACTCTTTTTAAGAGAGAGATTTACTTAAGGAAAGCATTACAAATAAGCATAAAGATTAACTTAATTCTAATTAGGCATTAAGAATCTTAGGGAAAGCTTGATTTGAATAAAAACCATAATTTTGAAAGCTTCTCAAGCTTGAGAGGGGTTGAGAGAAGAAAGTCATTGAGATAAGTAAAAAACCATAAAAATTAGTTTTATGTCCAAGTTTGGCTTGATTCTTAATTAGCAGTGAGGTCCCCAGCCAATCAATTGGTCCACCAAGAGGAGAAGAGCAAACTTCAAGAGTTGTTGGAGAGAGAGAGAAGCTCCAAGCTCCCAAGAGAGATGAAAATTTAAGAGATAATAGAATTATGATTATTTTAAGATAATACTGGCATGGTATAGCTCCAATATCAAAATACAAAGGAATGAGAGTCTATTTATAGGTGAGGGATGTCACTAACGAAGTCCAACTGGGTTCTAGAATTTTCTAGCTTTAGTTTGACTCAATTTGGATAAGATTTGGACCAGTTTGGCTCCCTTTTATATCTAGTTTGTTCCAGGAGAGATAAAAATATCACATTTTTTTGAATTAAAAAACCCAACCACACATGTAAAAAAGGCGCCTACCTCAAGAGTCTCCCTCTCCTTACCAAGGTGTCAAAAATGCATCATTTCTCTAAAATATCTCATTTTTTAACTAATATCTCTTAATTTTTAACTAATAAACCTTGTACTCAGTCAACTCTTCATCTTATGTGAGCATTTACTCATTTTTGGATATTTTCTTTTATTCTTTGGATTTATCTCATCCCAACACTTGGACTAATCCAATTGGCCCATTGGAACCTTAATTGGACCATAATCTAAAAATTTCTAAAAATGTAGACCCTTAGGCTAAGGTCCCTTATACACATTTTTAATTAATTCCTAATGCACATTGGAAAGTTCATTTTGAACTTTTGTTTTAGGAAAATCCATTTTAGACACTAGGAGAATTTTTGTATCCAAAGATATCTCAACTTTGAATTATCTCTCTCTAGATATTTTCTCTCTCTAAGCTAAAACAAGGTAAAACAAGATCTTTCTTCCATTTCAGAGAGGGGATGATTACAAGAACAAAAGGGGAGGTTCTTACACCTTTACATCTCAAAAGCTGGAGGGAGGAATCTTACACAGCCACTCTCCTCACAAAAGTACGCTACCACGCGGCTAGAGATGGGAGGATCTCCCCAGGGCAGTTCAGCTAACAAGGCCAGATGTGGTACCTATATCTCTACCTCCCCCCCAATCCTCTCCCACCGCTAAAGCGCCATTACCGAGAACCCAAGAAAAAGGAGCACCTTTCCCTCCAGTCTACTAGCCAAGGCCTCACCACACAAAGTACTGGAAGCTATAGAAGCCCAACGAAAAGCCGCTGAGGAGGAGGAACAACACTAGGCTTTCTATGATCAGAATCTCTTTGAAACCCCACCCCCACAGGCTCGCCTCCATATCCTCCTCATCACTTTGAAGCTGTTCTCTCATCTCCTGCCTCATCTCGCTACGATACTGTCAAAACCCTTTGTTGGGCATGCACTGATAGTTTTAGATCCCACGAAGCATATAAAGAGACCATTCACGCATCACATGGGGAAGTGCTAGACTTCTCCTAGGGCTTCTACCACATGGCCCGAGAACTCATCACATAAATGACGGATTCCATCTATCGCCACCAGTAGGAGATCACCTATAAATGTTGCTTGCAAAGGCATAGGAGAGGCAGAATGTGGAGGACCTTTATATAGCCACACTTAACAACATCCATCTTAGTAGGCCCTCAATGAAAAGGAGAAGCTACTCGCAAATACCCTCTCCTCCATTTTTGAGCTCCAAAACCAGCTCCAGGCACTGCACAAGAGGAAGTGCAACAAGCCAACCATGAACTCTCCCTTGCCTAGGCCACCGCACAGGATTTCTAGCAAAGAGCCACAATCGTGGAAGAAGCCTTCAACCGAACCACCCTCGACTTCCAGCACTAGCATGAGGTTGTAGAGGAGGCACTCCACCACAAAGAAGTGCAGCTGACAGTCGCAGAAGCAAGAGTTGCCTAACCACTACCCACTCAGCATCTCATTAGGAAGTTGATTATCATTAGGAGAGCTCAAAATTCCACTTTTGATAAATACTCATATTTTGAATTATGCTAAAAATTTCTCTTTTAACATTTAATTATTTGGATCTCGAATATCATGGGAATTTCTCTTTTTGCATAAAAATAAATTTATCAAAATTACTCTTTTCTCTTAATTAAATATTTATGCATAAATACTAAAAAGTATTTTTTCATGAATATGATGAAAATCATTCTTTTTTCATAAGATCTCTAATCCTCGAATATGGTAGGAATTCTTTTTTTAGAATTATGCATAAAAAAAAGATATGTATTATTTTTTTTAAAATTTACCATAGCTTCGTTGCTATTACTGATAATTCTCAATTTTTCTAAAAGAATAAAAGCTTGTAATGAAAATATGATAGAAGCTCTTCTTTTAAGCTTAAAATCAAACTTTGTATACATATCATAATTTTAACCATAATTATAAGCATAATTATTATTATTCTCTTTGATTAGGCTAACTTAAACATTCCTCTTTTCGTAATTTGTTGGGATAATCTTTTTCTCATTTAGAATGAGTTAAAGTAACTTTTTATCTACTCGTAAATAATGTAAAAAGAAATAACCATATTTTTACTAACTCAAAATCATGAAAATATCAATTCTTATTCTCTAGCTCATCGAGCCTAGAGTTTAGATTTGAAATAAGAGACTATCATTGAGAAGCATCCTTTTCCAAAAGATTTAGCCATAAAGATGATTACTCTTTTTAAGAGAGAGATTTACTTAAGGAAAGCATTACAAATAAGCATAAAGATTAACTTAATTCTAATTAGGCATTAAGAATCTTAGGGAAAGCTTGATTTGAATAAAAACCATAATTTTGAAAGCTTCTCAAGCTTGAGAGGGGTTGAGAGAAGAAAGTCATTGAGATAATTAAAAAACCATAAAAATTAGTTTTACGTCCAAGTTTGGCTTGATTCTTAATTAGCAGTGAGGTCCCCAACCAATCAATTGGTCCACCAAGAGGAGAAGAGCAAACTTCAAGAGTTGTTGGAGAGAGAGAGAAGCTCCAAGCTCCCAAGAGAGATGAAAATTTAAGAGATAATAGAATTATGATTATTTTAAGATAATACTAGCATGGTATAGCTCCAATATCAAAATACAAAGGAATGAGGGTCTATTTATAGGTGAGGGATGCCACTAACCAAGTCCAACCGGGTTCTAGAATTTTCTAGCTTTAGTTTGACTCAATTTGGATAAGATTTGGACCAGTGTGGCTCCTTTTTATATCTAGTTTGTTCCAGGAGAGATAAAAATATCACATTTTTTTGAATTAAAAAACCCAACCACACATGTAAAAAAGGCGCCTACCTCAAGAGTCTCCCTCTCCTTACCAAGGTGTCAAAAATGCATCATTTCTCTAAAATATCTCATTTTTTAACTAATATCTCTTAATTTTTAACTAATAAACCTTGTACTCAGTCAACTCTTCATCTTATGTGAGCATTTACTCATTTTTGGGTATTTTCTTTTATTCTTTGGATTTATCTTATCCCAACACTTGGATTAATCCAATTGGCCCATTGGAACCTTAATTGGACCATAATCGAAAAATTTCTAAAAATGTAGACCCTTAGGCTAAGGTCCCTTATACACATTTTTAATTAATTCCTAATGCACATTGGAAAGTTCATTTTGAACTTCTGTTTTAGGGAAATCCATTTTAGACACTAGGAGAATTTTTGTATCTAAAGATATCTCAACTTTGAATTACCTCTCTCTAGATATTTTCTCTCTCTAAGCCAAAACAAGGTAAAACAAGATCTTTCTTCCATTTCAGAGAGGGGATGATTACAAGAACAAAAGGGGAGGTTCTTACAACTTTACATCTCAAAAGCTAGAGGGAGGAATCTTACACAGCCACTCTCCTCACAAAAGTACGCTACTACACGGCTGGAGATGGGAGGATCTCCCTAGGGCAGTTCAGCTAACAAGGCCAGATGTGGTACCTATATCTCTACCTCCCCCCCAATCCTCTCCCACCGCTAAAGCACCATTACCGAGAACCCAAGAAAAAGGAGCACCTTTCCCTCCAGTCTACTAGCCAAGGCCTCACCACAGAAGTACTGGAAGCTACAGAAGCCCAACGAAAAGCCGCTGAGGAGGAGGAACAACACTAGGCTTTCTATGATCAGAATCTCTTTGAAACCCCACCCCCACAGGCTCGCCTCCATATCCTCCTCATCTCCTGCCTCATCTCGCTGAGGAGGAGGAACAACACAAGTCTTTCTATGATCAGAATCTCTTTGAAACCCCACCCCCACAGGCTCGCCTCCATATCCTCCTCATCTCCTGCCTCATCTCACTGCGATACTGTCAAAACCCTCTGTTGATAGTTTTAGATCCCACGAAGCATATAAAGAGACCATTCACGCATCACATGGGGAAGTGCTAGACTTCTCCTAGGGCTTCTCCTACATGGCCCGAGAACTCATCACATAAATGACGGATTCCATCTATCGCCACCAGTAGGAGATCACCTATAAATGTTGCTTGCAAAGGAATAGGAGAGGCAGAATGTGGAGGACCTTTATACAGCCACACTTAACAACATCCATCTTAGTAGGCCCTCAATGAAAAGGAGAAGCTACTCGCAAATACCCTCTCCTCCATTTTTGAGCTCAAAAACCAGCTCCAGGCACTGCACAAGAGGAGTGCAACAAGCCAACCATGAACTCTCCCTTGCCTAGGCCACCGCACAGGATTTCTAGCAAAGAGCCACAATCGTGGAAGAAGCCTTCAACCGAACCACCCTCGACTTCCAGCACTATCATGAGGTTGTAGAGGAGGCACTCCACCACAAAGAAGTGCAGCTGACAGCCACAGAAGCAAGAGTTGCCTAACCACTACCCACTCAGCATCTCATTAGGAAGTTGATTATCATTAGGAGAGCTCAAAATTTCACTTTTGATAAATACTCATATTTTGAATTATGCTAAAAATTTTCTCTTTTAGCATTTAATTATTTGGATCTCGAATATCATGGGAATTTCTCTTTTTGCATAAAAATAAATTTATCAAAATTACTCTTTTCTCTTAATTAAATATTTATGCATAAATACTAAAAAGTATTTTTTCATGAATATGATGAAAATCATTCTTTTTGCATAAGATGTCTAATCCTAGAATATGGTAGGAATTCTTCTTTTAGAATTATGCATAAAAATAAGATATGTATTATTTTTTTAAAAATTTACCATAGCTTCGTTGCTATTACTTATAATTCTCAATTTTTCTAAAAGAATAAAATTTTGTAATGAAAATATGATAGAAGCTCTTCTTTTAAGCTTAAAATCAAACTATGTATACATATCATAATTTTAACCATAATTATAAGCATAATTATTATTATTCCCTTTGATTAGGCTAACTTAAACATTCCTCTTTTCGTAATTTCTTGGGATAATCTTTTTCTCATTTAGAATGAGTTAAAGTAACTTTTTATCTACTCGTAAACAATGTAAAAAGAAATAACCATATTTTTACTGACTCAAAATCATGAAAATATCAATTCTTATTCTCTAGCTCGTCGAGCCTAGAGTTTAGATTTGAAATAAGAGACTATCATTGAGAAGCATCCTTTTCCAAAAGATTTAGCCATAAAGAGGATTACTCTTTTTAAGAGAGAGATTTACTTAAGGAAAGCATTACAAATAAGCATAAAGATTAACTTAATTCTAATTAGACATTAAGAATCTTAGGGAAAGCTTGATTTGAATAAAAACCATAATTTTGAAAGCTTCTCAAGCTTGAGAGGGGTTGAGAGAAGAAAGTCATTGAGATAATTAAAAAACCATAAAAATTAGTTTTACGTCCAAGTTTGGCTTGATTCTTAATTAGCAGTGAGGTCCCCAGCCAATCAATTGGTCCACCAAGAGGAGAAGAGCAAACTTCAAGAGTTGTTGGAGAGAGAGAGAAGCTCTAAGCTCCCAAGAGAGATGAAAATTTAAGAGATAATAGAATTATGATTATTTTAAGATAATACTGGCATGGTATAGCTCCAATATCAAAATACAAAGGAACGAGGGTCTATTTATAGGTGAGGGATGCCACGAACCAAGTCCAATCGGGTTCTAGAATTTTCTAGCTTTAGTTTGACTCAATTTGCATAAGATTTGGACCAGTTTGGCTCCTTTTTATATCTAGTTTGTTCCAGGAGAGATAAAAATATCACATTTTTTTGAATAAAAAAACCCAACCACACATGTAAAAAAGGCGCCTACCTCAAGAGTCTCCCTCTCCTTACCAAGGTGTCAAAAATGCATCATTTCTCTAAAATATCTCATTTTTTAAACTAATATCTCTTAATTTTTAACTAATTTTTAACTAATATCTCTTAATTTTTAACTAATAAACCTTGTACTCAGTCAACTCTTCATCTTATGTGAGCATTTACTCGTTTTTGGATATTTTCTTTTATTCTTTGGATTTATCTCATCCCAACACTTGGATTAATCCAATTGGCCCATTGGAACCTTAATTGGACCATAATCTAAAAATTTCTAAAAATGTAGACCCTTAGGCTAAGGTCCCTTATACACATTTTTAATTAATTCCTAATGCACATTGGAAAGTTCATTTTGAACTTCTGTTTTAGGGAAATCCATTTTAGACACTAGGAGAATTTTTGTATCCAAAGATATCTCAACTTTGAATTACCTCTCTCTAGATATTTTCTCTCTCTAAGCCAAAACAAGGTAAAACAAGATCTTTCTTCCATTTCAGAGAGGGGATGATTACAAGAACAAAAGGGGAGGTTCTTACACCTTTACATCTCAAAAGCTGGAGTGAGGAATCTTACACAGCCACTCTCCTCACAAAAGTACGCTACCACACGGCTGGAGATGGGAGGATCTCCCCAGGGCAGTTCAGCTAACAAGGCCAGATGTGGTACCTATATCTCTACCTCCCCCCAATCCTCTCCCACCGCTAAAGCGTCATTACCGAGAACCCAAGAAAAAGGAGCACCTTTCCCTCCAGTCTACTAGCCAAGGACTCACCACAGAAGTACTGGAAGCTACAGAAGCCCAACAAAAAGCCGCTGAGGAGGAGGAACAACACTAGGCTTTCTATGATCAGAATCTCTTTGAAACCCCACCCCCACAGGCTCGCCTCCATATCCTCCTCATCACTTTGAAGCTATTCTCTCATCTCCTGCCTCATCTCGCTGCGATACTGTCAAAACCCTCTGTTGGGCATGCACTGATAGTTTTAGATCCCACGAAGCATATAAAGAAACCATTCACGCATCACATGGGGGAAAGTGCTAGACTTCTCCCAGGGCTTCTCCCACATGGCCCGAGAGCTCATCACATAAATGAAGGATTCCATCTATCGCCACCAGTAGGAGATCACCTATAAATGTTGCTTGCAAAGGCATAGGAGAGGCAGAATGTGGAGGACCTTTATACAGCCACACTTAACAACATCCATCTTAGTAGGCCCTCTCAATGAAAAGGAGAAGCTACTCGCAAATACCCTCTCCTCCATTTTTGAGCTCCAAAACCAGCTCTCCAGGCACTGCACAAGAGGAAGTGCACCAAGCCAACCATGAACTCTCCCTTGCCTAGGCCACCGCACAGGATTTCTAGCAAAGAGCCACAATCGTGGAAGAAGCCTTCAACCGAACCACCCTCGACTTCCAGCACTATCATGAGGTTGTAGAGGAGGCACTCCACCACAAAGAAGTGCAGCTGACAGCCGTATAAGCAAGAGTTGCCTAACCACTACCCACTCAGCATCTCATTAGGAAGTTGATTATCATTAGGAGAGCTCAAAATTCCACTTTTGATAAATACTCATATTTTGAGTTATGATAAAAATTTCTCTTTTAACATTTAATTATTTGGATCTCGAATATCATGGGAATTTCTCTTTTTGCATAAAAATAAATATAAAATCTCTAATCCTAGAATATGGTAGGAGTTCTTCTTTTAGAATTATGCATAAAAATAAGATATGTATTATTTTTTTAAAAATTTACCATAGCTTCGTTGCTATTACTGATAATTCTCAATTTTTCTAAAAGAATAAAAGCTTGTAATGAAAATATGATAGAAGCTCTTCTTTTAAGCTTAAAATCAAACTATGTATACATATCATAATTTTAACCATAATTATAAGCATAATTATTATTATTCCCTTTGATTAGGCTAACTTAAACATTCCTCTTTTCGTAATTTCTTGGGATAATCTTTTTCTCATTTAGAATGAGTTAAAGTAACTTTTTATCTACTCGTAAACAATGTAAAAAGAAATAACCATATTTTTACTGACTCAAAATCATGAAAATATCAATTCTTATTCTCTAGCTCGTCGAGCCTAGAGTTTAGATTTGAAATAAGAGACTATCATTGAGAAGCATCCTTTTCCAAAAGATTTAGCCATAAAGAGGATTACTCTTTTTAAGAGAGACATTTACTTAAGGAAAGCATTACAAATAAGCATAAAGATTAACTTAATTCTAATTAGACATTAAGAATCTTAGGGAAAGCTTGATTTGAATAAAAACCATAATTTTGAAAGCTTCTCAAGCTTGAGAGGGGTTGAGAGAAGAAAGTCATTGAGATAATTAAAAAACCATAAAAATTAGTTTTACGTCCAAGTTTGGCTTGATTCTTAATTAGCAGTGAGGTCCCCAGCCAATCAATTGGTCCACCAAGAGGAGAAGAGCAAACTTCAAGAGTTGTTGGAGAGAGAGAGAAGCTCTAAGCTCCCAAGAGAGATGAAAATTTAAGAGATAATAGAATTATGATTATTTTAAGATAATACTGGCATGGTATAGCTCCAATATCAAAATACAAAGGAACGAGGGTCTATTTATAGGTGAGGGATGCCACGAACCAAGTCCAATCGGGTTCTAGAATTTTCTAGCTTTAGTTTGACTCAATTTGCATAAGATTTGGACTAGTTTGGCTCCTTTTTATATCTAGTTTGTTCCAGGAGAGATAAAAATATCACATTTTTTTGAATAAAAAAACCCAACCACACATGTAAAAAAGGCGCCTACCTCAAGAGTCTCCCTCTCCTTACCAAGGTGTCAAAAATGCATCATTTCTCTAAAATATCTCATTTTTTAAACTAATATCTCTTAATTTTTAACTAATTTTTAACTAATATCTCTTAATTTTTAACTAATAAACCTTGTACTCAGTCAACTCTTCATCTTATGTGAGCATTTACTCGTTTTTGGATATTTTCTTTTATTCTTTGGATTTATCTCATCCCAACACTTGGATTAATCCAATTGGCCCATTGGAACCTTAATTGGACCATAATCTAAAAATTTCTAAAAATGTAGACCCTTAGGCTAAGGTCCCTTATACACATTTTTAATTAATTCCTAATGCACATTGGAAAGTTCATTTTGAACTTCTGTTTTAGGGAAATCCATTTTAGACACTAGGAGAATTTTTGTATCCAAAGATATCTCAACTTTGAATTACCTCTCTCTAGATATTTTCTCTCTCTAAGCCAAAACAAGGTAAAACAAGATCTTTCTTCCATTTCAGAGAGGGGATGATTACAAGAACAAAAGGGGAGGTTCTTACACCTTTACATCTCAAAAGCTGGAGGGAGGAATCTTACACAGCCACTCTCCTCACAAAAGTACGCTACCACACGGCTGGAGATGGGAGGATCTCCCCAGGGCAGTTCAGCTAACAAGGCCAAATGTGGTACCTATATCTCTACCTCCCCCCAATCCTCTCCCACCGCTAAAGCGTCATTACCGAGAACCCAAGAAAAAGGAGCACCTTTCCCTCCAGTCTACTAGCCAAGGACTCACCACAGAAGTACTGGAAGCTACAGAAGCCCAACGAAAAGCCGCTGAGGAGGAGGAACAACACTAGGCTTTCTATGATCAGAATCTCTTTGAAACCCCACCCCCACAGGCTCGCCTCCATATCCTCCTCATCACTTTGAAGCTATTCTCTCATCTCCTGCCTCATCTCGCTGCGATACTATCAAAACCCTCTGTTGGGCATGCACTGATAGTTTTAGATCCCACGAAGCATATAAAGAAACCATTCACGCATCACATGGGGGAAAGTGCTAGACTTCTCCCAGGGCTTCTCCCACATGGCCCGAGAGCTTATCACATAAATGAAGGATTCCATCTATCGTCACCAGTAGGAGATCACCTATAAATGTTGCTTGCAAAGGCATAGGAGAGGCAGAATGTGGAGGACCTTTATACAGCCACACTTAACAACATCCATCTTAGTAGGCCCTCTCAATGAAAAGGAGAAGCTACTCGCAAATACCCTCTCCTCCATTTTTGAGCTCCAAAACCAACTCTCCAGGCACTGCACAAGAGGAAGTGCACCAAGCCAACCATGAACTCTCCCTTGCCTAGGCCACCGCACATGATTTCTAGCAAAGAGCCACAATCGTGGAAGAAGCCTTCAACCGAACCACCCTCGACTTCCAGCACTATCATGAGGTTGTAGAGGAGGCACTCCACCACAAAGAAGTGCAGCTGACAGCCGTATAAGCAAGAGTTGCCTAACCACTACCCACTCAGCATCTCATTAGGAAGTTGATTATCATTAGGAGAGCTCAAAATTCCACTTTTGATAAATACTCATATTTTGAATTATGATAAAAATTTCTCTTTTAACATTTAATTATTTGGATCTCGAATATCATGGGAATTTCTCTTTTTGCATAAAAATAAATATAAAATCTCTAATCCTAGAATATGGTAGGAATTCTTCTTTTAGAATTATGCATAAAAATAAGATATGTATTATTTTTAAAAAAATTTACCATAGCTTCGTTGCTATTACTGATAATTCTCAATTTTTCTAAAAGAATAAAAGCTTGTAATGAAAATATGATAGAAGCTCTTCTTTTAAGCTTAAAATCAAACTATGTATACATATCATAATTTTAACCATAATTATAAGCATAATTATTATTATTCCCTTTGATTAGGCTAACTTAAACATTCCTCTTTTCGTAATTTCTTGGGATAATCTTTTTCTCATTTAGAATGAGTTAAAGTAACTTTTTATCTACTCGTAAACAATGTAAAAAGAAATAACCATATTTTTACTGACTCAAAATCATGAAAATATCAATTCTTATTCTCTAGCTCGTCGAGCCTAGAGTTTAGATTTGAAATAAGAGACTATCATTGAGAAGCATCCTTTTCCAAAAGATTTAGCCATAAAGAGGATTACTCTTTTTAAGAGAGAGATTTACTTAAGGAAAGCATTACAAATAAGCATAAAGATTAACTTAATTCTAATTAGACATTAAGAATCTTAGGGAAAGCTTGATTTGAATAAAAACCATAATTTTGAAAGCTTCTCAAGCTTGAGAGGAGTTGAGAGAAGAAAGTCATTGAGATAATTAAAAAACCATAAAAATTAGTTTTACGTCCAAGTTTGGCTTGATTCTTAATTAGCAGTGAGGTCCCCAGCCAATCAATTGGTCCACCAAGAGGAGAAGAGCAAACTTCAAGAGTTGTTGGAGAGAGAGAGAAGCTCTAAGCTCCCAAGAGAGATGAAAATTTAAGAGATAATAGAATTATGATTATTTTAAGATAATACTGGCATGGTATAGCTCCAATATCAAAATACAAAGGAATGAGGGTCTATTTATAGGTGAGGGATGCCACGAACCAAGTCCAACCGGGTTCTAGAATTTTCTAGCTTTAGTTTGACTCAATTTGCATAAGATTTGGACCAGTTTGGCTCCTTTTTATATCTAGTTTGTTCCAGGAGAGATAAAAATATCACATTTTTTTGAATAAAAAAACCCAACCACACATGTAAAAAAGGCGCCTACCTCAAGAGTCTCCCTCTCCTTACCAAGGTGTCAAAAATGCATCATTTCTCTAAAATATCTCATTTTTTTAACTAATATCTCTTAATTTTTAACTAATAAACCTTGTACTCAGTCAACTCTTCATCTTATGTGAGCATTTACTCGTTTTTGGATATTTTCTTTTATTCTTTGGATTTATCTCATCCCAACACTTGGATTAATCCAATTGGCCCATTGGAACCTTAATTGGACCATAATCTAAAAATTTCTAAAAATGTAGACCCTTAGGCTAAGCCCTTATACACATTTTTAATTAATTCCTAATGCACATTGGAAAGTTCATTTTGAACTTCTGTTTTAGGGAAATCCATTTTAGACACTAGGAGAATTTTTGTATCCAAAGATATCTCAACTTTGAATTACCTCTCTCTAGATATTTTCTCTCTCTAAAGGTAAAACAAGATCTTTCTTCCATTTCAGAGAGGGGATGATTACAAGAACAAAAGGGGAGGTTCTTACACCTTTACATCTCAAAAGCTGGAGGGAGGAATCTTACACAGCCACTCTCCTCACAAAAGTACGCTACCACACGGCTGGAGATGGGAGGATCTCCCCAGGGCAGTTCAGCTAACAAGGCCAGATGTGGTACCTATATCTCTACCTCCCCCCCAATCCTCTCCCACCGCTAAAGCGCCATTACCGAGAACCCAAGAAAAAGGAGCACCTTTCCCTCCAGTCCACTAGCCAAGGACTCACCACAGAAGTACTGGAAGCTACAAAAGCCCAACGAAAAGCCGCTAAGGAGGAGGAACAAGACTAGGCTTTCTATGATCAGAATCTCTTTGAAACCCCACCCCCACAGGCTCGCCTCCATATCCTCCTCATCACTTTGATGCTGTTCTCTCATCTCCTGCCTCATCTCGCTGCGATACTATCAAAACCCTCTGTTGGGCATGCACTGATAGTTTTAGATCCCACGAAGCATTTAAAGAGACCATTCACGCATCACATGGGGGAAAGTGCTAGACTTCTCCCAGGGCTTCTCCCACATGGCCCGAGAACTCATCACATAAATGAAGGATTCCATGTATCGCCACCAGTAGGAGATCACCTATAAATGTTGCTTGCAAAGGCATAGGAGAGGCAGAATGTGGAGGACCTTTATACAGCCACACTTAACAACATCCATCTTAGTAGGCCCTCAATGAAAAGGAGAAGCTACTCGCAAATACCCTCTCCTCCATTTTTGAGCTCCAAAACCAGCTCCAGGCACTGCACAAGAGGAAGTGCACCAAGCCAACCATGAACTCTCCCTTGCCTAGGCCATCGCACAGGATTTCTAGCAAAGAGCCACAATCGTGGAAGAAGCCTTCAACCGAACCACCCTCGACTTCCAGCACTATCATGAGGTTGTAGAGGAGGCACTCCACCACAAAGAAGTGCAGCTGACAGCCGTAGAAGCAAGAGTTGCCTAACCACTACCCACTCAGCATCTCATTAGGAAGTTGATTATCATTAGGAGAGCTCAAAATTCCACTTTTGATAAATACTCATATTTTGAATTATGCTAAAAATTTCTCTTTTAACATTTAATTATTTGGATCTCGAATATCATGGGAATTTCTCTTTTTGCATAAAAATAAATTTATCAAAATTACTCTTTCCTCTTAATTAAATATTTATGCATAAATACTAAAAAGTATTTTTTCATGAATATGATGAAAATCATTCTTTTTGCATAAGATCTCTAATCCTAGAATATGGTAGGAATTCTTTTTTTAGAATTATGCATAAAAATAAGATATGTATTATTTTTTAAAAAATTTACCATAGCTTCGTTGCTATTACTGATAATTCTCAATTTTTCTAAAAGAATAAAAGCTTGTAATGAAAATATGATAGAAGCTCTTCTTTTAAGCTTAAAATCAAACTATGTATACATATCATAATTTTAACCATAATTATAAGCATAATTATTATTATTCTCTTTGATTAGGCTAACTTAAACATTCCTCTTTTCGTAATTTGTTGGGATAATCTTTTTCTCATTTAGAATGAGTTAAAGTAACTTTTTATCTACTCGTAAACAATGTAAAAAGAAATAACCATATTTTTACTAACTTAAAATCATGAAAATATCAATTCTTATTCTCTAGCTCATCGAGCCTAGAGTTTAGATTTGAAATAAGAGACTATCATTGAGAAGCATCCTTTTCCAAAAGATTTAGCCATAAAGATGATTACTCTTTTTAAGAGAGAGATTTACTTAAGGAAAGCATTACAAATAAGCATAAAGATTAACTTAATTCTAATTAGACATTAAGAATCTTAGGGAAAGCTTGATTTGAATAAAAACCATAATTTTGAAAGCTTCTCAAGCTTGAGAGGGGTTGAGAGAAGAAAGTCATTGAGATAATTAAAAAACCATAAAAATTAGTTTTACATCCAAGTTTGGCTTGATTCTTAATTAGCAGTGAGGTCCCTAGCCAATCAATTGGTCCACCAAGAGGAGAAGAGCAAACTTCAAGAGTTGTTGGAGAGAGAGAGAAGCTCCAAGCTCCCAAGAGAGATGAAAATTTAAGAGATAATAGAATTATGATTATTTTAAGATAATACTGGCATGGTATAGCTCCAATATCAAAATACAAAGGAATGAGGGTCTATTTATAGGTGAGGGATGCCACTAACCAAGTCCAACCGGGTTCTAGAATTTTCTAGCTTTAGTTTGACTCAATTTGCATAAGATTTGGACTAGTTTGGCTCCTTTTTATATCTAGTTTGTTCCAGGAGAGATAAAAATATCACATTTTTTTGAATAAAAAAACCCAACCACACATGTAAGAAAGGCGCCTACCTCAAGAGTCTCCCTCTCCTTACCAAGGTGTCAAAAATGCATCATTTCTCTAAAATATCTCATTTTTTAACTAATATCTCTTAATTTTTAACTAATAAACCTTGTACTCAGTCAACTCTTCATCTTATGTGAGCATTTACTCGTTTTTGGATATTTTCTTCTATTCTTTGGATTTATCTCATCCCAACACTTGGATTAATCCAATTGGCCCATTGGAACCTTAATTGGACCATAATCTAAAAATTTCTAAAAATGTAGACCCTTAGGCTAAGGTCCCTTATACACATTTTTAATTAATTCCTAATGCACATTGGAAAGTTCATTTTGAACTTCTGTTTTAGGAAAATTCATTTTAGACACTAGGAGAATTTTTGTATCCAAAGATATCTCAACTTTGAATTACCTCTCTCTAGATATTTTCTCTCTCTAAAGGTAAAACAAGATCTTTCTTCCATTTCAGAGAGGGGATGATTACAAGAACAAAAGGGGAGGTTCTTACACCTTTACATCTCAAAAGCTGGAGGGAGGAATCTTACACAGCCACTCTCCTCACAAAAGTACGCTACCACACGGCTGGAGATGGGAGGATCTCCCCAGGGCAGTTCAGCTAACAAGGCCAGATGTGGTACCTATATCTCTACCTCCCTCCCAATCCTCTCCCACCGCTAAAGCGCCATTACCGAGAACCCAAGAAAAAGGAGCACCTTTCCCTCCAGTCTACTAGCCAAGGACTCACCACAGAAGTGTTGAAATGTCAAGCTCATATACAGCTGGAGGATAGCACATGGGTGCTGACAGAGTGCTGACAGAGTGACAGTATGGTAGATAGATATCGTGTGGTGTGTTTATGAGTGCGTCCAGCTGGTCATGTGTGGTGTGGACATTACATTAGGTTTACTTTGTAGTGTGGACATAACACTATGTTGTGTTCTCTTTTGTGTGTGTGAGAGAGATGGTGACTATGGCTTCTCTCCTTCTTTATGATTGATGGATATGGATTAGGGTTTGCTTCTCTTGTGTGTGCTGTCTCCTGCTTCTGTTTTTTATCTTGGTATCAGAGCCTAGAGCTCATTAGCTGTGTTGTGAGAGTGAGTGAGAGAAGAGGGAAGAAGAAGAAAAAGCTGTGAAGGAAGCCATTGGAGCTTGGAGCAAAGGAAAAGCTGTGGAGCACACATCGGCATCAGATCTGAGAGCTAAGGACCATTGGTAAGTGTAGCAAGACCCCCTCTGCGGATTGCAGGTATCAAGAGCAAGTGTAAGAGAAGATTAAAGGTGCAAAAGAAAGCAGAAAATTTCTGTTTTGAAGCTTTCATGGAAAGCTTGTGAATGAATGTACTTTGGCACATGTATTTTGGGAAATGCAAGCAAAGAAGTGAAGGTCTCATGTATTTGGAAGGGCACATGTACTGGCAACTCAGGAGCAAATCATTCATGCAAAAAATTGATGCATTACAAGTGATGTGTGAAGGAAAAATTCTGGTTTTGTGAACTCCTGCAAAACAGAGAACATATGCCCGGTGGAGGATCGAATGCGGAAGATTGAAGAAAAATTGAGTCAAACCCTTCATACCCATGATGCATTAGGTCATTGCTAAGAAGTTTATCAACTCATTGGTGATTTCCCCTCTCTCCTAGAGCTCCAGGAGCAGGCGGCGTGTTTTCTAGCAGATTTTGGACAGTTTTCATCACCTACACTCATATTTGATCATTACAAGGTCTTTACAAGAGGTTGAAGTCACTTGGAGCTTAGCAAATACTTGTTTGGAGCTGACATTAACACTTGGGAAGCTTACTTGAAGGATTTGGAGCTCATTCAACTCAATAACCAGTCATTAGCAAAAGTACAGAACTGTGTTGCAGAAACAGAGCATTTTTAATCAAGGCATTAATCCTTGTCTATATCAAATTGGCCTAATTCCTTTAATACAAGTAAAGTCCTATGAGTTGCTAAACTTTTGATTCAAAAAGTTTTGAATTTGGATAAGATTTGACGGAGATAGAGCACTTTTAGTGAGAGGTGGTACCTGATAGATGCAGAAAAAAGCAAACCAGGGAGCTACAAAAATTGGTGGTTCTCATTCACCTTGAAGAATTTGATCAAACCCTTCTAGGATATGTTGGAGCAATGTGTTGGGAAGCCAATGCAAGTTGAATCATTGAATTTGGACAAGATTTGAAGGATTTAGAGCATAATCTTGACTGGTTACTGGCGAGAAAAAAACCAGAAATTTTTTTGTGAAGGAGTATCATTTGGTTTCAACTTTGATCGAGTATACATTGTTGGTGAATCATTGTGGGATGTTAATGCACACAATTTGCAAGCATTTGATGTGATTTGGAGAGATTTGAAGCTTTACAGGTCCGGCATACAACTTGTCAAAGGGATACATCTACTATATTTTTGCAACAATGGGAGATGGTCCGATACAGATTGTTGGAGAGAAGCTTGACCGCACTAACTTTCAAGTGTGGAAGTTTCGAATGAAGAGTTTTTTGAAAGGCAAAGGTTTATGGAGTCTTGTCTCGGAGGAAGACCCGGAGCCATACCTACCTCCTCAACCAAATAATGCTCAGTTACTGGCTCACAAGCAATGGGTAGAGCGGTCTTCGAAGGTGTTGCATTATTTTTCAATATGTGTAACAGATGCCTTGCTTATTCACATCCAAGATGCAGATACACCGAAAGAAGCATGGGGTATATTGTGCCGAATGTATGAGACAGACACTGGTGCAAGGAAGATACAACTAAAGCAACAGATTCACAGTGTAACACGAAGGAATAGGAGTATACATGAGTATGTTCAGGAAATCAAGGGTTATGCAGATTCCTTGTCATCAATCCATGCCCCAATGGATGATGATGATTTGGTTGCTCTCACATTGCATGGTTTAGGCAAAGAATATAAATCTTTTGATACTTCCATCTCAGTAAGGTTGGGAGGAATGCCAGATTTTAATGAGCTTGTGTCATTGCTCATTGTGGAAGAATTGAAGCTTGGCCTTGGTGGTATGAGTGTTACAGGTGGTGCATCCTCGTCAAGCAATGATGAACATGCAAGGAATCAGGCTTTTTACTCATCTAGAGGCTTTCAAGGCAAGGGGAGATTTACCCCTCGAGGCCGTGGAGGACGTGGTTGGAATGACAGGTCTACTCAACCACAATCAAATCAAAATTTTCAGAATTCACAGTCATCATTTGGATCACGTGGAGGTCGTGGATTTCAATCCCATAGGGGGAGATTTGGAACAGGTGCTCGTGGTAGAGGACGATGGCAAGGTCCTCAACAAAATTTGAATGGGATTGAATGTCACTATTGTGGCAAACTTGGACATATGGCAAAAGATTGTTACAAAAAGCAGAATGATATGAGGAATGGAAGACCACAACATGGAAATTATGCATCTACTAGTAACAATGATGGGAGTTCAAATCACCTTTTTGCAATGAAGCACGTTATGGGGACAATGGATTCTCAGAATGCAGGAGATGAGTCATGGTATATGGATTCAGGTGCCTCAAACCACATGACATGTCATGGTGAGTGGTTTGAGAAGATGCAATCATTGGATACAAATGGTTATGTGGTCACAGGAGATGATACTCAGCATCTTATAACACATGTTGGCAGTGTGCCTTTGAGGATGCATGATGGAAATGTGAAGAATATGTCAAAAGTGTTATATGTACCATCCATCTCACAAAGAATTTGGCATCAGTGGGCCAAATGGTTGAGCAGGGATTACAAGTAAGATTCAATGAGAATGGTTGTTTTGTGGAAGACTTTAAGCATGGCTGTAGATTGATTGCCAAGGGCAAGAAGGAAGGAAGGTTGTTCAAATTGGATGCAGGAATACCAGAATTGAGCTCAGCCATGTTTTCAAAGAGCAATGGGATTGTGCAGGACATTGACATGTGGCACAAGAGGATTGGACATGTCAATATACAGAGATTAAAGAACATGCAAACAAGAGGCATTGTCAGTGGATTGCCTCGATTCAAATATGATGGACATATGCATGTGTGTGAAGCCTGTCAGTTTGGAAAGCAGGCAAGGTTGAGGTTTCCTAGAGAAGGAAATATGAGTAATAGACCACTTGAGATAGTACACAGTGATGTATGGGGCCCAGCACAAAACCCATCTATCAAAGGCAGTCTATACTATGTGACATTTATAGATGATTTCAGCAGGATGACATGGATATATTTTCTGAGAGAGAAGAGTGAAGTGCTGAAAAAGTTCATGGATTTCAAAGCTCTTGTAGAAAAACAATATGGTTGTTGGATTAAGTGTCTGAGAACAGATGGAGGTGGTGAATACACCTCAAAAGCTTTTGAGCATTTCTTGCGGAAGCATGGGATAAGGAGACAGTTGACATGTAGGTATACACCTCAGCAGAATGGTGTGGCTGAGAGAAAGAATCGAGTCATATGTGAAGTGGCAAGGGCAATGCTCAATGAAAAGAGCATGCCAGATTACTATTGGGCTGAAGCATGTGCTACTGCAGTGTATATCCTGAACAAAACACCTACAGCAGCCATTCATGGAAGCACGCCAGAGATGCGGCTTACAGGTTACAGGCCAGACATTGGACATCTCAAAGTCTTTGGATGCGTAGCTTATGTTCATGTGCCTGATGAAAGAAGACGGAAGTTGGATCCTAAGGCAGAGAAATGTGTATTTGTTGGATATGCACAGGATCGAAAGGCCTACAAATGTTATAACCCTCAAACTAGACAAGTAGTCATCTCACGAGATGTGGTGTTTGATGAGCTTGCTAGTTGGTACAAAGCAAAAGATGAGGGAGTTATTGACTCACTTGAGGCAGATGTGTCTGTGAACTTGCCATCACAAGCAAGTTCTAGTTCTACTATTATGTCTGGGCCAGCAGCAGAAGCTGAGAGTAGCAGTGTACGTCCATGGTCAGGACGTTTGAGGCATGAGAGCGTGAGCACTGGGAGTAGTGCTATGGATAAAGGCAAGAAGAAAGTCGAAGGAATTGGGATCACAGGTTATGAGTCATCTAGTTCTGAGAGTTTGGATGAGGAGCTTGGCATACCTGTTTTACTCACACCTGGTGCTAGGCAGGACAGATATGTGCCACCACATGCTCGTGTTACAGGTGTACTGAGTGACCCGCATGCATTGCGGAGATCCCAGAGAGTCAGATATCCAGTGGAAAGATTGACATATAGAGATTTTGCTATGCACTATGCATACATGACATCTATGGTAAAGCATGTGGAACCTACATGCTATACAGAGGCTATTGGAGAGCATGTATGGCAGAAAGCCATGGATGAAGAGATGGATGCTTTGGACAAAAATGATACATGGGAATTGGCTGAGTTACCTCAAGGAAAGAATGCAATTGGTTGCAAATGGGTGTATAAGGTAAAGTGCAAGTCAGCAGATGGCAGCCTAGAGAGACATAAGGCAAGGCTGGTTGCTAAAGGATCTGCACAAACTTATGGTCTTGATTATGATGAAACTTTCAGCCCAATGGCTAAGATGGCTACAGTGAGGTCTATCATTGCACTAGTAGCACAAAAAGGTTGGGCTTTACATCAAATGGATGTAAAAAATGCTTTCTTGAATGGTGAACTACAAGAAGAGGTGTACATGGAACAGCCAGAAGGATATGTACATCCAAAATATCCAACTTTTGTTTGCAGGTTAAAGAAAGCAATCTATGGTTTGAAGCAAGCACCTCGTGCTTGGAGTGACAAGATCAGCAGATATCTTGTCAGTATTGGATTTGTGGTCGGAAATGCAGACTCTTCACTTTATGTGAAGAAGACACATGATGGTATCGTGATGATAGTCATTTATGTTGATGATTTGATTATCACAGGTGATTGTGGAAAAGGCATTGATGAGGTTAAGGCCTCTTTATGCAAAGAGTTTGATATGAAAGACCTTGGTGATTTAAGGTTCTTTCTTGGCATTGAGGTGATTAGAACAAGCAAGGGTATATGGTTGGTGCAAAGGCAATATGCACTTGACATGCTAGCAAAGTATGGTATGACAGCATGCAAACCAATGTTGACACCATTAGAGCAAAACATGAAGCTTAGGGCTGATTTGGGTGATGAGCTTGATGATATCACCATGTACAGGAAAATGGTTGGTAGTCTTATCTACATGACCATTACGAGGCCAGATCTCAGTTATGCAGTTGGTTTGGTGAGTCAGTTTATGCAGAGTCCTCGTAAACCTCACTTGGATGCTGTGAGACGGATTCTGAGATATGTCAAAACTACCGTGCATTATGGTCTTTTCTATGAGGCAGGAAAAGACATGCATGTCTATGGATATACAGATGCAGATTGGGCCGGTAGCGCATATGACAGGAGGTCTACCAGTGGGTATGTTTTCAGCCTTGGTAGTGGAGCTGTGAGTTGGAGCAGTAAAAAGCAACCTACAGTTGCTTTATCTACCACAGAGGCAGAGTATCGTGGAGCAGCCATAGCTGCATGTGAGGCTATGTGGTTGAAGAAGTTGCTAGATGATGTCAGGTTACAGAGTGATATGAGAGTTGTCATTCATTGTGACAACATGAGTAGTATTCAGCTTGCTAGCAACCCAGTTTATCATGCCAGGACCAAACATATTGAGGTCCACTATCACTTCATCAGAGAGAAAGTGCTAGATGGGCATGTTGATTTGACATATGTGCAGACAAATGAGCAGGTTGCAGATATCTTTACCAAAGCACTCGGTAAGGATAAGTTCGAGTATTTCCGTACTAGATTGGGAGTCCTAGAGATGGACATGTCGAGCTTGAGGGGGAGTGTTGAAATGTCAAGCTCGTATACAGCTGGAGGATAGCACATGGGTGCTGACAGAGTGACAGTATGGTAGATAGATATCGTGTGGTGTGTTTATGACCGCGTCCAGCTGGTCATGTGTGGTGTGGACATTACATTAGGTTTACTTTGTAGTGTGGACATAACACTATGTTGTGTTCTCTTTTGTGTGTGTGAGAGAGATGGTGACTATGGCTTCTCTCCTTCTTTATGATTGATGGATATGGATTAGGGTTTGCTTCTCTTGTGTGTGCTGTCTCCTGCTTCTGTTTTTTATCTAAGTACTGGAAGCTACAGAAGCCCAACGAAAAGCCGCTGAGGAGGAGGAACAACACTAGGCTTTCTATGATCAGAATCTCTTTGAAACCCCACCCCCACAGGCTCGCCTCCATATCCTCCTCATCACTTTGATGCTGTTCTCTCATCTCTTGCCTCATCTCGCTGTGATACTGTCAAAACCCTCTGTTGGGCATGCACTGATAGTTTTAGATCCCACGAAGCATTTAAAGAGACCATTCACGCATCACATGGGGGAAAGTGCTAGACTTCTCCCAGGGCTTCTCCCACATGGCCCGAGAACTCATCACATAAATGACGGATTCCATGTATCGCCACCAGTAGGAGATCACCTATAAATGTTGCTTGCAAAGGCATAGGAGAGGCAGAATGTGGAGGACCTTTATACAGCCACACTTAACAACATCCATCTTAGTAGGCCCTCATGAAAAGGAGAAGCTACTCGCAAATACCCTCTCCTCCATTATTGAGCTCCAAAACCAGCTCCAGGCACTGCACAAGAGGAAGTGCACCAAGCCAACCATGAACTCTCCCTTGCCTAGGCCACCGCACAGGATTTCTAGCAAAGAGCCACAATCGTGGAAGAAGCCTTCAACCGAACCACCCTCGACTTCCAGCACTATCATGAGGTTGTAGAGGAGGCACTCCACCACAAAGAAGTGCAGCTGACAGCCGTAGAAGCAAGAGTTGCCTAACCACTACCCACTCAGCATCTCATTAGGAAGTTGATTATCATTAGGAGAGCTCAAAATTCCACTTTTGATAAATACTCATATTTTGAATTATGCCAAAAATTTCTCTTTTAACATTTAATTATTTGGATCTCGAATATCATGGAAATTTCTCTTTTTGCATAAAAATAAATTTATCAAAATTACTCTTTTCTCTTAATTAAATATTTATGCATAAATACTAAAAAGTATTTTTTCATGAATATGATGAAAATCATTCTTTTTGCATAAGATCTCTAATCCTAGAATATGGTAGGAATTCTTCTTTTAGAATTATGCATAAAAATAAGATATGCATTATTTTAAAAAAAATTTACCATAGCTTCGTTGCTATTACTGATAGATAATTCTCAATTTTTCTAAAAGAATAAAAGCTTGTAATGAAAATATGATAGAAGCTCTTCTTTTAAGCTTAAAATCAAACTATGTATACATATCATAATTTTAACCATAATTATAAGCATAATTATTATTATTCCCTTTGATTAGGCTAACTTAAACATTCCTCTTTTCGTAATTTGTTGGGATAATCTTTTTCTCATTTAGAATGAGTTAAAGTAACTTTTTATCTACTCGTAAACAATGTAAAAAGAAATAACCATATTTTTACTAACTCAAAATCATGAAAATATCAATTCTTATTCTCTAGCTCATCGAGCCTAGAGTTTAGATTTGAAATAAGAGACTATCATTGAGAAGCGTCCTTTTCCAAAAGATTTAGCCATAAAGATGATTACTCTTTTTAAGAGAGAGATTTACTTAAGGAAAGCATTACAAATAAGCATAAAGATTAACTTAATTCTAATTAGACATTAAGAATCTTAGGGAAAGCTTGATTTGAATAAAAACCATAATTTTGAAAGCTTCTCAAGCTTGAGAGGGGTTGAGAGAAGAAAGTCATTGAGATAATTAAAAAACCATAAAAATTAGTTTTACGTCCAAGTTTGGCTTGATTCTTAATTAGCAGTGAGGTCCCCAGCCAATCAATTGGTCCACCAAGAGGAGAAGAGCAAACTTCAAGAGTTGTTGGAGAGAGAGAGAAGCTCCAAGCTCCCAAGAGAGATGAAAATTTAAGAGATAATAGAATTATGATTATTTTAAGATAATACTGGCATGGTATAGCTCCAATATCAAAATACAAAGGAATGAGGGTCTATTTATAGGTGAGGGATGCCACTAACCAAGTCCAACCGGGTTCTAGAATTTTCTAGCTTTAGTTTGACTCAATTTGCATAAGATTTGGACCAGTTTGGCTCCTTTTTATATCTAGTTTGTTCCAGGAGAGATAAAAATATCACATTTTTTTGAATAAAAAAACCCAACCACACATGTAAAAAAGGCGCCTACCTCAAGAGTCTCCCTCTCCTTACCAAGGTGTCAAAAATGCATCATTTCTCTAAAATATCTCATTTTTTAACTAATATCTCTTAATTTTTAACTAATAAACCTTGTACTCAGTCAACTCTTCATCTTATGTGAGCATTTACTCGTTTTTGGATATTTTCTTTTATTCTTTGGATTTATCTCATCCCAACACTTGGATTAATCCAATTGGCCCATTGGAACCTTAATTGGACCATAATCTAAAAATTTCTAAAAATGTAGACCCTTAGGCTAAGGTCCCTTATACACATTTTTAATTAATTCCTAATGCACATTGGAAAGTTCATTTTGAACTTCTGTTTTAGGGAAATCCATTTTAGACACTAGGAGAATTTTTGTATCCAAAGATATCTCAACTTTGAATTACCTCTCTCTAGATATTTTCTCTCTCTAAGCCAAAACAAGGTAAAACAAGATCTTTCTTCCATTTCAGAGAGGGGATGATTACAAGAACAAAAGGGGAGGTTCTTACACCTTTACATCTCAAAAGCTGGAGGGAGGAATCTTACACAGCCACTCTCCTCACAAAAGTACGCTACCACACGGCTGTAGATGGGAGGATCTCCCCAGGGCAGTTCAGCTAACAAGGCCAGATGTGGTACCTATATCTCTACCTCCCCCCCAATCCTCTCCCACCGCTAAAGCGCCATTACCGAGAACCCAAGAAAAAGGAGCACCTTTCCCTCTAGTCTACTAGCCAAGGACTCACCACAGAAGTACTGGAAGCTACAGAAGCCCAACGAAGAGCCGCTGAGGAGGAGGAACAACACTAGGCTTTCTATCATCAGAATATCTTTGAAACCCCACTCCCACAGGCTCGCCTCCATATCCTCCTCATCACTTTGATGCTGTTCTCTCATCTCCTGCCTCATCTCGCTGCGATACTGTCAAAACCCTCTGTTGGGCATGCACTGATAGTTTTAGATCCCACGAAGCATTTAAAGAGACCATTCACGCATCACATGGGGGAAAGTGCTAGACTTCTAGCACCGCTTCTCCCACATGGCCCGAGAACTCATCACATAAATGACGGATTCCATGTATCGCCACCAGTAGGAGATCACCTATAAATGTTGCTTGCAAAGGCATAGGAGAGGCAGAATGTGGAGGACCTTTATACAGCCACACTTAACAACATCCATCTTAGTAGGCCCTCAATGAAAAGGAGAAGCTACTCGCAAATACCCTCTCCTCCATTTTTGAGCTCCAAAACCAGCTCTCCAGGCACTGCACAAGAGGAAGTGCACCAAGCCAACCATGAACTCCCCCTTGCCTAGGCCACCGCACAGGATTTCTAGCAAAGAGCCACAATCGTGGAAGAAGCCTTCAACCGAACCACCCTCGACTTCCAGCACTATCATGAGGTTGTAGAGGAGGCACTCCACCACAAAGAAGTGCAGCTGACAGCCGTAGAAGCAAGAGTTGCCTAACCACTACCCACTCAGCATCTCATTAGGAAGTTGATTATCATTAGGAGAGCTCAAAATTCCACTTTTGATAAATACTCATATTTTGAATTATGCTAAAAATTTCTCTTTTAACATTTAAATATTTGGATCTCGAATATCATGGGAATTTCTCTTTTTGCATAAAAATAAATTTATCAAAATTACTCTTTTCTCTTAATTAAATATTTATGCATAAATACTAAAAAGTATTTTTTCATGAATATGATGAAAATCATTCTTTTTGCATAAGATCTCTAATCCTAGAATATGGTAGGAATTCTTCTTTTAGAATTATGCATAAAAATAAGATATGTATTATTTTTTAAAAAATTTACCATAGCTTCGTTGCTATTACTGATAATTCTCAATTTTTCTAAAAGAATAAAAGCTTGTGATGAAAATATGATAGAAGCTCTTCTTTTAAGCTTAAAATCAAACTATGTATACATATCATAATTTTAACCATAATTATAAGCATAATTATTATTATTCCCTTTGATTAGGCTAACTTAAACATTCCTCTTTTCGTAATTTGTTGGGATAATCTTTTTCTCATTTAGAATGAGTTAAAGTAACTTTTTATCTACTCGTAAACAATGTAAAAAGAAATAACCATATTTTTACTAACTCAAAATCATGAAAATATCAATTCTTATTCTCTAGCTCATCGAGCCTAGAGTTTAGATTTGAAATAAGAGACTATCATTGAGAAGCATCCTTTTCCAAAAGATTTAGCCATAAAGATGATTACTCTTTTTAAGAGAGAGATTTACTTAAGGAAAGCATTACAAATAAGCATAAAGATTAACTTAATTCTAATTAGACATTAAGAATCTTAGGGAAAGCTTGATTTGAATAAAAACCATAATTTTGAAAGCTTCTCAAGCTTGAGAGGGGTTGAGAGAAGAAAGTCATTGAGAAAATAAAAAAACCATAAAAATTAGTTTTACGTCCAAGTTTGGCTTGATTCTTAATTAGCAGTGAGGTCCCCAGCCAATCAATTGGTGCACCAAGAGGAGAAGAGAAAACTTCAAGAGTTGTTGGAGAGAGAGAGAGAAGCTCCAAGCTCCCAAGAGAGATGAAAATTTAAGAGATAATAGAATTATGATTATTTTAAGATAATACTGGCATGGTATAGCTCCAATATCAAAATACAAAGGAATGAGGGTCTATTTATAGGTGAGGGATGCCACTAACCAAGTCCAACCGGGTTCTAGAATTTTCTAGCTTTAGTTTGACTCAATTTGCATAAGATTTGGACCAGTTTGGCTCCTTTTTATATCTAGTTTGTTCCAGGAGAGATAAAAATATCACATTTTTTTGAATAAAAAAACCCAACCACACATGTAAAAAAGGCGCCTACCTCAAGAGTCTCCCTCTCCTTACCAAGGTGTCAAAAATGCATCATTTCTCTAAAATATCTCATTTTTTAACTAATATCTCTTAATTTTTAACTAATAAACCTTGTACTCAGTCAACTCTTCATCTTATGTGAGCATTTACTCGTTTTTGGATATTTTCTTTTATTCTTTGGATTTATCTCATCCCAACACTTGGATTAATCCAATTGGCCCATTGGAACCTTAATTGGACCATAATCTAAAAATTTCTAAAAATGTAGACCCTTAGGCTAAGGTCCCTTATACACATTTTTAATTAATTCCTAATGCACATTGGAAAGTTCATTTTGAACTTCTGTTTTAGGGAAATCCATTTTAGACACTAGGAGAATTTTTGTATCCAAAGATATCTCAACTTTGAATTACCTCTCTCTAGATATTTTCTCTCTCTAAGCCAAAACAAGGTAAAACAAGATCTTTCTTCCATTTCAGAGAGGGGATGATTACAAGAACAAAAGGGGAGGTTCTTACACCTTTACATCTCAAAAGCTGGAGGGAGGAATCTTACACAGCCACTCTCCTCACAAAAGTACGCTACCACACGGCTGGAGATGGGAGGATCTCCCCAGGGCAGTTCAGCTAACAAGGCCAGATGTGGTACCTATATCTCTACCTCCCCCCCAATCCTCTCCCACCGCTAAAGCGCCATTACCGAGAACCCAAGAAAAAGGAGCACCTTTCCCTCCAGTCTACTAGCCAAGGACTCACCACAGAAGTACTGGAAGCTACAGAAGCCCAACGAAAAGCCGCTGAGGAGGAGGAACAACACTAGGCTTTCTATGATCAGAATCTCTTTGAAACCCCACCCCCACAGGCTCGCCTCCATATCCTCCTCATCACTTTGATGCTGTTCTCTCATCTCCTGCCTCATCTCGCTGCGATACTGTCAAAACCCTCTGTTGGGCATGCACTGATAGTTTTAGATCCCACAAAGCATTTAAAGAGACCATTCACGCATCACATGGGGGAAAGTGCTAGACTTCTCCCAGGGCTTCTCCCACATGGCCCGAGAACTCATCACATAAATGACGGATTCCATGTATCGCCACCAGTAGGAGATCACCTATAAATGTTGCTTGCAAAGGCATAGGAGAGGCAGAATGTGGAGGACCTTTATACAGCCACACTTAACAACATCCATCTTAGTAGGCCCTCAATGAAAAGGAGAAGCTACTCGCAAATACCCTCTCCTCCATTTTTGAGCTCCAAAACCAGCTCTCCAGGCACTGCACAAGAGGAAGTGCACCAAGTCAACCCTGAACTCTCCCTTGCCTAGGCCACCGCACAGGATTTCTAGCAAAGAGCCACAATCGTGGAAGAAGCCTTCAACCAAACCACCCTCGACTTCCAGCACTATCATGAGGTTGTAGAGGAGGCACTCCACCACAAAGAAGTGCAGCTGACAGCCGTAGAAGCAAGAGTTGCCTAACCACTACCCACTCAGCATCTCATTAGGAAGTTGATTATCATTAGGAGAGCTCAAAATTCCACTTTTGATAAATACTCATATTTTGAATTATGATAAAAATTTCTCTTTTAACATTTAATTATTTGGATCTCGAATATCATGGGAATTTCTCTTTTTGCATAAAAGTAAATTTATCAAAATTACTCTTTTCTCTTAATTAAATATTTATGCATAAATACTAAAAAGTATTTTTTCATGAATATGATGAAAATCATTCTTTTTGCATAAGATCTCTAATCCTAGAATATGGTAGGAATTCTTCTTTTAGAATTATGCATAAAAATAAGATATGTATTATTTTAAAAAAAATTTACCATAGCTTCGTTGCTATTACTGATAATTCTCAATTTTTCTAAAAGAATAAAAGCTTGTGATGAAAATATGATAGAAGCTCTTCTTTTAAGCTTAAAATCAAACTATGTATACATATCATAATTTTAACCATAATTATAAGCATAATTTCGTTGGGCTTCTGTAGCTTCCAGTACTTCTGTGGTGAGTCCTTGGCTAGTAGACTGGAGGGAAAGGTGCTCCTTTTTCTGGGGTTCTCGGTAATGGCGCTTTAGCGGTGGGAGAGGATTGGGGGGGAGGTAGAGATATAGGTACCACATCTGGCCTTGTTAGCTGAACTGCCCTGGGGAGATCCTCCCATCTCCAGCCGTGTGGTAGCGTACTTTTGTGAGGAGAGTGGCTGTGTAAGATTCCTCCCTCCAGCTTTTGAGATGTAAAGGTGTAAGAACCTCCCCTTTTGTTCTTGTAATCATCCCCTCTCTGAAATGGAAGAAAGATCTTGTTTTACCTTGTTTTGGCTTAGAGAGAGAAAATATCTAGAGAGAGGTAATTCAAAGTTGAGATATCTTTGGATACAAAAATTCTCCTAGTGTCTAAAATGGATTTCCCTAAAACAGAAGTTCAAAATGAACTTTCCAATGTGCATTAGGAATTAATTAAAAATGTGTATAAGGGACCTTAGCCTAAGGGTCTACATTTTTAGAAATTTTTAGATTATGGTCCAATTAAGGTTCCAATGGGCCAATTGGATTAATCCAAGTGTTGGGATGAGATAAATCCAAAGAATAAAAGAAAATATCCAAAAACGAGTAAATGCTCACATAAGATGAAGAGTTGACTGAGTACAAGGTTTATTAGTTAAAAATTAAGAGATATTAGTTAAAAAATGAGATATTTTAGAGAAATGATGCATTTTTGACACCTTGGTAAGGAGAGGGAGACTCTTGAGGTAGGCGCCTTTTTTACATGTGTGGTTGGGTTTTTTTATTCAAAAAAATGTGATATTTTTATCTCTCCTGGAACAAACTAGATATAAAAAGGAGCCAAACTGGTCCAAATCTTATGCAAATTGAGTCAAACTAAAGCTAGAAAATTCTAGAACCCGGTTGGACTTGGTTAGTGGCATCCCTCACCTATAAATACACCCTCATTCCTTTGTATTTTGATATTGGAGCTATACCATGCCAGTATTATCTTAAAATAATCATAATTCTATTATCTCTTAAATTTTCATCTCTCTTGGGAGCTTGGAGCTTCTCTCTCTCTCCAACAACTCTTGAAGTTTTCTCTTCTCCTCTTGGTGCACCAATTGATTGGCTGGGGACCTCACTGCTAATTAAGAATCAAGCCAAACTTGGACGTAAAACTAATTTTTATGGTTTTTTAATTATCTCAATGACTTTCTTCTCTCAACCCCTCTCAAGCTTGAGAAGCTTTCAAAATTATGGGTGGGAGTGAGAATAATCACTAAGAAATGATGGGAGAAGATGGCCAAGCCATGTCTAGAAGTCTCAGACATCATTGTCAAGATGGCTCACCATGAAACTATCGCCAAACCTATTGGGATACTATGAGATTTAAAGATGAAGGTTCTCAAACATCAGGTTAAATATACCTTCATTGTTATGGACTTTTCTAAACAACCTAAATCATATGAAATGATCTTAGGATGCTTGTTCATGAGATAGGCAAAGATGGTACATGATTGGTCTAAGAACCATGTCTACCTCAAATGTAACCCCACAAGTGAGAGTGGAGGAGCCTATGGACAGGCCTACAGAGGTTAAAGAAGTAGACTTGGTTGAACCAGCAGAAGATCCGAAGCCTGCTATCTATATAGCCAAGGACTTAAATAAGACCAAGGAGGCTGAACTTAGCTCTCCTTAAGGAGGTTGAACTTAGCTCTCCTCAAGGAGTATATGGATTTCTTTGCATTTACATACCATGATATGAAGAGAGTTCCCGCAAAGGTGGTACAACACACCATCCCCATGGTACTTGATGCTAAACCAGTCTAATAGTGACCCTATCCAATGAATCCCAAATATGCAAGCATTGTTAAGGAAGAGATCGAGTGGATTCGTCTATGAGATTGAACACTTAGAGTGGGTCTCACCCATTGTGGTTATGCACCCAAGAAGAATGGAAAACTTCGAGTATGTGTTGATCTCAAGTAAGTGAATGCTACCACGCACAAGGATCACTTCCCCTTGCCATATTTAGAACATATGCTCGAACAAGTTATGGACAAGGAGGCTTATAGCTTTTTGGATGGATATTTAAGCTATAATCAAATTTTGATTGCACCTAAGGACCAAGCCAAAACAGTTTTGTCACTAAGCATGGAGTGTATGCTTACAGAGTCATGCTTACAGAGCTGCTTTGGCCTTGTCCTGCTACCTTAGGCGCTTCCAAATCGTTCATGAATTTTGTAATTTTGTCCCAGTTGGAAGGCCTCATGGAACTCGCCTGCTATGCCGTCTAGATCAGATTTTGCATGCACTTTAGTGCAGTCTCCTTCGAGATGCCTATGCTTTTCTAGCCCAGCTTTGGAAGTCTTCCAACATTTTATCCTTTGATTGTACTTCTTGCGCGCATGAGCCTTTTTCATGGCCTCCATTTGATCTACTTTCTTTCTAAGGTCAGCATTAGCTACATCAAGGCGACATTGAGCTCATTGATGGTCATTTCCCTCCTTTGCCTCTTGTTACCCTTACAGGTGTGGCTGCCTCCTCGACTTCCTTTTTTAGGGTCTTTATTGTTTTTCCACATTCTTCTACATCAATTCACATTGCTTATTCCACATCCGTTCATATCTATTCCCATCGTCTTTCATCCATTCTCATTCATTCACATCATATTACATCTCATCACATCTATCCACATCACATCACATTCATCCACATCACATCTCATCGCATCCATTTACATCCCATCACATCCATGTACATCCATTCAGAATCACATCACTTCTCATCACATCCATCTACATCCATTCAGATCCACATCACATCTCATCACATCTCATCACATCCATCTACATTCATTCAAATCCACATCACATCTCATCACATCCATCTACATCCATTCAAATCCACATCACATCTCATCACATCTTTTCACATCTTTTCACATCACAATTAACATCTCATCACATCACACTCACACCCATTTACATCCATTCACATCTCATCACAGCACACTCACATCCATTTACATCACATCACATTCAAATTCACATCTCATCACATCACACTCACATCCATTCACATCTCATCACATCACACTCACATCCATTTACATCACATCACATCCATTCACATCTCATCATATCACATTCACATCTCATCACATCACACTCACATCCATTTACATCCATCTACATTTATTCAGATCCACATCGCATCTTATCACATCCATCCACATCACATCACATCCACATATCATCACATCCATTCACATCTTATCACATCACACTCACATATCATCACATCTCATTCTCATCCATTTACATCACATCCCATCCATTCGCATCTCATCATATCCATTCACATCTCATCACATCACATTCACATGTCATCACATCACACTCACATATCATCACATCTTATTCTCATCCATTTACATCACATCCCATCCATTCACATATCATCACATCCATTCAGTATGGTTACTCTACTTTCGATACTGATAGAACTTTTCTAAGTTTTTAGCCAATTGCTTGGCTTAGTTAAAGGTAACTTTTTCTCGATCCCACATTAAATCTAAGTATCAGCGTGTTGTTGAAGGTTTAAAAAGGGAAAATAAACCTTATTAGAATGTTATAGTAAAAACTCAGAAAGAGCATCTACGTATTGTGTTTTCATTCCCTAAGCTTCATTAATGAGATTAAATCTAGACTTTCGTTCTCTTATTGGATCCTTGATCCTCCTAGGGATTCCAGATTCCCTTTCCTGATTAAGAATTATCCAAGTTTTCTCGATGGATATTTTTAAATTATTTCTCAAATTTCTCGAATAAGATATATGTAATATTCTTCTTTTTGAATAAAAGATTCATGGGATTTACAAAAATCAATTCTATCCATATTTCTCAATAAAAATGATAATACTCAAAATTTCACTTTTGATAAATACTCATATTTTGAATTATGCTAAAAATTTCTCTTTTAACATTTAATTATTTGGATCTCGAATATCATGGGAATTCCTCTTTTTGCATAAAAATTAATTTATCAAAATTACTCTTTTCTCTTAATTAAATATTTATGCATAAATACTAAAAAGTATTCTTTCATGAATATGATGAAAATCATTCTTTTTGCATCAGATCTCTAATCCTAGAATATGGTAGGAATTCTTCTTTTAGAATTATGCATAAAAAAAAGATATGTATTATTTTTTTAAAAATTTACCATAGCTTCGTTGTTGCTATTATTGATAATTCTCAATTTTTCTAAAAGAATAAAAGCTTGTGATGAAAATATGAAAGAAGCTCTTCTTTTAAGCTTAAAATCAAACTATGTATACATATCATAATTTTAACCATAATTATAAGCATAATTATTATTATTATTCCCTTTGATTAGGCTAACTTAAACATTCCTCTTTTCATAATTTGTTGGGATAATCTTTTTCTCATTTAGAATGAGTTAAAGTAACTTTTTATCTACCCGTACAATGTAAAAAGAAAAAACCATATTTTTACTAACTCAAAATCATGAAAATATCAATTCTTATTCTCTAGCTTATCAAGCCTAGAGTTTAGATTTGAAATAAGAGACTATCATTGAGAAGCATCCTTTTCCAAAAGATTTAGCCATAAAGATGATTACTCTTTTTAAGAGAGAGATTTACTTAAGGAAAGCATTACAAATAAGCATAAAGATTAACTTAATTCTAATTCGACATTAAGAATCTTAGGGAAAGCTTGATTTGAATAAAAATCATAATTTTGAAAGCTTCTCAAGCTTGAGAGGGGTTGAGAGAAGAAAGTCATTGAGATAATTAAAAAACCATAAAAAATAGTTTTACGTCCAAGTTTGGCTTGATTCTTAATTAGCAGTGAGGTCCCCAGCCAATCAATTGGTGCACCAAGAGGAGAAGAGAAAACTTCAAGAGTTGTTGGAGAGAGAGAGAGAAGCTCCAAGCTCCCAAGAGAGATGAAAATTTAAGAGATAATAGAATTATGATTATTTTAAGATAATACTGCCATGGTATAGCTCCAATATCAAAATACAAAGGAATGAGGGTCTATTTATAGGTGAGGGATGCCACTAACCAAGTCCAACCAAGTTCTAGAATTTTTTAGCTTTAGTTTGACTCAATTTGGATAAGATTTGGACCAGTTTGGCTCCTTTTTATATCTAGTTTGTTCCAGGAGAGATAAAAATATCACATTTTTTGAATTAAAAAACCCAACCACACATGTAAAAAAGGCGCCTACCTCAAGAGTCTCCCTCTCCTTACCAAGGTGTCAAAAATGCATCATTTCTCTAAAATATCTCAATTTTTAACTAATATCTCTTAATTTTTAACTAATAAACCTTGTACTCAGTCAACTCTTCATCTTATGTGAGCATTTACTCGTTTTTGGATATTTTTTTTAATTCTTTGAATTAATCTCATCCCAACACTTGGATTAATCTAATTGGCCCATTGGAACCTTAATTGGACCATAATCTAAAAATTTCTAAAAATGTAGACCCTTAGGCTAAGGTCCCTTATACACATTTTTAATTAATTCCTAATGCACATTGGAAAGTTCATTTTGAACTTCTGTTTTAGGGAAATCCATTTTAGACACTAGGATAATTTTTGTATCCAAAGATATCTCAACTTTGAATTACCTCTCTCTAGATATTTTCTCTCTCTAAGCCAAAACAAGGTAAAACAAGATCCTTCTTCCATTTGAGAGAGGGGATGATTACAAGAACAAAAGGGGAGGTTCTTACACCTTTACATCTCAAAAGCTGGAGGGAGGAATCTTACACAGCCACTCTCCTCACAAAAGTACGCTACCACGCGGCTCGAGATGGGAGGATCTCCCCAAAGCAGTTCAGCTAACAAGGCTAGATGTGGTACCTATATCTCTACCTCCCCCCCAATCCTCTCCCACCACTAAAGCGCCATTACCGAGAACCTAAGAAAAAGGAACTAGCCAAGGCCTCACCACAGAAGTACTGAAAGCTACAGAAGCCCACAACGAAAAGCCGCTGAGGAGGAGGCACAACACTAGGCTTTCTATGATCAGAATCTCTTTGAAACCCCACCCCCACAGGCTCGCCTCCATATTCTCCTCATCACTTTGAAGCTGTTCTCTCATCTCCTGCCTCATCTCACTGCGATA